>NW_021703777.1:83937283-84407541 GCF_005190385.1 Monodon monoceros | reverse complement strand
AGCGGCGGCGGCGGCGGCGCGGACGCTGGGACTGGTGTTTGGAGGCGCCAGAGCAGCGGATCCCAGTCTTGCTGCCGCAGCAGCGCGACTGTCGCGCGCGGCCTGAAGACGACGTACCTTTTTGCTCCTCACCTTTTTTTTAAATAACCGAAACCAATGAACGCAGCCGGGACCCGAGCTCCAGAGGCCGCCGGTGCCGACGGGACCAGGCTGGAGCCCGACAGGAGCTCGCGTCTGAGGCGGCGGGGGCGGCCCGAGGAGTCGCAGGAGGCGGCGGCGCCTCGCGAAGCGGGCGAGTGGCTGGCGGCCGGGGCGCCGCCGCGCTTTTCCCCCGCTCCTCCTCCGCGTCCTCATCCCGCCACGACGCCCGGCCCGGCCTCAGGCTGGCTGCGGCGGCGGCGCTGGGCTGCCCTGCTGGTCCTCGGGCTGCTGGTGGCAGGCGCGGCGGACGGATGCGAGCTGGTGCCCAGGCACCTCCGCGGACGGCGGACGGCGGGCTCTGCCGCGGTGGCCGCCTCTTCTCCCGCCGCGGCGGGGGGCGACAGCCCGGCGCTCATGACAGGTGAGGGCCGGAAGGGCGGCGGGCGGGGCTCGGCCGGGCACTGCGGGACCCCCATCCCTGGGAGGGGCCCGCGCCTCCTGCCCGGCGCCTGCTACTCGACGGCCCTCGTCAGTGTGCGATGCCCAGCCGGGTGCCGAGACGCCAGCGCCCTGGCAGCTGCTTGGGCGCTGCACTCCGGACGCCTTCCCTCTCCCCCCTTGATACCCCGCCCTCGTCAAAGCCTCTCGACGGCAGTCGCTTCCCCGCCCTTAAGTCTGCTCTCCGGTGCTCCACGCTGAGCAATGCGGTGGTTTCTCTTCCGTGCTGCAGAAGAGCCAGCAGGGTCTGCAGGGTACTGGACTGATGTTTTTTTTTTTTTTTGAAGCTGCTAGAAGAAGTCAGCAGCAGCAATGCGGTATTGAGTCCGCCTTTGGTGCTGCTGTTGCAAAGGCAGCTGGCAGCGAGTCTCACAGGTTCAGAGACCCGCTGAGCACAATGTCCCAGGGGAGGCTGCTGGAGACGATTCTTTGAGAGTCATAATACCTAGTGGTATTTAGTGGTTCCTTATTAGTTTGCGGAAACCTCTAAGTCTAATATGGACTTTTTGAGGAGTGGGGAGAAGACCGTTATAAAGGATGGATAGATAGTATTTGCTGGTGGGAGCATCACTGGGTGCAAAGGTGCAGAAAGCTGAGCAGGTTACTAGGAATATACCGAAAATTTACCAAGTGCAGGATATTCGGTGCTCGTATTTGAGCAGCACAGTTCTGATAGACGGCAACAGCACTTTTTAAAAGTATGGGACGTTCTTGAAATTATTGAAAACTGGCGAACATATGTGGTAAGGTGAGGTAGAAAATTGAATACTTTTAAAGCTTTCCATTGTCATGTACTACTGATAGGTTGTGGTTTAAGTAATGATGTAAGGATCTTGAAATGATTTCTTTTGGAAAAGTAGTGGAGTTTAAAGTAAGCTTTTTTTTGTACTTTATTTTTAAAAGTACTTTGTAGATTTTCTGCATAATTGCAAGACTAAAAAGGAAAATAAAGTGGAACAAGATGACCCATCATTAATTTAACCAAAGTGATAGTCCAACAGGCGTTTGAAAGTTACTAACAGCTGCTGTGAGTGGAGCTCAGGAGGTCTATTCTTTAGAGCAAAGCAGCTATTCACTGGGTTCAGTGACAGGATGTTTACTATTCTAGAGAGGAGGGTGTTGGTAAACTTTCCAAGCTCTTTGGAAGTTGTAGTGTATGGAACATAATGATAGGAATATTTAGCTTGCTTTACCGTTTAGTATATTAAGCCCTTTAAGTGGAAATTGAAACATCAGACTTATAGCTGGGTAATTTTGATAAAACGATTACAGAATGATCAGTATTAGGAGTGTAATAGAGTTTGAGTGAGAGATTAGATTGGATAGTTTTATGCTTCAATAGTCTTATAGTGATTATTGGGAAAGTAGCAAGATAAAACTAATGTGAAGGTTTAATGCCTCATGCACGAAGGGAAGCAGAATTACTTGGGTTTCTAGAAGCTATAGGAGTGTGGCTCTTGGTTTCTTGAGCAGAAAAGTTTGGCTAATAAATAATTGGCTAGTGTTTTATCAATATGTAATTGCTAAAAGGGCACATGATTCGGAAAATGTAGTATTAACCACTAACAGTATGTTGTATATCGTGTAGATGAGGTCAAGAAAATTACTTAAGATCGAATTTTATTTTAATAAGCTGTTTATAATCCTTCCTTTTGAAGATTTAAATTCCTCTGAGTTACTTATGGTATTGTGAAAAAGGAAAGGTGATTCTTATTGGATGAAAAGTCTGATATATCACACAAAATTAGTTTGTGCTGTAGTGCTTTAAAATAAGTTTACTAAAATAATATTGACCCTGGAATTTATTTTTAATATTCTTAATATTCTTTCCCTTTGTTAGAATATTGATTTTTTAAAATAAATTTATTTATTTTTATTTTTGGCTGCGTTGGGTCGTCTTTGTGCTCACGGGCCTTTCTCTAGTTGCGGTGAGTTGCGGTGCGCGGGCTTCTCATTGTGGTGGCTTCACTTGTTGTGGAGCATGGGCTCTAGGTGCATGGGCTTCAGTAGTTGTGGCTCGCGGGCTCTAGAGCACAGGCTCAGTAGTTGTGGCGCACGGGCTTAGTTGCTCCGTGGCATGGGGGATCTTCCTGGACCAGGGCTCGAACCCGTGTCCCTTGCATTGGCAGGAGGATTCTTAACCACTGCGCCACCAGGGAAGCCTGAATATTGATTTTTTGAATCATGTAAATCACTTGAAATTTAAGATAATCAAATTACACAGTATACAAATTAAATTGGGTCATTTTAATAAGTTTATGTAAATACAGTCCACAAAGTTAGAGCATACTGAAAATTTCTTTGAATTATATGGTCAGTATGGGGCTCCTTCCTATTCTGATTGTATGAATAGTGCTTTCTTTTGTGGTTTCCATTTGTAAATGTTGTGCTAAACCCAGAACATAATTAATTATTGCTGTTGTACACTTCAGGAAGGAGAACCATAGACTGAACTTAAAAAATACTGTGTTATCATAATCTAGGCAGTGTTAATGGATAGAAATGGAATAGAGAGTTTTAGTAATGAAACTGAGCTTCATGTGAATGTTGAAAATTCTTGTAAGAATTTTGAGAGAATTGCTATCTCTGGCTCTGTATTAAAGATGTCATTTAACTGTGAATTCTTAATAGCTCTGAAAATGACAACCAAAGTCACTTTATCTTCTCTTTTTCTCTTCAGATTAGTATTTTAAATACTTACCTTGAGGAACTTCATAAGAGTTTGCCTCTTACTAATAAAATCTAGAAAACAGTCTTTTCCACTGAAGTTTGCCACTCAAGGGTTTTACTTTAGAGGTTTAGTGTATTTTAAGAATAAATTGCCTTTAAATCATCTACTGCATGCTTAGTTTTGAGCAAGCAGGTGTTCTTTTAAAGAGAGAGACTATGTCACATCAAAATAAACAGGCCCGTTGTCATAAGAATATTGGTTTATATTTCCTTTTCTTTTTTTATATTACCTTTTCAGGATTCAGTGTGTGCAAATGTTTTGATAAGGTGAAACCATTAACTATTTACAGTGCTGTGTAGTAAGGGCTTAAGTTATATATATATGTGTGTGTATATATTGATATATAAAATTTTAATAATTTAATAATAATACATTTATATTTAGGGTTCTTACTTTCAAAGTGATTGAAATTTAAAGCAAGTTAGGGATTGGTGATTGAGTGCTTGTTGATTATAATCTAAAGCAGTGTTTGAATAATTCAAAACATCACTTTTTTTTTTCTTTTTTGCCTAACAGATTCAGAGTCAATGAATTGATCCCAGTAGGCAGTGATTGATCTCATCCAGATATGGTCCCTGAGAAATAGCTTATGAAAGGGCACACATGTATACAATAGACATACACACATACATAACTATATCGTATGTTTATAGAACACAATTATTTATTCTGACAAAATATGTATATTTTGTCATATATGTTATATATATACATATACATGTTGCTTTGAGTAATATTTTGTGAATTTGCACGTGTTAATGTTTTCATTGTGACAATAGTTAAATTCATAGTGTACTTCACATAGTGTTAGAAAATGTTTTTCCTCCTTTTGTGAAGTTACTCTTTTTGAATTTAGCTTAGGATTTCCTGAAGCTGCCTTTTGATGGCTAGGTCTTCTGCTGTATCCTTTTTTTTTCCTTTCCCATAGTTATCATTTACCAGTCCCTTTCATTTTTTAAAAAAAAAAATTTTTTTTTTTTGATGTGGACCATTTTGAAAGTCTTTATTGAATTTGTTACAACATTGCATCTGTTTTTTTTTTTTTTTTTTTTTTTTGCGGTACGCGGGCCTCTCACTGCTGTGGCCTCTACCGCCGCGGAGCACAGGCTCCGGACGCGCAGGCTCAGCGGCCATGGCTCACGGGCCCAGCCGCTCCGCGGCATGTGGGATCCTCCCAGACCGGGGCACGAACCCATGTCCCCTGCATCGGCAGGCGGACTCCCAACCACTGCACCACCAGGGAAGCCCTTGCTTCTGTTTTATGTTTTGGTTTTTTGGCCACGAGGCATGTGGGATTTTAGCTCCCTGACCAGGGATCGAATCTGTACCCCCTGTATTGGAAAGCAAAGTCTTAACCACTGGACCGACTGGGAAGTCCCATACCAGCCCCCTTTTTTTTTTTTACTAGTCTTTGGTCATTGCTCTAGGTCGTTTTTTTCTTTTTCCTGTTGCTGACTACAGAATTAAAGAACATACTCGTATCCCTTTTGATCTAGTCTATTCTGACCATTTAAGAATTGGTAGTAATCTTATTGGTCTGGAAACATTGCATCCCTTGGTACTCTTTTTGAGAATGCTATGGCAGAACTGAGTGGTCTCTGTTGGGAATCCCCTGACACAGGAAAAACTCAGAGGGCCAGCTGGAAAAGTGGGTTCAGGATTTAGTTTAATTTTAACAATAGGATCCACACAGGAATTCTTTAATTTGCTAAAGGCTTGCTTTGTGATTGGATACATGCTAATGTTTTTAGATTAATTTAGACTTTTGAGTAACTGTATCAAGTATTTTGGATATTGCCCTACTCATTGATAATAATGCAGTGTGGAACATTTTCGGAATGATGCATGGAGATCTATATTTGTGTATAGGGTAGCTAAAGTTTGAACTCATTAAGCTAATGTTAAAATTAACACCTAATAATATGATTAGCAAGCCATTTTTGATATTTACCAGAATTTGGACCTTACCTTATTAAGACCTACCTAGGAGATTACTTCTGAATTGATCAGATTTCATCAACCAAGCAATTATTAAGCATATGCCTATGCCTAATACCATGTAGTACGAATGGGAAAAAATACAAAAGAGACTAAGACATGGGTCTGCCTATTGGGAATAATAGGTATATTTATTAAACTATTACTGGCAGTCAGTATTGTGCTAAGTGCCTTATATACATCACTGTTTTTGATTGTGAGATTAATTCTGTTAGATAGTTGCTTTTTTCATGTAAGAGATGAGGAAACTGATTCAGGATGCTCTTAAGTAACTTGTCCAAGGTTACATTTAGTAAGTAGCAGAGTCAGATGTTGACCTGTGTTTCTCTGATTCCAAAGCTTTGATTCTTAGCTGGTATGTTGTATGCTTCCTTATACACACAGCTAGACATAGTAATGAGATAGACTGTGATTAACAATAACAGACCTAAAAATGTTGGAGAAAGAAAGGCTACTAGAGACTATTACTTGGAGGAGGGTTGGTTTTGAGCTGGACCTTGATGTATAGATAGGGCTTGTTGTGGAGATGAGTGAAAAGGCTTTCAAGGAGGAAGCGTATGCAAGAATAAGGAATAAGTTAATAGTTTTCTTTAGAGTTAAGCATAGGTTGTATGTAGAGTGGCAGAAATGCAAGGAGAAAGGTTTGGCCAAATTATCAAGAGCTTTAATATTCCTTTGTTTATTCCCTGTGTATCAAAATGTCAGCACATCTAAAACTGGGGTACTCAGCCATGTGCTGGGGAGTATGGAAAGCCACAGGAAAGTTGTGATACATTTTCTTGGCATATTCATTTTACTAGATTATTTTGAAAGCAAACATTAAATATTTAATAGATAGTAATTTAAAACATTTAACAATACTAAACATGCACAAGTTATGGAAAATGTAACTTTACTTTAAATTTTAAGGCCAAATGAAAGGCTTAAAAAGGTATTTTGACCTTTCAGAATGTTTTTTTCATGAACTTAGAGTTCTAAATCTATTATCCTGTCAGGGGTTGAGAAGCCCTGTGGTTTTTAAACATGGGAGTGACATGACCTCAGTGTTTGAAAAGCTAAGTCTAGGTGGATGGAAGTGAGGAGATAAGAGAGATAAATAAAGAGGCCAATTAGTAAGCTATATAGAAGTGGAGGTCTTGAAAGTTTAAAAGATACAGTGGCTATGAAAATGTTTAGAGGAAATTTTATAAAATTTCCTTTATGGTTAGATTAGAAAGGAATCTATTTATATAAAGTCTAAGAAATAGAAATTGCCTTTAAACCTTTAAACTCCTAGAGTTTGTAAAATGACTTAAATTGGTACAAGTCCTTGAAAATAGGCAAGAAGGAACACTTTGTTGTAGAGCGTCTTTCTTTCAAATGTGCCTATTTAATTAAAAAATTACTATGTTTTTATATGATTGGACTTATGTGATGATTTACAAACCGTTATATGAAACTTTTTAGTATTCCATATTTAAAAATGCATGTTTATTCCTTAACAAAGGATAACTGTTTCCAGATTGAACTAACATTACAATGCGTCAGGGTTGAACTCCCCCCCAGCTGCCATTTGAATAAGTGTCTCAGAGTACTGATATATTATTTGTTTCAAAATTAACTTTTGAATTTCATTGTGTGAATTTCACACTTGATCTGTAGATGATTTCAAATGCCAAATCTAAATGATTTGTTCCTTTCCTTATCCTTCTAGATCTTTATATTACTAGGTATTAGATATTCAATCCATCTTGACACTTTCTAATCCTACCTTCAGTAATGATTCTCCTTGACTGGTTTCATTGTTGCAGATTTGAGGTTGGTTCTCCCGTAAGCCTGTGTCCTCAGTCTGTGTTCCTCTAGTCTACCTGAACATTTCCTCCTCAGAGAACTTCATTACTAGGAAAGTTCTAAATTGGGGGTGGGGAACCCCAAGCCAATGATTGATTTGACTTTTGGCTTTATTTCATTTGGCCCTTGAGGTGATACTGCACAACCATCATGGCTGCAGTCCTGAGAGTAGTTTCCTTTCTGTTAGGCTTTATCAGCCATCTCGTCTAAAGTGAAACAACTTTAGGATTAAGGCTAAGATTAGTTTTAGAATGTTTAATAGTGACTTTTCAGTGTTTTCTTAAGATAGTGGTAACCGCCCCCCACCCCCCACCCCAGGACCAGGAAACCAAATTATGACAAACACAGTTTACTTGGACTAGTTCATTTTAGAACTCAAGTGCCTGTATCTGTCCCAGTGTTCTTGCAAATGAATTTATCTTTTTGTGTGCCTGCATCTTGGCATCTGTAACTTACTCTTTTTCCTCTAGTCATTTTCACTTTCTCTACCTCTCTCTTTGATTTTCCTAAACTTGACATTATATGGAACTGAAAATGTCAAAGAAGATTTTACTGAATTAAGTAAAAACTGGATTTTAAATTTTGAAAATATTTGAAGTGAGTATCTTATTTAGGTAATTAAAAAATAGTAAGAAACTTCATCACAAACCCCCAGAGTAATGAAAGTGATTCGTAATTGTTTCTTAAGTGAGTCTCAATAAGTGAAAAAGGTTTTAAAATCCTTACTTGAAATTTTTTCCTGCTATTCAGCACAGTGTATGGGTCCATGTTATTGCACTCATGTTTTCTTTGCACTATTGTTTTTCTTTCCTTTAAAAAATATGTGATGTGGAGTAATAGATAATCTTAGTTCCCCTTCTTCTTTACTCCTAGTCTCCAGCAATAAATCTTTTAATTTTTCCATTAATGATAAGTATGTAATTTTTCCTCTTTTCCTGCTCTGTCATCTTCATCTGTTCTTTCTACTTTGTCACAAACATTCAGACTGTGTTAATCCTTGATATTTCTTTCTTCTGTATTGCTGTGTACCAAATTAAAAAAAAAGCTTCTCCAGATCTTTGTCCAGCTGTGGTACAGGTATCCTTTGCTGTTTCTTGAATTTGCTTTTTTAAATATACCTTGCAGTGTGCATCCAGTATTTGGTTCTAGGTCGGTCGAAATGGATCCTAAAAAACCCAGAGGCTAAAAGTGAGAAAGTCAGACTTCAGTGAATGTGTGTGTACGCATATAGTTTTGAACATTTTTTAGTGACTGTTTTGTGTCAGAATGATGCAAAGAACTGGGAATATAAAAATTGAACATTTTTACTGTTGCAAGAACAATATAAACTTGAAAATTGCTATAGAGTGGATTATATAATTTTAAAAATATAAATATCATTTAAAAAAATTGAGGTATAGATGATATACAATATTATATATGTTTCAGGTGTACAGCAGTGATTCACAATTTTCAAAGGTCATACTCCATTTATAGTTATTATAAAATAGTGGCTGTATTCCCTGTGTATCCTTGTAGCTTATTTTATACATAATAGTTTGTACCTCTTAATTCCCCACCCCTATCTTGCCCCTTCCCCGTTCCGTCTCCCCACTGGTAACCACTAGTGCTATATATCTGTGAGTCTTTCTTGTTTTGTTATATTCACTAATTTTGTTTTTTATAATTCCACATATAAGTGATATCATACAGTATTTGTCTTTCTCTGACTTATCTCACTTAGCATAATACCCTCCAAGTTCATTCATGTTGTTACAAATGGGAAAATTTCATTCTTTTTTTATGGCTGAGTGGTATTCCATTGTGTGTGTGTTTGTGTGTGTGTATGTGTACACACGCATACATACACACCACATCTTCTTTATCCATTCATCTGTTGATGGACACTTAGATTCCTTCCATATCTTGGCAATTGTAAATAATGCTGCTGTGAACATTGGGGCGCATGTACCTTTTCAAACTAGTGTTCTTTTTTTTGGATATATACCCAGGAGTGGAATTTCTGGGTCATACGGTAGTTCTGTTTTTAGTTTTTTGAGAAATCTCCATACTGTTGTCCACAGTGGCTGCATCAGTTTGCATTCCGACCAACAGTGTGCGAGTGTTCCCTTTTCTCTATGTCCTCACCAACATTTGTTATTTGTGTTCTTTTTGATGATAGCCATTCTTTTTTTTATTACATCTTTATTGGAGTATAATTGCTTTACAATGGTGTGTTAGTTTCTGCATTATAACACAGTGAATCAGTTATACATATACATATGTTCCCATATCTCTTCCCTCTTGCGTCTCCCTCCCTCCCACCCTCCCTATCCCACCCCTCTAGGTGTTCACAAAGCACCGAGCTGATCTCCCTGTGCTATGCGGCTGCTTCCCACTAGCTATCTATTTTACGTTTGGTAGTGTATATATGTTCATGCCACTCTCTCACTTTGTCCCACCTTACCTTTCTCCCTCCCCATATCCTCAAGTCCATTCTCTAGTAGGTCTGTGTCTTTATTCCTGTCTTACCCCTAGGTTCGTCATGACATTTTTTTTTCTTAGATTCCAGATATATGTGTTAGCATACGATATTTGTTTTTCTCTTTCTGACTTACTTCACTCTATATGACAGACTCTAGGTCCATCCACCTCACTACAAATAACTCAATTTCGTTTCTTTTTATGGCTGAGTAATATTCCATTGCATATATGTGCCACATCTTCTTTATCCATTCATCCGATGATGGACACTTAGGTTGTCCCCATCTCCTGCTATTGTAAATAGAGCTGCAATGAACATTTTGGTACATGACTCTTTTTGAATTATGGTTTTCTCAGGGTATATGCCCAGTAGTGGGATTGCTGGTTCATATGGTAGTTCTATTTGTAGTTTTATAAGGAACCTCCATACTGTTCTCCATAGTGGCTGTACCAATTCACATTCCCACCAGCAGTGCAAGAGTGTTCCCTTTGTTCCACACCCTCTCCAGCATTTATTTTTTCTAGATTTTTTTTTTTTTTTTTTTTTTTGCAGTACGCGGGCTTCTCACTGTTGCCGCCTCTCCCGTTGTGGAGCACAGCCTCCGAACGTGCAGGCTCAGCGGCCATGGCTCACGGGCCTAGCCGCTCCGTGGCATGTGGGATCTTCCCAGACTGGGGCACGAACCCGTGTCCCCTGCATCGGCAGGCGGACTGTCAACCACTGCGCCACCAGGGAAGCCCCATGTTTCTAGATTTTTTAATGATGGCCATGCTGACTGGTGTGAGATGATATCTCATTGTAGTTTTGATTTGCATTTCTCTAATGATTAATGATGTTGAGCATTCTTTCATGTGTTTGTTGGCACTCTGTATATCTTCTTTGGAGAAATGTCTATTTAGGTCTTCTGCCCATTTTTGGATTGGTTTGTTTGTTTTTTTTGTTATTGAGCTGCATGAGCTGCTTGTAAATTTTGGAGATTAATCCTTTGTCAGTTGCATCATTTGCAAATATTTTCTCCCATTCTGAGGGTTGTCTTTTGGTCTTCTTTATGGTTTCCTTTGCTGTGCCAAAGCTTTGAAGTTTCATTAGGTCCCATTTGTTTATTTTTGTTTTTATTTCCATTTCTGTAGGACATGGGTCAAAAAGGATCTTGCTGTGATTTATGTCATAGAGTGTTCTTGCCTATGTTTTCCTCTAAGAGTTTGATAGTTTCTGGCCTTACATTTAGGTCTTTAATCCATTTTGAGCTTATTTTTGTGTATGGTGTTAGGGAGTGTTCTAATTTCATACTTTTACATGTACCTGTCCAGTTTTCCCAGCACCACTTATTGAAGAGGCTGTCCTTTCTCCACTGTACATTCCTGCCTCCTTTATCAAACATAAGGTGACCATATGTATGTGGGTTTATCTCTGGGCTTTCTATCCTGTTCCATTGATTTATATTTCTGTTTTTGTGCCAGTACCATACTGTCTTGCTTACTGTAGCTTTGTAGTATAGTCTGAAGTCCGGGAGCCTGATTCCCCCAGCTCCGTTTTTCGTTCTCAAGATTGCTTTGGCTATTCGGGGTCTTTTGTGTTTCCATACAAATTGTGAAATTTTTTGTTCTAGTTCTGTGAAAAATGCCAGTGGTAGTTTGATAGGGATTGCATTGAGTCTGTAGATTGCTTTGGTTAATAGAGTCATTTTCACAATGTTGATTCTTCCAGTCCAAGAACATGGTATATCTCTCCATCTATTTGTATCAACTTTTTTTTTTTTGCAGTACGTGCGTCTCTCACTGTTGTGGCCTCTCCCGTTGCGGAGCACAGGCTCCGGACGCACAGGCCGAGCGGCCATGGCTCACTGGCCCAGCTGCTCCGCGGCATGTGGGATATTCCCGGACCGGGGCACGAACCTGTGTCCCCTGCATCGGCAGGTGGACTCTTAACCACTGCGCCACCAGGGAAGCCCTATTTGTATCATCTCTAATTTCTTTCTTCGGTGTCTTATAAAATTCTGCATACAGGTCTTTTGTCTCCTTAGGTAGGTTTATTCCTAGATATTTTATTCTTTTTGTTGCAATGGTAAATGGAATGTTTTCTTGATTTCACTTTCAGATTTTTCATTATTAGTGTATAGGAATGCTAGAGATTTCTGTGCATTAATTTTGTATCCTGCTACTTTACCAAATTCATTGATTAGCTCTAGTAGTTTTCTGGTAGCATCTTTAGGATTCTCTGTGTATAGTATCATGTCATCTGGAAACAGTGACAGCTTTACTTCTTCTTTTCCGATTTAGATTCCTTTTATTTCCTTTTCTTCTCTGATTGCTGTGGCTAAAACTTCCAAAACTATGTTGAATAAGAGTGGTGAGAGTGGGCAACCTCGTCTTGTTCCTGATCTTAGTGGAAATGCTTTCAGTTTTTCACCACTGAGGACGATGTTGGCTGTGGGTTTGTCGTATATGGCCGTTATTATGTTGAGGAAAGTTCCCTCTCTGCCTACTTTCTGGAGGGTTTTTATCATAAATGGGTGCTGAGTTTTGTCGAAAGCTTTCTCTGAATCTATTGAGATGACCATATGGTTTTTCTCCTTCAATTGGTTAATATGGTTTATCACATTGATTGATTTGCGTATATTGAAGAATCCTTGCAGTCCTGGAATAAACCCCACTTGATCATGGTTTATGATCCTTTTAATGTGCTGTTGGATTCTGCTTGCTAGTATTTTGTTGAGGATTTTTGCATCTATGTTTATCAGTGATATTGGCCTGTAGTTTTCTTTCTTTATGACATCCTTGTCTGGTTTTGGTGTCAGGGTGATGGTGGCCTCGTAGAATTAGTTTGGGAGTGTTCCTCCCTCTGCTATATTTTGGAAGAGTTTGAGAAGGATAGGTGTTAGCTCTTCTCTAAATGTTTGCCTGTGAATTCGCCTGTGAAGCCATCTGGTCCTGGGCTTTTGTTGGTTGGAAGATTTTTAATCACAGTTTCAATTTCAGTGCTTGTGATTGGTCTCTTCATATTTTCTGTTTCTTCCTGATTCAGTCTTGGCAGGTGGTGCATTTCTAAGGATTTGTCCATTTCTTCCAGGTTGTCCATTTTATTGGCATAGAGTTGCTTGTAGTATCTCTCATGATCTTTTGTATTTCTGCAGTGTCAGTTGTTACTTCTCCTTTTTCATTTCTAATTCTGTTGATTTGAGTCTTCTCCCTTTTTTTCTTGATGAGTCTGGCTAATGGTTTATCAATTTTGTTCTCAAAGAACCAGCTTTTAGTTTTATTGATCTTTGTTATCCTTTTCTTCATTTCTTATTCATTTATTTCTGATCTGATCTTTATGATTTCTTTCCTTCTGCTAACTTTGGGTTTTTTTGGTTCTTCTTTCTCTAATTGGTTTAGGTGCAAGTTAGGTTGTTTATTCGAGATGTTTCCTGTTTCTTAAGGTAGGATTGTATTGCTATAAAATTCCCTCTTGGAACTGCTTTTGCTGCATCCCATAGGTTTTGGGTCGTCGTGTCTCCATTGTCATTTTTTTCTAGGTATGTTTTGATTTCCTCTTTGATTTCTTCAGTGATTACTTCGTTATTAAGTAGTGTATTGTTTAGCCTCCATGTGTTTGTATTTTTTACAGATCTTTTCCTGTAATTGATATCTAATCTCATAGCGTTGTGGTTGGAAAAGATACTTGATACAATTTCAATTTTCTTAAATTTACCAGGGCTTGATTTGTGACCCAAGATATGATCTATCCCGGAGAATGTTCCATGAGCACTTGAGAAAAATGTGTATTCTATTGTTTTTGGATGGAATGTCCTGTAAATATCAATTAAGTCCATCTTGTTTAATGTATCATTTAAAGCTTGTGTTTCCTTATTTATTTTCATTTTGGATGATCTGTCCATTGGTGAAAGTGGGGTGTTAAAGTCCCCTACTATGAATTTGTTACTGTCGATTTCCCTTTTATGACTGTTAGTATTTGCCTTATGTATTGAGGTGCTCCTATGTTGGGTGCATAAATATTTACAATTGTTATATCTTCTTCGTGGATGGATCCCTTGATCATCATGTAGTGTCCTCCTTTGTCTCTTCTAATAGTCTTTAGTTTAAAGTCTATTTTGTCTGATATGAGAATTGCTACTCCAGCTTTCTTTTGGTTTCCATTTGCATGGAATATCTTTTTCCATCCCCTTACTTTCAGTCTGTATGTGTCTCTAGGTCTGATGTAGGTCTCTTGTAGACAGCATATATATGGGTCTTGTTTTTGTATCCGTTCAGCCAATCTGTGTCTTTTGGTGGGAGCATTTAGTCCATTTACATTTAAGGTAATTATCGATATGTATGTTCCTATTCCCATTTTCTTAATTGTTTTGTGTTCATTATTGTTGGTCTTTTCCTTCTCTTGTGTTTCTTTCCTAGAGAAGTTCCTTTAGCATTTGTTGTAAAGCTGTTTTGGTGGTGCTGAACTCTCAGCTTTTGCTTGTCTGTAAAGGTTTTAATGTCTCCATCAAATCTGAATGAGACCTTTGCTGGGTACAGTAATCTTGGTTGTAGGTTTCTCTCCTTCATCACTTTAAATATGTCCTGCCAGTCCCTTCTGGCTTGCAGAGTTTCTGCTGAAAGATAAGCTGTTAACCTTATGGGTATTCCTTGTATGTTATTTGGTGTTTTTCCCTTGCTGCTTTTAATATGTTTTCTTTGTATTTAATTTTTGACAGTTTGATTAATATGTGTCTTGATGTGTTTCTCCTTGGATTTATCCTGTATGGGACTCTCTGTGCTTCCTGGATTTGATGAACTATTTCCTTTCCCATATTAGGGAAGTTTTCAACTATAATCTCTTCAAATATTTTCTCAGTCCCTTTCTTTTTCTGTTCTTCTTCTGGAACCCCTATAATTCAAATGTTGGTGCATTTAATATTGTCCCACGGGTCTCTGAGACTGTCCTCAGTTCTTTTCATTCTTTTTTCTTTATTCTGCTCTGGAGTACTTACTTCCACTATTTTATCTTCCAGGTCACTTATCTGTTCTTCTGCATCAGTTATTCTGCTGCTGATCCCTTCTAGAGTTTTTTAAATTAAATTTATTGTGTTGTTCATCGTTGCTTGTTTCATCTTTAGTTCTTCTAGGTCCTTGTTAAATGTTTCTCGCATTTTGTCTATTCTATTTCCAAGATTTTGGATCATCTTTACTATCATTATTCTGAATTCTTTTTCAGGTAGATTGCCTATTTCCTCTTCATTTGTTAGGTCTGGTGGGTTTTTATCTTGCTCCTTCATCTGCTATGTGTTTTTCTGTCTTCTCATTTTACTTATCTTACTGTGCTTGGGGTCTCCTTTTTGCAGGCTGTAGGTTTGTAGTTCCTGTTGTTTTTGGTGTCTGTCCCCAGTGGCTAAAGTTGGTTCAGTGGGTTGTGTAGGCTTCCTGGTGGAGGGGACTAGTGCCTGTGTTCTGGTGGATGAGGCTGGATCTTTCTGGTAGGCAGGTCCACGTCTGGTGGTGTGTTTTGGGGTGTCTGTGGACTTATTATGATTTTGGGCAGCCTCTCTGCTAATGGGTGGGGTTGTGTTCCTGTCTTGCTAGTTGTTTGGCATAGGGTGTCCAGCACTGTAGCTTGTTGGTCGTTGAGTGAAGCTGGGTGTTGGTGTTGAGATGGAGATCTCTGAGAGATTTTCGCCATTTGGTATTACGTGGAGCTGGGAGGTGTCTTGTGGACCAGTGTCCTGAAGTTTTCTCTCCCACCTCAGAGGCATAGCACTGACTCCTGGCTGCAGCACCAAGAGCCTTTCATCCACATGACTCAGAATAAAAGGGAGAAAAAGTAGAAAGAGGATAAAAGGAAAGAAAATAAAGTAAGATAAAATGAAATAAAGTTATTAAAATAAAAAATAATTATTAAGAAAAAAATTTTTTTAAAAAGTGAAACAAAAACAAAAGCAAAAACGGACGGATAGAACCCTAGGACAGATGGTGAAAGCAAAGCTATACAGACAAAATCTCACACAGAAGCATACACATACACACTCACAAAAAGAGGAAAAAGGGAAAAAATAATAAATCTTGCTCTCTAAGTCCACCTCCTCAATTTGGGATGATTCGTTCTCTATTTAGGTAATTCCACAGAGGCAGGTACATCAAGTTGATTGTGGAGATTTAATCAGATGCTCCTGAGGCTTCTGGGACAGATTTCCCTTTCTCTTCTTTGTTCACACAGCTCCCGGGGCTCAGCTTTGGATTTGGCCCTGCCTCTGCGTGTAGGTTGCCGGAGGGCATCTGTTCTTCGCTCAGACAGGACGGACTTAAAGGAGCCGCTGATTCGGGGGCTCTGGCTCACTCAGGCCGGTGGGAGGGAGGGGTACGGAGTGCGGGGTGAGCCTGCAGCGGCAGAGGCCGGCGTGGCGTTGCTCCAGCCTGAGGCGTGCCCTGCGTTCTTCCCGGGGAAGTTGTCCCTGGATCCCAGGACCTTGGCAGTGGCAGGCTGCACAGGCTCCCGGGAGGGGTGGTGTAGATAGTGACCTGTGCTCGCACAGGGTTCTTGGTGGTGGCAGCAGCAGCCTTAGCGTCTCATGCTCGTCTCTGTAGTCTGCTCTGTTAGCTGCGGATGATAGCCATTCTTAATAGATACTCATTTATAATGAGGTGATATCTCATTATAGTTTTTTTTTTCTGTCCTTAGTCTTATATCTCTCTAAGTATAATAGGTATGAACAGTTCATAAATTGAAGAATTTTTTAAATTCCCTTTCACAATATCATAAGATGTAGAAAATACCTGGAGATGTTTAAGTTACCTGGAGATGTTTAAGACCTACAAACAGAAAACTAAAGAAGACTGCTAACAAAAATTAAGCAAGATCTAAATAAAAGGAGATCTATCGAGTTTATCGATTGGGACACTCAGTATTTCTTTCTAAATTGAAGATTAAATGCAATCCCAGTAAGAATTCTAGTAGGATGTTTTTGTGATGCACAAATTGAAAAGTGGATTCTCAGCTTCATATTGAGGAATTCCCTGGAGATCCAGTGGTTAGGACTGTGTGCTTCCACTGCAGGGGCCACGGGTTCAATCCCTGGTCAGGGAAGTAAGATCCTGCATGCCACAGCATGGCCAAAAAAACCCACCACAAAAAAATAAATAAATAAAGTCTTTCTCTGGAAAAGCGACTAAAATGAGCAGAACAAGTCTGGAAGAATATTGGTAAATATTTCCATTAGAGGACCTTAATCAGTAATCCATGAAGAAACATCAAAACTCAGTAATTAAGATGACAAAATTATATGAACAGAAATTTCAAAAAAGAAATATGGCTGTCTGATTCACTTTGCTGTACACCTGAAACACAACATTGTAAATTGACTATACTCCAATAACAATTAAAAAAAAAAGAAATATGGTTGGAAATTAACACATGGAAAACCACTCACATTGTGTCAACAGGGAAATGTTAGTTAAAATCACTAGATACACCTATGACATCACAAATTAGAAAGGCTGAACATACCAAGTGTTGGCAAAAATGTAAAAAACAGGAACTCATGTTCTGCTGCTTCTCGTGAGACTATAAAAAGATACTACCATTTTAGAAAAGTTTGACTGGCCACATATAAGGTATACATTCACCTACTCTACTACATAGGAATTGTGCTGCTAGATATTAAGTGAAGGAAAGCGGAAGGCATTGCCCCAGTGTGAACTTTGTTTTTTATGAGCTTGGAGCTGCCTACAAAGAACTACATTCTTAAGGCTTTTCTCTAGTGTGGATTCTCTGATGGACAACAAGACGACTTCTGTAGACAAAGACTTCCCCACATTCACTGCACATATAAGGCCTTTCTCCAGTGTGGATTCTCTGGTGGACAGCAAGACTTGTTTTGTAAGTGAAGGGCTTCCCACATTTGCTGCATTTAAAAGGCTTTACTCCAGTGTGGACTTTTTGGTGCTGAACAAGTGTATACTTGCGCATGAAGGCTTTCTCACATTCATTACACTTATAGGGTCTTTCTCCAGTATGGATTCTCTGGTGCTTAGCAAGTTTAACTTTGCCGTTGAGAGCTTCCCCACATTCGCTGCACTCATAACACCTTCGTGCAGTGTGAACATTCTCATGTCTATTGAGGGCAAAACTGCTTGTAAAGAATTTCCCACATTTGTTACACCCATAAGCCTTTTCTAAAGTGTGAATTCTCTTATGCACAATAAGACTTCCTTTGTAGACATGGGCTTTCCCACATTCACTGCACATGTAAGGCCTTTCTCCAGTGTGGATTTGCTGGTGATAAAGAAGCCTTTTTTTGAAGACAAAGAACTTTCCACATTTGCTACACCCATAAGGACTTTCTCCACTGTGGATCCTCTGGTGTACAAGAAGGTTATTTTTGTACAGGAAGCACTCTACATTCACCGCACTTATGAGGATTTTCTCCAGTGTGGAGTTTTTGGTGCTGAACAAGTGAATCCTTGGGAAGGAAGGCCTTCCCACATTCATTACACTCATATGGTCTTTTTCCAGTGTGGATTCTCTGGTGCTCCAAAAGTTTATATTTGTGGGCAAAGACTTTCCCACAGTTACAGCACTCATAAGGCCTTTCTCCTGTGTGAACTTTCTGATGATGAATAAGACTGGAGATGTGTCTAAAGAACTTCCCGCAGTCACTGGACCCATAAGGTTTTTTTCCAGTGTGAACTCTCAGGTGCTCTGTGAATTTAAACTTTTTACGGAAGGCTTTGCCACATTCGCTGCACTTGTGATGCCCTTGCCCAGGGTGAGAGACCTCCCTGCTCTGCCTGCTTCTACGTGGATGCTCTCCATCGTGGGAGGGCTGGTGCTGGGGAAAGTCCAAGCTGCCTAGGAAAGCCTTCTCAACCTCTCCGCACGTGAACATATTGTCAGCCAAGTACAAAACATCTTTCTCCGCCAGGACACTCGTATTGGAAGTCAGAGGCTTCAGGATAGATGGCTCCAGCTTTGGATTCCAGTCTTCTGTCACTTGTTCTACAGAAACACATTGTTCAGAAACGGCCTCCTCAGATTCTACTCCATGCCAACAACCCAGGGAGGCTATAAGTGACAGGTTCTCCAGCATCATGTCACAGTACAGGAGTCTCTGAGCATCGTTAAGGAGATCCCACTCCTCCTGGGAGAAGGACACAGCCACATCCTCAAAGATCACATGGCTCTGTTCAGGGACCATAAATGCTGCTGCTACCATGGGAACCTGAAACAATAACCGAATCCAAAAGGATGAAGACTCCTTTCCTGGAAAGGACTCAGCCAATGAAAAGCCATGGACTCTGGGCCGGCTCCTGCACCGCGTTGGTTGACATAGGACACTGTGGGCGCGGTGGTGCCAGGAGATGTGCAGGATAATGGTGGAGACCTAGGCCGAAAATTCTGGAAGTGGGTTCCGCAACCCGCTCACTCCTGGGCAGTGTGGACGGCGCCCCTCGGGCTCTTTCCTCTTTCCAGTTTCTCTAAGCTCAGCTTCACCGAGTGGTCCTGCAGCTCATTATAGTTTTAATTTGCATTTTTCTGATGGTTCATGATGTTGAGCATCTTTTCATATGCCCGTGGGCTCAGTAGTTGTGGTGCATGGGCTTAGTTGCCTCGTGGCACGTGGGATCATAGTTCCCTGACCAGGGATCAAACCTGTGTCCCCTGCCTTGGAGGGCGGATTTCCAACCACTGGACCACCAGGGAAGTCCCTCCATACACATATTAAAACTATTTGTTTTAATTCTGTGAAAAATGCCGTTGGTTTTGATAGAGATTGCAATGAATCTGTAGATTGCCTTGGGTAGTATGGTCATTTTAACAATATTAATTCTTCCAGTCCATGAACGCAGTATACCTTTCCATCTGTTTTTATTGTCTTCAGTTTCTTTCATCAGTGTCTTACAGTTTTTCGAGTACAAGTCTTTTACCTTCTTAGGTAGATTTATTCCTAGATATTTTATTCTTTTTGATGCAATTGTAAATGGGAATGCTTCCTTAATTTCTCTTTCTGATAGTTTGTTGTTAGTCTATAGAAATGCAACAGATTTCTGTTTATTTGTTTTTTAAAAGGAAATGACTATGGTAGCTTATCTAGGAGTGTTCCTGCATTTACTAAAAATATCTTTTAGGATTTTTATTACAAGTGCTTGTTATACGTTTGCAGTATTGAAAATAAGTCTCCTTTTCCTTTTCTTTGGAAAAAGGTATAATGTAAACAAACATTCTTTTTTGTTCACCCCTTTGTATTACTTTTATTCTTCATTTACAAAGAAACCAAAAACTACAAGCAAACAAACAAAAATCTTCAGTGACTTTTATATGCCAGTCACCAAATCAGATGTTTGGGATTCCAGGATTAATAAGCTATTGACTGTGCTTTGTTTTCCAGGAGGAGATATAACCACTTAAAGGATGACGATACATTGTGATGAGGGTATATGGACATTAGGGCATGTGCTGTATTTAGTACAATTAAATACAAAGTTGGGAGTCCCTAACTTTGATGTGAGGAGGTGGGTTATTAATGAAGATGTCCCCTCTTCCTCACAGTAGGGGTATTCACTGAGACTATATAAGAGTTTGTCAGATAGGGAAAATTATAATGGTATCAGAGAAGTAAGCTGAGTGGGGAATGACATTGATCATACACATTGGCATTTGAGAATGCTGGATGGTGATTGTGAATTACCAAATACCCAGGATGGCAGAGTCAGTGGTCAGCCTGCTTGTAGTTTACGAACATTTGTGTGTGGGATTCAAATTTATGCCCGGCATTTGTATGTTTTATCTCATTTAATCCTTATAGAAGCCTTGTGAAATTGTCATCTCTATGATAAATTATTCCGTATAATGGAGATTTAGGATTGCTTTCAAATAGTTTATGCCTTAAAAATCCTCCAGTGCCAAGGAGTGTTACGACAAAGCCCAGGGTGTGATTAGAAGTGAATTAGGAAATGAGGCTGGAGAAGTAGCAGAATTAAACTTTTTGATTAATGTTAAATTCTAGATCTTTATTGTCCAAGGAACTTGATGAGTTCTTTCTTCATTTATCTTTGGTAAATAACCAGTTTTTCATTTTTTAAAATTTTGCTATTAAATATTCTGAACTCTTAAAAAATACACATTTAAAATGTATGATTTCTGGGGCTTAAGACAAAGGACTTTTTAATAAAAATTGGTATTCTCAATAAGTGGGTAATTCCTACTTGTGCTTTGTTTTCATGAATATTCCTTAAGGATGGAATGTAATTTTTTTTTTTTTGCGGTACGCGGGCCTCTCACTGTTGTGGCCTCTCCCGTTGCGGAGCACAGGCTCCGGACGCGCAGGCTCAGCGGCCATGGCTCACGGGCCTAGCTGCTCCGCAGCATGTGGGATCTTCCTGGACCAGGGCACGAACCCGTGTAACCCTGCATCGGCAGGTGGACTCTCAACCACTGTGCCGCCAGGGAAGCCCTGGAATGTAATTTTTAAGAAACATAGCATTTTATATCTTGAATTTTTATTTGGGCCATAAGTCTGTTCCAACTAGTGTGGTTAAGAGCATAGCCTCTCAACTAGAGCACGATTTCCTGGGCTTGAGGCCCAGTCTGGCAGTGCTTTTGTAATTTAGGGTTGGTAATTTAACCTATTAGTACCTAAATTTCCTTATCTCTAAAATGGGTTTAAAGTAAAAATGAGTTAATCTATGTAAAGTGCTTAGAGTATGGCAAGTGTAAGTGTTCAATTACCGTTGACTTTTTTTTTAATCTGTAGATATAGATGTAGGAAAGTTGTAGAAATGTGCTGTGATATATTGAGTATTATTAAAATGTTTTATATGCATTTAGAAAAGTAAGTAGGCATAGTTTGAGCCACTTCTGTGATCTAAACAACCATTAATGGTCTGATATTAGTTAAAACTTTGTAGAAATACAAAAGTTAAGTATAGGCAGAGATTGAGAAGTACTGTGGTGTTTTTAAAAAGTTGGTTGTATCACTATCTTGTTTTGTACCTTTATTATTTTATATAATTAAAAGATCTGAAGCATTTAGAAGTTGAAATATCAGTCTTAAAAATCTTTAATTTCTGAATATAAAGATTTATTATAGGAAAGTTAGAGCATATCGAAAAGTATAAAGTCAACATGTCTACCTCAATAACTAGACATAATAGTTGTCACATCAGTTAGTCTTTTAAAGATCTGTATGTATATTTATATATATTTAATAACAGGCTTATAGAATGATTTTTTCTTAATGTGAAATTACTCAATAAATATTTGAATGTTAAGTATATAACAAGCATATGATAAGTATTCGGGACATAATGATGAACAGGATTGGTGAGGTCCTTGTCCCTGTGGAGCTTGCATTTTGTTTGGGAAGATAGGGGAAAAGAATAGTATTTTAATTTGTGAGAAATGCTACCAAGGAACAGAAGAGACAGACATAAGATAGAAAAGAATGTGGATGGTGTGGGGACACCTATTAGTTTAGGTAGCCTGGTTACGGAAGGCTTCTGAGAAGGTCACATTTAAGGTGACATCTGAAGGATAATAAAGAGCCAAGTCTGTGAAGAATTAGGGATGAGCATTCCACACAGGGGTGATAGAATGGACAAAGACCTTGAGGCAAGAAGTAATTTGAATTGTTTGAGGAAGTGAGAGAGCATCATTTTGACTGAGCATCTTGAAGGAGGAGAGTAACATGTGATCTGGCTGTACAGGCAGGAAGGACCAGATGGTTCAGAGCCTCATGGACCTTGTTTGGAGTTTATCAGTGGGTGATAGGAAGCAGTTGAAGCATTTTAAGGAGGGGAATGAAGTGATATGATTTACTTTTTTTTCCTTTGGCCTGCTGTGTATGTATGTTATGAAAAAAATATAACATAAAATTTACCATCTTAACCATTTTTAAGTGTACAGTTCAGTAGTGTTAAGTATATTCACTACTATCTACTTTCTGTTTCTATGAATTTGACTATTTTAGATACTTCATATAAGTGGAATTATTCAGTATTTGTCTTACTGCGACTAACTTATGTCACTTAGCATAAGGTCCTCAAAGTTCATCCTTGTTGTATATGACAGGATTTCCTTCTATCTTAAGGCTGAATAATATTCCATTTTATGTTTATACCGCATTTTTTTATATCCATCTGTAGAAGGACACTTGAGTTGCTTTTTTACCTCTTGGCTATAGCGAATAGTGCTGCTATGAACGTGGGTGTGCAAATATCTCTTTGAGACTCTGCTTTCAATTTTTTGGTATATATATACTCAGTGGTGGGGTTGCTGGAGCATATGGTAGCTTTTTTTTTTTTTTTTTTAATTTTTTAAGAAAACTCTGTACTGTTTTCCATGGTGGTCGTACCATTTTACAGTCCCACCAGCAGAACACAAGGGCTCTAGTTGCTTCATGATATATGTTTTAAAGATTTCTTTGGCTGCTGTTTGGGGAATGAATTGTTGGGAGCAAGAGTGACCACAGGGAGATTGCCTAGGAGAGTAATTGTTAAGAGTCCAGTTGAGAGTTAATAATGGCTTTGATTAGGATGATAGGAGAAGAGGAAGGGTTAACAAGGTGTTTTGGAATTATTGAATAGAATCAATTTGACTTGCTGATGGATTGGGAAACAAGAGTGAAGGAAAGGGAGGAATCAAGAGTAATTCTTAGATTGGTGGTTTCAAGGTTCCTAATGACATCCATGATGCTAATGCAGGTAAGAAAGTTTCCCGGAGCCCTCAACATATTTCTTCTCATGTCTCATAGGTCAGGCCTGGGTTATTGGATAATGGAAATAGGATTCCCCTTGTTTAGAACAATCAAGTTTCATTGTCCCAGGCCTAGGGGAGTGGCCCACCTTCCTGAGCACATTGCTGGCCCATATTTGAACAAAATGGAGGTTCCCTTAGGAAGGAAGAATAGAGAGAGTGACACATAACTAATTAACTTTGTGAGCTTTGGGGAAGCATCTTGACTTCTTTGCTTCATTTGTAAAATGAGTATAACTATCTCACAGAGTTGTTGTGAAGACTAAATAAAATAGCGTATTTGAAATGCTTAGGAAGGAATAAACGCTCAACAAATGTCATTTTCTTTACGTCATTCTCCCTCCACCCCATCTTTTTTTGACTTTGTATTTCTTTTAATTATGCCACTGTTTTCTGATCAACCAAACTCACAGTCTTGGAATTGTATTTGACCTTTTCCCCACTCTTTTCATTCTTATTGCTGCCATATTTGTTCTGAACTAAATCACAAATAACTAAATTTGTGTTAGAGGAGGCAATAATCTTATAACTCATCTTGCATTCTATTCTAGTTTCATTAATAAAGCTTTTATTATTTTCCACTTATACCAAATTAAATTTAAACGTGTTATGAAGTTCATAGTGGACACAAACTCCTGCTGACCTTCTGCATGTTATAAATATACTCCTGCAAAATTAGGCTACTCCGTGTTCTTTGAACACACCTTATTTCCTCCTTTATTCTTTTCCTTACGTGTTTCCCTCATGCTAGAGTGTCCTCTCAGTCTCTCAGGGTCCATTCTAAATGTTTGTTTATTCAGTCAGTAAATATTGATAATATTCTGTGTTCAGTGCACTGTTGTAAGAGTTGGAGATGTCATAGTAGGCAAAAATTGAGATGGCTCCTGCTCTTCCGTGTTTCTGTTGTCATAAAGTCTTTCCAGAGTCATCTTTAATTTGAGGGCATGACTTCTTCCACCTTGGAACTTTCTTAACGGACTTTTGATACCCTTCTTACTGCAATTCTGACAGGCAATATCTGTCTACTTATGTTGTATTATAGTGGTTCTTCTTTATTTTTTACTCAATTGGGGTATCTTTCTCTTAAAAGTTGTACCATAGTCTTGTAGATACTTTTTGACTTGAAGCTTTGTCTTTGATTGTAATCTGTTATAGTTGATGATACCTTACATTTATATAGTGATTAATCATTTACAAATATCACTTTGATACAGTGTGTCCAGCACTTTAAAGTAAGTTTGGAATATTGCATGATTTAATCATTGGCATCTGTTCTGATCTAATATGTCTTTGTTGGTATTGAAAAATTTTGTGTGTTAGGTATTTTTGGGAAGAACTGTAGCACATCTTCGTCTGTGACTGCTAACTTCTAATGGAAAAATGTTACAGGATTAACTTTGTTTTTCACTTTTATAGACTGAGTAGTTATAATTAATATATTACTCAGTTGGCTTAAGTCATGAACTCTAATTGATAATTTCACATCTTTTTCACATCTTTTTGGAAGAGTTTAGGGAAATTTAAAATGATGTGATTATTAAAAAGGATGGAATTTTATTCAACCTGTAATCTTACAGACTTTAAAAACATTTAAAAAGTGCTGATTAATGTGAAATTAAGAGTAGTAGAATCAGTAAGTATTAGGCAGGGACTGTGAGATTACAGTGTGTTATTTAGTTGGGGAGTATATTCAACAGATGTTTGAATGCCTAGTTCAAACTACTAGACACTTTTTAGGTGCTGGAGAAATATAGAGAACTAAACAAATGAAGTCTCTGCTCTCATTTCACTTTTAATGCTCTGGTTACTTGTCATGCAGTTGTAGTTTTGCTATATACAGTATCTGATCTTTGAACAAATTGACAACTTCCTCATTTTATGGTTGCTACTGATCCCAGTGTTCACTAGTTCCCAGACTCCTTTGTAGTTGAAGCTAAGTGGCACATTGATTTTATTTATCAGTCTTTTTACTCATTTATAATATATAAATGAGTAAAAAGATTTATACAAGTCACGATAAATCTCTGAGTTTTATACAAAGCATATACAAATACATGTTTTCTGAACCCAGCTTTAGTACAATATGGTAGACCTCGAACTAGAATCCAGAATCTATTAACTCCTGGTCCTGTGTTGTTTTTGCTATATGCTATATAATATTTCTTTATGGGACCTATTTTTTTCTCACTGTCCCTCCCCCCATCCCTCTATCCCTCCCCTGTCCCCCACTGCTTCCTCCTCCCACAGTCCACCCATAGCTTGATGCAGCTGCCTCTACCTGACATGCCCCATCTGCTCTCCTCCTAATGTGTGCTTCTGCCCTCAGCTCATGCTTCTGCCTTGTTAAAGGTGTGTGGTTAGCTTCACGTTTGATGTCTCCTTGGAAGCCTCTTTCTGGGTAGTGCGGGTGTGTGCAAGCATTAGGGTATCCATTTTTCTGAGCCTGTATCTTTGTCAATTTTTATACTTTTATTTGCAGCTCTTGGAGTTTACTTATGTATCTTTTTTTTAGCTTTTATTCAAAAATTTTTTCTATAGTCATATGTTTGTTACCATTTGTAGGATCTTAAAAAGAAACCAAAGTTCATATTTTGTGTCTTAACATATATTTAAAAAATTTTACTGTTTTTACCTTTTGACTTTTTGGGGGTTTATTTTAAAATGTCATAGAAACATGCAGATATGTTAGCCCTCTGAATTTAGTCAAAACACATATGAAAATATCTGATAAATTGTTTAAACTTGTTTATAAAATTATCAACTAGTTTTTATGGTGTACTGAAAATTTAGGTTTACATTCTGAAGTCTTTAAAAATTTGTTTTCAGGTACATGGTGATAGTCATGACATATTCATTATAAGCCTTGAATACTGAACTGTTAATAATTAGGACTGTTTTTTTTCATATTCTACGTTAGTAAAGGAGTAAAAAATTGCTATGATATTCTAGAATCTCTAATTTATAATGAAACAACATGGGAATAGACTCTGCTTAGGAAATAAAAGATAATAAGTCTTTTTTTGTATTCAGTCATTTTTTCCACATTTCTAGATAAACAGCAGCTGTACTTGTTAAATACAAATTCCAAAGCAGGACATGGTATGTTTATAGATAATTCCTTTCTAATCATGCTGAAGATGTTCCTGAAAAATCTTAACCCTACCACAATTTGGAATTGAAGAACTAAGATCCTGTGGGAAAAATGGGCTTTGAAGTGAGGATCAACAGACACATGAAGGTCTATTTTTTAAAAATAAATTTATTTATTTATTTATGGCTGTGTTGGGTCTTTGCGGCTGCGTGTGGGCTTTCTCTAGTTGCAGAGAGTGGGGGCTACTCTTTGTTGCGGTTCGCGGGCTTCTCATTGCGGTGGCTTCTCTTGTTGCGCAGCACGGGTTTTAGGCACACGGGCTTCAGTAGTTGTGGCACGTGGACTTAGTAGTTGTGGCTCACAGGCTGTAGAGAGCAGGCTCAGGAGTTGTGGTGCACGGGCTTAGTTGCTCCGTGGCATGTGGGATCTTCCCTGGCCAGAGCTTGAACCTGTGTCCCCTGCATTGGCAGGAGGATTCTTAACCACTGTGCCACCAGGGAAGTCCTCTAGTTCATTTTTATGTGGAGATAGTAAATAATATGTCATATTTTTATGGGTAATAGAAAATAATTTTACAATATCTGCTAAATACATACTCCTCAGTAGCTAATTATTTCAAGCTATATCTTTATTGAAACCTTTTATTTTAAACTTGCTTGATATGAAATAATGATAACTTCACAATTTTAAGAGTTTACTGACCTCCTTGGGTCTGTGATTTGTTGTCTTTATTTAATTTTGGAAAATGTCAACTGTTATCTTTTGAGATAATTCTGTTTTTCTTCATTGGGACTCCAATTAAGTGTATGTTAGACTGTTTGATATTGTCCCACAATCATTGGGTGCTTCCTTCTGGTTTCTTTTTATTTTTTTAAACACCCTTGTTTTCTCTCTTTGTTTCACCTATAGTTTCCATGTCTCTGTCGAAATCCCCCATCTGTTCATACATATTATCCAGATCCTTTTACATACTAATCTTTTCCTCTAGGTCTTTTAACCTGTTAATCATAGTTATTCTGGCATCCCTGTCTGACAGTTCTAGCATCAGGGTCATCTCTGTGTTTGGTTCTGTTGTTTGCTTTATCTCTTGACAATTAATTTGTTTTTCCTTTTTTATGTGTCTCATAATTTTTGATTGGATGACAGAACAGTTGAGACTGAGGACATAAATGTTGCATATGTCCAGAAAGGGGTATGTTTCTTCTATTAGACAATTAGTATGGTAGTTTGAGTTAGTTTTGTCACTTAGTTGAGCTGGGTATGGCTCTGTTGTTACTATTGTCATAGTATTGTGGTTCAGTGCACCACAGACCTGAAATTTCCCCAGTGGAGTATTGCTTTTACTTGGTGTTTTGTGTGGCCTGAGTATTGTTCCTGCTCCATTGGCAGCTATCCACAGCATGGCTGTGCTATAGAGCGGCCCTCTTTGTGTGTGCTACTGTGGGAGTGGAGGAATTCTTGGTTCTCCTGATTTGCCTTCAGCTTTAGGTAGAGCTTTTGAGCTTGGACCTTGGCAGTTGGGCAGCTAGACTCTGCCTTGTATCTGAGGGAGGACTTAGACTTGAGAGAGTTTCCTGTCTTTTGCCCAGGGGTAGCTAACTGCTTAGCTGCGGTATGGGATCCTGGGCCAAGTGGGTTTCTTGTCTTTCTCCTGAGGCAGTGGGATTTTACTGCTGCCTCTCCTTTAGGAGCAGTGGATCTTTGCCTGGGCCCTGGGGATAGGAGAATTTCTTAACTCTATCCCAGAGGTAAATACCTGCTTCTTCTGGTCTGTGCTTCTCTCTCAGACTCTAATACTGGTTTTTGGTATACGTCTCTTTGCTAATGCTTTCCTTCCAGGTTTTGGATTCTGTTCTCTTATCCTGGTACTCACTTGTATTCCCTGTCTAGGTCTTGACTTCCTGTTGATAATTCTCTGCTGCCCAGACCCCCAAGGTCTAACTAAATTCCTAGTCTTGTGCTCTCTCTGCATTCTGTTCAGGTTGAGTCCTCAACATTACTGAAGTAGGGTACTTACTGAAAAGACAATAAGGTTTTCAGTTAATTCTGTGATTCAGAAATTGCCAATTATTCTAGTTAATCTACTTGACTGTGTATTATACTTAACCCTCTGGACTTTGGATTGTTGTATAATTTGTACCAAAAAGTTTCTAATGAGGATTCCATCTTCTCCTTGGTTGATTTCACAGTCTAACAGTTTTTATTACAGTTTTTATTCTTCATTGTTCACCTGTGGTGTAGAGTGTATGGTTTTGTAGAGATTGA
Source organism: Monodon monoceros (assembly GCF_005190385.1). NCBI lineage: Eukaryota > Metazoa > Chordata > Mammalia > Artiodactyla > Monodontidae > Monodon > Monodon monoceros. The sequence continues at coordinate 84,378,801 of NW_021703777.1, read as the reverse complement.
GTCAGATGACCTGGGTTTAAACTCCTGTTTCACCATTTCTTTTATCTGCCTATTTATCCATAAAATATTTATTGACTAACTTTTCTATTCTGGTTGCAGAGTCATTACTATGACTTCTGGCAGATTTAATTTATTGAGCACAGTCATTATGTTAAATAAGTGTTTTTCATAGGTTCACATTTAATTCTTCCAACAGCTCTGTAAGAGCAGTAGGTATTTTTGTTTTTGTTTTGTTTTGTAGTAATTATATGAGGAAATATTGAGTAATTATTTTAGGAAACTGAAGGCCTGAATAGTTAAGAATCATGTGCGCTGCCTCTAGATAGTAAGAGAAGCAAACCTTCCACAAACATTAGTAATGTTTATCTGATGGATAGTTCATAATATACTTAACTCCTCCTCTGTTAGAAACACACTTTAAGTTTAAGTTTTGTAAGTAATGATTCAGCCAGACTCCTAGGAGCTATACTTGATTGTTCTGAGTTCTCATTTCCCACATTCTGACCATCTGTCAGTAAATACTATGGGTTCTAACTACCCACATATGTTTTGAGTTTCTCTACTTTTCTCTATTCCCATTGCCATCACTCTAGTCCAGGCCACCGTTACCCCCCACTGAGATTCCTGCAGTAGCTTCCTAACTTCTTGTTATTGCTCTTGACATTTGACAGTCTGTCCTCTCAGAAGCCTCTAAAACTGCACATAAGATCATTTTCTTCCCCATTCAGTGGCTTTACTTTGTAAGTATAATAAAATAGCAACTTTTTACCCTGGTCTGCAAATCCCTGCTTGTTCTGGCCCCTACCTACCTCTCCACATTTCTTTTTGCCGTTTTATCCCACACTGAGTTCCTTTCTGCTGCTAGAATATGCCAAACTCTTTCCCTGTTTCTAAGTCTTAGCACTTGAGGTTTTCTTTGTTTACTGTTCCTCTGTTCCTCATCAGCTTTTTTGCATGACTGACTTTAGTGTTTGGTTTTGCATCTTTTTCAGAAAGATGTTTTTTGGTGATCACTTATAGGGGCAGTCTCCTTCCTATCTTCAATAAATTCATAAGTCACTTTTAATACTTAGATACACTTATAACTAGAAATGATATTTTGATATATTTATTAACTTGCTATCTGTACTTGCCCATAGAAATGTAAGCTCCTAAAAATTGGACCCCTGTCTGTCTTGTTTGTATATTACCTAAATAGTGTCTAATATGTCATAGGTAATCCATGAAACTGTTTGGATGATGAATGTCTTGATTCATGCCTTTTGTGCATAAGCCTTTTTCTGTATTTTGATCTTTTCTCCCCTGAAGCTAGAAAGCCAAAGTAGAATTAAGCTAAGGGAAATGTTTACTGTATTTTTAACCATATGTGGTAATTTAAACATTTCAGAAATGATTTCTTCTCTTTTTATTTAGATCTTATACTTAAAATGAGTGCTGGGCCATCTCAATTTTCATTCTTCTTTTATTATGAACTTGGAAAATACAGACAAGTGTAGCAAAGAGAATAAAACAAACTTCACCCTCAGAACCACTTTGGTATTGTTCTTTTTTATATATAGTATTACTGTATGTATATAGTTGCAGTCCTCTTAGATGCAGTTTTGCATCTTGCTTTTAAAAATCTAACATTCTCAGCTTTCTCCTAACTGTTAAATGGAATAAAAGACATACTTACTTGTTCTTATTGTTGGATAGATTCCCACTGTTAAATAGATCATCTTCAGTTTTTCCACTAAAAATATTGTTGTAAACATTTATGCGCAGAAACCTTTCTGGCATTTTGGATTTTAAGGGTACGTTCCCAAAAGCATACTATTAGATTAAAGGGTATGAATATTTTTTTTTTTTTTTTTTTTTTTGCGGTACGTGGGCCTCTCACTGCTGTGGCCTCTCCCGTTGCGGAGCACAGGCTCCGGATGCGCAGGCTCAGCGGCCACGGCTCACGGGACCAGCCGCTCCGCGGCATGTGGGATCCTCCTGGACCGGGGCATGAACCTGTGTTCCCTGCATCGGCAGGCGGACTCTCAGCCACTGCACCACCAGGGAAGCCCCAAGGGTATGAATATTTTAAGATTTAAAAAATATGTATTACTGGCAGTATATGTATATTTTTGCCTAATTCATATATTACTGCCAAATTGCTTTCTGGAAGGATTGTGTTTTTGAGTGCCCATTGGTGTTTTCATTGAAAAAGAATCTTTGCTATTTTGGGTGAAATATCATGTTTCATTTCTTTAATTATTATAGTTGGAATGTTTTCCCCTTTGTGTATTGTTAAATACATCGTCCCGTGTGATCAGTGGTCCTGACAACAGATCTCTTAAACTAATGAGAGGATGAAGCCTGATTCTTTCCTGACATTCCATTATTGTGACTCTTGTAGAAGTGTGATATTAAAAGGGTTGCACTTTCTGATAGATTATTTATGCTTCCATTTTTTCCAATTTTGTTAAAGTTTTAACTATTGATAGTTTCCCCCCCTCCTTTTAATTCTGATTTAATCCGGAACCTAGTTTCTTGAATTTCTTGAATTTAGCAACTCAAATTTCTGACCAGTAAGTTACCATGAATATTACAAATGTTGGTTGCCTTTATTTTCTGTTGTAAGTTCCTCTTGACTATTCACTACTTTCTAAATGGTGATGTCCATGATACCTAATTGCATAGTTAGTCTGAAGTTTGTGTTATTCATCTCTTTTTATGACTTGAACTGTAATATGTAAGTCTAGGAACTAACTGTGTGTCTCTTCCACCATGGGGACTGGTGATCAGAGAAAACTGCAGAGTGAGAAAAAAGAAGGGTAGGGAGTAAAGATAGGCTTGGAATAAAGGAAAAACTAGGCTTTAGAGTTGAAAAACTAGGCTTTAGAGTAATGTAAACCTGCTTTAATTGTGTATCATTTACTAACTTAAAGTTTCTGTGCCTCAGTTTCTTTCTTGGGGAAAAAAGGAGATGATAATTCCTATCTTTCAAGGTCACAGTAAGGATCAAATTATACACACACATAGTATGTATATACCTGTGCTGTGTAATATATTATATGGTGTTCAGTAAATAGCTGTTTTTTCCCTTTAGAAATAGAGGGATTGTCACGATGTCTGGGAGGACCATATTGTATAAACACAGGTGTGAGTTGTACGAGCATATGTTAGGACATTGTCTGAGATGCTGAACATATACAGTAAGTTACGTTGTGGTGAGCAAACCACTTCAACAGATTCGTTCTCTGTAACCAAGCTGTAGTGGAAATAGAATTGTATAATTAAAGTATGAAAAAACTCTTTGAAGTTTAATTAAAAATGAAAACTTCCTGCTACATTTATTAATTTTTTGGAAGGAGACTTAATGCTGTATCAAATAATGCTTCTTTGGTAATTGAAGGAAAAAAAGCAGCATGTAGGATACTGGAGTACTGTTGCTGTACTGTGAGGCATGTAAATCTGCAAGATTGTGTCTTTTGATAGGATGTTGATAACTTAATTTCATATTAGATGCCCATCCAGTGGATCCTCAGCATTTATCTTATTCTCTGAAAAGTATTGATGAAATATGATTATCAAAATATCCCCTGGATTAACACCTGGCAAATGGATAACCGTCTCAGCAAACCAAGCAAGTTACCTCAAATGGGACTGGGATAATGGGAATTAGATGCTTGAGTTCTTTACATTCCTCTTCTGGAAGTTAGAAGATGCTTGCTCTAGAATTCACTCAAACGCAGCTGGGATTAAGAGTTACAACTTTTTTTTTTTTCCCTAATATTTATTTCTTTGGCTGTGCTGGGTTTTAGTTGCAGCACGCAGGATCTTCGTTGCGGCAGCGTGCAGGATCTTTTAGTTGCGGCATGTGGGATCTAGTTCCCTGACCAGGGGTGGAACTCAGGCCCCCTGCATTGGGAGCGCAGAGTCTTAACCACTGGACCACCAGGGAAGTCCCAAGAGTTACAACTTTTTAATGAGCCAGTTCCTGGAGAACATTCCTGAGTCCCTTCTTTGTGCTGTACTCTCTGCCAGTTCTGGGAAAGAGGAGTTGAGGTATTTATAACCTAGGGAGGAAGAGCAGGTATAGCTACAGAACACTGTGATAACTGAGGTGTATATAAAGACTGAGAGAAAAAAATTGTGAGAGAATAAGGTGAAGGAGATAAATGTAAGAAAGTGGGCTCTGAAGTAAAATGGACATGCCATTTTAGTTAGGGTGAACACTATATAATACCTATTTAATAGGGTTGTTGTGAGTAAATAAGATCAGTATAGGAAAAATGTTTGGCACAATATTTGCCACATAGTAACTCTTAACAAAGTGTTAAGTACTAGTATTACTTTAAATTCTTACAGTTTCTTTCTGTGATGATGCAGTGCTCTAAGCGGCTATTTAATTCTTAAAGCTACTTGGAGTAAAGGATTAAAAAAGACCCAGAATGGGACTGGAGTATGATTTGTTGCTACTATCCCAACTTCTTTGGGTAATTCAAATATGAGGAAAGCTAATAGTTAATGATCCTGTTTTATAGAAAGAGTGTGGTACATGTTATTTTAAGAAGGGGCTTTTTGTTGCATTCTGGTGCCCATCTGTCAGTTGGCTATGGTGGAAACACCCCACCCTGTTTATTTAGCATCATTGGGAGATAAAGTATGTCACGTGAGTGAAAAGCCAGCACTTACCTGAATACTTACTTTGTGTCAGATGCAGTTCTAAATGCTGTACACAGAGTAATTCATTTGGTCCTCACCACAGGCTTATGAGGTAGATCTCCATTTCACAGGTGAGGTAATGGTGGCCCAGAGAAGTTAAGAATACATTAACGGAGCTGGCAAGTGGTAGAGGCGGGATTCTACCAACAGCTCTCGTATCCTTAACCAGTACTCTTTTGATTCTTGAATAATTGCAGCTTAACTCTTTTGAATTATAAACTTCTTTTATTTTAAACATTTTGGAATCAAATTATTTCTAAAATTTGTTACTTACTTCCCTGCCTGGTACTGAGTGCAAGTTAACAGGCACATTGTTACTGCTGGTGCTCATGCAAAAGCACAGGTATTTTTCAGGACTGTTGATTCATGTAGAGTTGTTCAACCTTATCTCTCATGGCCTTGAACAGCTGTACTATTTATTTCTTCATGAACTTTTTACTTAAGTAGAACAGTACAGAAAATGGCATGAAATCTTTAGACAGCTCAGCTGTTTTTCACAAAGTGAATGCTCCCATATTCCCAGCACCCAGCTCAAGAAACATAATATTGCCCTCACCCCTGTTGTCCCTCATGCCCCCTTATAATCACTGCCTGCCTCTGTCCAGGGTTAACCGCTACTGTCCATACTTCAAATACTGTAGGATCGCTTTCCTGGTTTTGAATGTAATATAAATGTAGAATCATCAACGTATGATTACATCACAGTTTATTCATTGGACAGATGTATTTTTAAAAAATTTTTTGGTATCTGCTAAGGCTGGAAGATGGGTGTCAAGGCTTGAGTTGTCATACCTATTGGTAGTGTAAGGGGTCCTCCTTTGAGTAAAGCATGTAGAGTTTTTATATGTGATATTTGTGATATCTTTTTCATTTCTGAGGATTTATTTGTAGTTTTTCAGGTTTATCTGTGTTCTGCCTAGGTGAAGTCAGAAGGAGCTTTCAGGTAAATGAAGTTTATCTGAGTTTAACTCTGATTATCAGACTAAGGAGTTTAGGAGCAGAGAAACTCAAAATGTGAGGTTCAGTGTTACTTGCATTTTAATTAATTATTTTAAATTTAAATATTAAAAAATAACTATAGGGGCTCCCCTGGTGGCGCAGTGGTTGAGAGTCCGCCTGCCGATGCAGGGGACACTGGTTCATGCCCTGGTCTGGGAAGATCCCACGTGCCGCGGAGCGGCTGGGCCCGTGAGCCATGGCCGCTGAGCCTGTGTGTCCGGAGCCTGTGCTTCGCAACGGGAGAGGCCACAACAGTGAGAGGCCCGCGTACTGAAAGAAAGAAAAAAAACCACAAAACTATATACATATTGAAATAGATTAATTTCAGGGAACTACTTGTAACAATTCCAGTTTTTCTGTAACTGGTCACGTGGTCGTAGTTGGTATTTCTGCTACCTTCTTCTACTACCCATTCCATATTCTGTTTGTTCTCAGCACCTTAGCTGCTTGTGGTTCTTTGCTTGGTGAGGTGACCCAAAACTTTATTCCTGAAGGATCTGGGCCATTAGTAGTCCTGCCTGGATTGGGTTGTTGTAGTTTTCTATTGACTTTAATCACAGGGCATGGTAGTACTATGAGTTACCTTAAGGGATTGCCTGTATTTCAGACTTATTCTTTTTTACCATCCTTGTTTAATACCAATCCAGTCTCCTCTTGGTAATCAGGATTCCTCACACCAGTCAGTAAAGCAGCTCTCTTCTTTGCCTGTTGATGTACAGGGAGGAAGCACCTAAAGTGGCCGTTGCAGTTTAACTTCCAGTTCAATGTAATCGTTGTGTCTCCCAGTGGCAGCATCTTCCCTTTGGAACTAAGACCTCTAGACAATCAGAACATAAAGTCATGGGGACAGGAAGCAAAAATTTTGCTAGTGGATCTCTAGCGGCAGCAGTGAGTGGTGCCACTCTCATTTCTGCTCTTAGATTCTAGGATCTGTGAATCCTAGCCTTGGGAGAAAGGGCACTATATATTGGATGCTGATTTAGAACATATACCACCTCGTGGAGGACATTGCCCCAACCCTGCAAGATATTGCCACCTAAGTAGCACCGTAACTGAGTCTTCAAAAGGCCATTCTGTTGTTCTGTCAGCCAGCTGCTTAGGATGATGGGGAACATGGTAAGACAAGTGCTCTTACCAAGTGATTTCCATGAGCATGAGCCCGTGGCTGCACTTCTTCTGCTGTGAAGTGAGTTCCTTGATCAGAGGTAATTTTGTGTCTAATATCGTGATGGTGGATAAGCCTTCTGTAAGTCCATGGATGGTAGGTTTAGCAGAAACATTAGATGCAGTGAAGGCAAATCTGTATCCAGAATGTCTGTTTCAGTAAGGACAAAACTTCCCCTTCTGTGATGGAAGCAGTCCAGTGTAATCAACCTGCCACCAGCTAGCTGGCTGATCACCCTGGGGCATGGGGCCATATTGGGGACTCAGTGTTGATCTCTGCTGTTGGCATATTGGGCATTCAGCAGTGACTCTAGCCAGGTCAGTCATCATGGGTTGAAGCTCATGTTGCTGAGCCCACGCGTAACCTTCCTTCCTCCCATGACTACTTGGTTCATGAGTCCGTTGGGCAATGATAATAGTGGCTGGGAAGAGAGGCTGACTTGTATATACAGAACAGGTCATCTTATCCACTTGATCATTAAAATCATCCTCTGCTGAAGTGACCCTTTGGTGAATATTCACACAGACACAGGCATTTTCATGTTTTTTGTCCATTCAGAGAGGTTTATCCTTATGTCTCCTCTCCAGACCACCTTGTCACCAGTTTCCCAATCATGTCCTTCCAGGTCCCTGATTGTCTAGATAAACCATTTGCTACATCCTATGAACTGGTATGCAGTGGCACCTCTGGCCATTTCTGCTAAGCAAAATGATCAACCACATGCATTGCTCTAAGTTCTGTCCACTGGGAGGATTTCCTTTGCCACTATCCTTTAGGGATGTCCTGGAAAGGGGCTGCAGTGCTGCAGCCATCCGCTTTTGGGTGGTGCCTGCATATTTTACAGAATCATTTGTAAATGAGGCCCAAGTTTTCTCTTCTTCATTCAACTGATGGTAGGAAATGTCGCATGAGGTCATAAATGTAGGCTGGGAGAGAGAAAATAATGTAGCAGGAATGGAGACCATGGGCATTTGGGTCACCTCTTCATATCTTACTTGTGTATGTGTAATCTCCATCTTGTATCTACTATTTACTTCCATTTGATGCTGGAGTACCGATGTGCATGCCTACTCTTATGGCTTGATGGGTCAGATAATACCCAGTTCATGATGGGCAGCTCAGTTCGCATGGTAACTTGGTGGCCCATTGTTAAGCATCAGTCTCTGCTGAAGGCCCAGTAGCATGCCAGAATCTGTTTCTTAAAAGGAGAGTAGTTATTTGCAGAGGGTGGCAGGGCTTTGCTCCAAAACCCTAAGGGTCTGTACTGTGTTTAACCTATATAGGCCTGTCAGAGGCTCTAAACAGCATCTCTGTCTGCTCTGACACTTCAGGCATCATTAGATGTGTTAGATCACATCGTCCAGAAGCTTGCAGGGCAGGCTGAATTGTCCCAGAGCCGCCTTTTCTTCTGGGCAATACTCAAAACTAGTAGCTTTTTAGGTTACTTGGTATGTTGGCTAAGTTTTATGTGTCAGCTTGGCTAGGCTGGCCCAGTTGTTTCATCAAACACTGCTGTAGATGTTGCTGTGAAGGTAATATGTAGATGTGATTAACATTTACAATCAGTTGACTCCCTAAGTAAAGGAGATTCTTTGATAATGCAGGTGGGCCTCATTCAATCAGTTGAAGGCCTTAAGAGCAAAAACTGAGATTTCCCAGAAAAGAAGAAATTGCACCTCTAGATTGTATCTAGAAATCTTGCCTGAGCTTCTGGTCTGCTGGCCTGCTCTACAGAGTTTGGACTCAAGACTGTAACATCGCCTCCTGTCTGAGTTTCTTGCCGAATGGTCCATACTACAGACTTCAAGTTTGCCAGACCCCACAATCGTGTGAGCCCGTTCCTTAAAATAAGTGTGTATTCTCAGTGTGTATTCTCTCTCTTTCTCGCCGTGTGTGTGTGTGTGTGTGTGCGTGCGCATGAGTGTATACATGTTTATATCTCCCATTGCTTCTGTATATTTGGAAAACCCTGACTGATGCACTTGGTTAATGGGCTGGAGTAATACACCCAAATGAGGAGTATGTTGCCTCTCAAATCCAAAGAGGCCCACTAGGTGTTCTCTTTTTTTGTGTTTGTAGGAGGGACCAGATGCAACTTATCCTTTACCTTAGAAGGGATATCTTGACATGCCCCATACCACTGGGCTTCTAGAAATTTTACTTAGGTGGAAGGCCCCTGAATATTTGTCCAATTTATTTCCTACCCTCTGACATGCAGTTGTCTTTACCAATAAGTCTAGAGTAGTTGCAACTTCTTGCTCACTAGGTCCAATTTGTAGACTATCATGAATATAATAGATGTGATATCTTGTCTAAGAGAAAGGCCGTCAAGATCCCTGAGAACTAAGTTATGACCCCCATCAAAGGGCTGGAGAGTCAATATACCCCTGAGTGAAGATGTAGTTTTGGACTTGGCAGCTGAAAACAAACTGCTTCTGGTAGTCTTTATTTTTTATTTTTTTTGCATTTCTATATTTTATTTTAGTTTTTATCTTACTTTATTTTATTTTTTAACATCTTTATTGGAGTATAATTGCTTTACATTGTTGTGTTAGTTTCTACTGTATAACAAAGTGAATCAGCTATACGTATACTTATATCCCCATATACCCTCCCTCTTGCGTCTCCCTCCCACCCTCCCTATCCCACCCCTCTACGTGGACACAGAGCACTGAGCTGATCTCCCTGTGCTATGCGGCTGCTTCCCACTAGCTATCTATTTTACATTTGGTAGTGTGTATATGTCAATGCCACTCTCTCACTTCATCTCAGCTTACCCTTCCCCCTTCCCATGTCCTCAAGTCCATTCTTTATGTCTGTGTCTTTATTCCTGTCCTGCCCCTAGGTTCTTCAGAACCATTTTTTTTTTTTTTAGATTCCATATATATGTGTTAGCATACAGTGTTTGTTTTTCTCTTTCTGACTTCACTCTGTATGATAGACTCTAGGTCCATCTGCCTCACTACAGATAACTCAGTTTCGTTTCTTTTTATGGCTGAGTAATACTCCATTGTATATATGTGCCACATCTTTATCCATTCATCCGCTGATGGACACTTAGGTTGCGTCCATGTCCTGGCTATTGTAAATAGTGCTGCAATGAATATTGTGGTACATTATTCTTGTTGAGTTATGGTTTTCTCAGGGTATGTGCCCAGTAGTGGGATTGCTGGGTCATATGGCAGTTCTAATTTTAGTTTTTTAAGAAACCTCCATACTGTTCTCCATAATGGCTGTATCAATTTACATTCCCACCAACAGTGATAAAAGAAACTGAAGAAGACATAAACAGATGATCTATATTTCTGTTTTTGTGCCAGTATCTGGTAGTCTTTATTAATAAGTATTGCAAAGAAAGCATTTGCCGATCTATATCTGTATACTAGGTACCAAGAGATATGTTAATTTACTCTCACAGTGAAACCACATCTGGAATAGCAGCTACTGTTGGAGTCACCACCTGGTTAAGTTTATGATAATCCACTGTCATTCTCCATCTGTTTTCTGCATAGGCCAAATAGGTGAGTTGAATGGCGATGTGTTGAGAATCACCAGCCTTGCCTTTAAGTCCTTGGTGGTGGCACAAATCTGTGTAGTCCCTCCATGAATGCGGTATTGCTTTTGGCTTAATATTTTCCTAGATAGAGGCAGTTCTAGTGGCTTCCACATGCCCTTTCCTATCCTAATAGCCCTTACTCCACAAGTCTGGGAACGAGTGTGGGGATTCTGCTAGTTGCTGAGTATGTCTTTTCTAGTTATGAATTTTGGAACTGGGGAAATAACCACAGGAGGATTCAGGGGCCCTAATGGATCTATTGTAATATGGACCTGAGCTAAAACTCCATCAATTACCTGGCCTCCATAGTCGCCTACTGTGACACATGGACACAGTGACATTTTGGGTCTCTTGGAATTAGTGTCAGTTCAGATCTAGTGTCCAATTGTCCCTGAAAAGTCTAATTATTTATTTTTCCCAGTGTATAGTCACCTTGGTAAAAGGCTGTAGATCCTCTTGGGAAAGGCTGGGACAAAGATTAACAAAATGAAATTTTTGCTGTGTAGGAGGGTCTTTCCTCAAGGGGGCCTATTCCCCCCTTCACCCAAGGAGTTCTGAGTCTGTAAACTGGCTTAAGTTTGGGAGGGCCTTGACTGTGTTTTGGTTTTTCAAGTTAGTCTTGTGTTCACTTGACCCAGAACTCTTTTGCCCATATAGATCAAATAAGAATTTAGTAGACAGCCAATCTGTTTCTTTTAGAGGTACCATGATCAACTACAGAATGCCACACACGGGTCTCTGAGTCAGACTTTTCTGATACCCATTTTTACCCTGCTGTCCATTGTGGTAACAAAGTCCACTTTGTATTTGGTGATTAAATACTGGCACTTGGCCCCTACCTCCCAGGATGCAGTTTTCCCCATTGCATTTCAGTATCCCAGTTCACTGGTATCATTTCCCACTGTAATTTCTGATCTGCAGAGAAGAGCAACCATGGAGCTCTTCAGCAATGCTGACTCACCTCACACGTTTATTTCTGGCAGTTGTGGTGACAGGTAGGTCTTCTGGACCATTCTGGTGTGGGTGAGCAGGTTTTACATGATAAAACCGTTTTTTACGTTTCATTTTCTCAAAGCATTTGGATACCACCTTCTATATTATACCAAGGCAGTCCTGGTATTTCAAGTTCATTTAATGTAGGCCACCTTTTGGGGCATGTTTTATGCAACTCACCAAACTGCTAGAGCCTTTTCTAACCCCTTGAGCTGCAACATTGACTGTAGAATATCTGTTTAATTAGTCTCATAAAAATAAATTCGGCCTCATCCAACTTTATGTTTTGTCCATATTATCCCACATCCATAATATTAAATCCCCATATTCCTCAGGTTTGTATCTATATAAATTGGAAAAGTCATGCTGCTCTTTTGAGTTGTAGTACATCTAGAGGTCACACTTTGTATCGCACCTTTTGGGGCCAGTGGGACTTGAGTCTAGTTGTAGCTCTAGAAGCAAAGGGTCGGTGTAGGTCCTGAGGATAATCAGCTGTGTCTGGCAAGGCAACTACCTAAGGGGAGGTCATTATAGATTCTTCATGCATAGCATAGTTCACCTCTGTCAAGGATAGAAGGTCTGCTTCTCCTAGCAAAGAAGACCCAGCAAAATGTAAGGCTTCAGTGTCCCCAGCTTCATTGAGATCTGCCCACATGTGCCCATTCCAGTTTGCAGGATCCCATTTCTTCCTAATCAGTGCCCTTACTTTAACAGACAGTATCTTGTGAGGTCAGGAATTCAATGTGTGTTGGAATTCAGCCACTCACAGGATGACACTCTGGGTTTGGTTTTCAGAAATCTCAGCTCTGAGGCTTCAGGAGATAAGGGTTTCTCTCAGGCAAGACAAAAGCTTTCAGGTCATTTGCATAGCATTTGAGCTAGGCGTATGAAGGTGCTGAGCTTATACTTTTACTTCCCCACTTTACCCAGCACAGGAGTCACCAGCTAATCTTATTGTAATTAATAATTTGACAGATGTTTGACAGATGTTCTAAGGTGTCAATTGCATGTTCACCTAGAGCCTTGGTTTTTGTAAGTATTGATTAGGAGTATCCAGTGGTTATATTTTGTATATCTCTTTTGCTGTATCATGCCATGGGTCACCAGTGCCTGCTTTGCCTCTTTAGTGGAAATGGAGTCATCAGTGCCTTTAAATCTACTCACAGTAGAGAACCAATTTCATAAACCCCAGAACCAATTCAGAAAACTCATCCATAAGTTTCTGTTCCTCTAGAACTACTCTTAGTACCCAAGTCAGTATCAGTCAGGGTTCTTCAGAGAAACAGAACAAGTATATATGTGCACACAGATTTACACATTACTTCTGTGGTAATAATTTTCTTCCTTTTGTTTTTACTTTTACCATTTGTATATGTATACCTAAACAATATTGCTTAGTTTTGTCTTGAAGTGTATATTAATAGAATCCTTGTATGTACTTTTCTCTCTCACTTATGCTCAAGAAAAGTATGAGTTTTGTTCATTTTATTGTATGTAACTTCATTTTATTGCTGTATTATATTCCAGTTTTGAATACTCCACAGTTTAATACATTTTTTTAAATTGTTTCTAGTTTTGGCCTTTTGTGAATAATGCTTCTGTGAATATCCTCTTATTGTACATCTATGTGAGTTTATCAAGGGGATGTAATCAAGGAGGTTGCTGGGTCAGATGATATCATCTTTACTTAGTAATGCCTAATTATTTGCCAAAAGAGGTGTATCAGTTTATTTTCCAGTATCACCAATATTGGTATTATACATTAAAAAAAATTTCTGTGATGAATGTGAAAACGGTATTTTTTTATGCATTTAATTTGCTCTTTACTATTGAAATTGAGCATTATTTAATATTATTGGTTATTTGGATTTCTTCTTTTGGAGATTGTCTTTCAGGCCTTCTGTCCATTTTTCTATTGGGTTAGTCGTTTTGTTTTTTCCTTATAGTGCTTTTGGAATTCTTTATATTTCTATTCTTTGTTACAAAGTATTTTTGGAATTCTTTATATTTCTATCCTTTGGTTACAGTTGCCATATCTTTTTTCAATTTATGGCTTGTCTCTTTATTTACTTTATGGTGTGTTAATGTTAGTATTATCAAATTAACTGGGCTTTTTATCGTTAAATGCTTTTGGTGTCTTAGTTAAGAAATTCTTTCATACCCTGATGATATTGTCGTACATTATCTTAAAGCGGTGTAATTTGTATTTCAAATTTAAGTTTTAAATTTGCTAGTAATTGATTTTTGTGTGTTTTGTGAGAATCGGGTCTGATTTCCATTTTTTTTTTCTATATGTGGATGCTCAGCCAGTTCCAGAACCATTTATTTTATAAGTGAATTTTCCTCACCAATTTGCATTGCTCATTCTGTCATATATCAAGTGTCTGTATATGTGTGGATCTGTTTTTGAGTTCTTTATTTCTTCCACTGATTTGTCTGTTACTTTGACAATACTCAGAATTTTTAAAGTTACTGTTGTCTTATAAGTCTTAATATTTGGTATAGAAGGTTTTCTCGTTTTTTTCAAAACTGTCTGGCTGTTCTTTGCCCTTTGCATATTCATGTACATTTTATAATCAGTTTGTCCAGCTCTAGGGGAAAAGAAACCTATTGGGTTTTGACTGGAATTGCATTGATTCTTTCAAATTGATTTGGAGACAGTTGACATCTTTATAACATTGAATCTTTCAGTCTAAAAATTTGGTGTATATCTCTATTGGTTTAAATTTATTTATTTATTTTTTCTTTTTTGTGGTACGCGGGCCTCTCACTGTAGTGGCCTCTCCCATTGCGGAGCACAGGCTCCGGACGCGCAGGCTCAGTGGCCATGGCTCATGGGCCTAGCCGCTCTGCGGCATGTGGGATCTTCCCAGACCGGGGCACAACCCGTGTCCCCAGCATCAGCAGGCAGACTCTCAACCACTGCGCCACCAGGGAAGCCCGGTTTAAATTTATTTTAATGGCTCTCATAAAGTTTTATAATTTCTTTCCTTAGGGGTCTTGCACATTGTTGTATTTATTCCTAGGTACTTTATGTTTTGATCTCCCCTTCTGTCTGAAAAAATAGTATCTTTATTTTAAAAATGGGATTATCGGTTCTTACGCTTTAGGATAACAAGTATTATAGATTCATGATTGTCTTGATTGTCTTTGTACTTCAAGAAACATGAACTTGTAAATATTCTCTTTTCCTGAAATTTTTTAGCATGGGTAGGGAAAGGCAGGAGTTGGGGCTTAAGTTGGGTTTTGGAAACCCTCTATGGATGTGAAATGTGAAAAACAGGAATTTGGGTCTAACCAAATTTCATCAGTTTTAAGTCTCTGTCTTGCTCTGTTGTTTATGAGTTGTAATCACAACCATGGAACTCTTTGGATAGTTTGTTCATATGAAACTTTCAGCCAGAACATGAGGGCCTAAGGTTCAGACAAATTTTGAATTAGTTTGAAAAAGTAAATGAATCTATTTTTGGTTTTATCCACTCCTCAAAGTCATAGTCTTTGCATGTTTGAGGAATAATTGTCAGACTCAGTGTATTAGTTATCTGTATTGCTGCATAATACATTACCACAAACTCAGCTGCTTAAAACAACGCGAATGTATTTTATCCTGGAGTTTCTGTTGATCAGGTGTCTCGGCGTGGCTTAACTGGGGTCTCTGCTCGAAGTCTCTCAAGGCTGAAGTCAAGGTGTTGGTTGGGCCACATTCTCATCTGGAGCATAGAGTCCTCTTCCAAGCTCGTTCAGAGTGTTGGCAGAATTCAGTTCCTTGTGGTTATAGTACCAAGGACCTTGATCTCTTGAAGTCCTTTGGCCAGTTGCTTTCTTCACAGCATGATGGTTTGCTACTTCTAGGCCAGCAGGTGAATCTCTCTTACATGTTGTGTCTCTTTGACCTTTTTTATTGGCCTTTTTAATGGATGAGGTATTCCCACCCAGGATAAATTCTGTTTTGAAGTGAAGTCAGAGTCAACTGATTGACGTAACCTTAATGACATCTACAAAGTCTTTTCTGCCATGTAATATAAATCACAATAGTGATATCCTATTATATTCACAACTCCTCACATTCAAGAGAAGTGGATTGTACAGGATGTATACACCAGGGAGCAGGAATCTTGGGAGACATCTTAGAATTCTGCCTATCACACTCTGATCCATACGTGAAAATTCCAGTTTCTCATATCAAATGATACCTTGATTCTTCTTCACACCTGGATTGCTTTTATTTTGAACTAATTGTAGACTCAAGAAGTTGCAAAACTTTTACAGAGAGGTTCTATATATCCACCCTGATACTGAATTTCCAATCTAAAAATTGGAAGTTTTCCCCAATGGTGACATCGTACATAAATATAGTACATTATCAAAACCAGGAAATTGATATCAGCATACTATGATTAAGTAGACTACACACTTTACTCCAGTTTCACCAGTTTTGTATCATTAATTTTAAAATTCTGGTATGTCTCTGTGTATAATTCTATGTATAGATTCATATAACCTCTACATTCAAGACACAGAACTGCTCTGTCATCACAAAGAAGTTTCCTTGTGCTCTCCCCATGTAGTAACACCCTACTTCTGAATCCCTGGCAACCACTGTTCTATTCTCCACTTCTATACTTTTGTCATTACAAGAATGTTATATAAATGGAATTTTAGATTATGTAACGTTCTGAGATTGACCCTTTTCACTCAGCATAATGTCCTTAAAATTCATTCAAATTGCTGAATGTGTCAGTAGTTGGTTTCTTTTTATTGCTGAGTAGTATTCCATTGTATGGATGTACCACAGTTTGTTTAGCCATTCACCCACTGAAGGAAATTTGGGTTGTCTCCAGTTTGGGCCTGTTAACAAAGTTCCTGCAAGTATTTCTGTTCAGGATTTTGTGTGAATGTGTTTCTCTTTTTCTAGAATAAGTGTCCAGGAATGTAATTGATGGGCCATATGGCAAGTGTGTTTAACTTTTTAAGAAACAGCCAGACTGATTTCCAGAGTGGGTGTACAATTTTACATTCTCATCAGCAAAGGATGAGTGATACAGTTTCTCTGCATCCTTGCCAGAATTTGCTTCTATTGGTACTTTTTATTTTGACCATCCTAATAGATGGTGTGGTAGTATCTCATTATGATTTTAATTTGACTTTTTCTAATTGCTAGCGGTATTCAGCATCTTTTTATGTGTTTATCTGCCATCGCTATATCTTCTGTTCATGCCTTTGCCCATTTTCTAATTGGATTTTGATTAGTTTTTACTGTGGCCATTTTCAAATAAATATTAAAGTTGAGACCGTGGTATAATGAACCCCTATTATCAAGTTTCAGCAGTTACATTTTACCCTTTTGTTTGTTTTGAATATTTCAAAGCAAATCAGATACATAGACTTCATGACATTTCACTTGTAAGTACTTACTTTAATTCCTTAATGTCTAATACTAATACCTAATGGTATTAGTATATACTTAGTATATATTAGTACTAGTATATGTTAGTAGCTAGTATATCCTTAGGATATGTCACTAATAGATAATAGACATCTAATAGCTAATACTTGGTCCATGTTTATATTTTTCTGTTTTAAACATGTATTTTTAAAAGCGGTTGGTCTGAATCAGAATTCAGATAAGACCACTTACTTATGTATTCTTTTTTCATAGCGCTCCCTCCTTTATTTTTCCGCTCAGGCAGTTGATTTCATTGGAGAAGTTGGGTCATTGGTCTTCTAGACAAATTTGGATTTGGCTGATTCCTTTCTCTTTGTGTCAGTTAACTTGTTCTATGCCCTCTTTCCTCTAAACTAATAGATTTAGTGGCTCAGTTAGATATGGGTTCAAAATTTTAGACAAGAGTACTTCACAGGGATACTCTATACTCCCTGTTGCATCACATCATGAGGCACATGATGTTTGATTTGTTCTGCTTTTTGGACTACTAAGTTCAATCAGTTGGTTCAGGTATTGTCAGCCCCATCTCTACATTTAAGCGTTTTTCATTCATCTTTCACCTAATGGTTATGGCTTCTATTGATGATTGTTGCCTAGGTCCAGTATTTCATTTGGGGTTGCAGAATGATGATTTTCCAATTTAGTTATTTCTGCATTTATTTGCTGGACTGTTGAGAACTTTCATCAACTTTTTGGTTTTCATTAAATACACTCATACAGGAAAGGTAGGAAAAAATGCTCAATTCCCCCCACTCCCCTTTAATTATCAGTTCTCAGAGTAATGACTTGCTGCCCACGTCATCTACAGAAGACACCAATGAGGTGTTTTTCCCCCACCACTTTCTCTGTGTATTATTTTGAATTTGTAGAGTTTTTAAAAAGGTATTTGATGCTTTTCAATGACAAAATTTTTAAAAAAGGTATTGGATGCTTTTAAAATTTCACTTCCTAACCATAGGTGTTTAGAAGTACAATTGATTTGTACATTGATCTTTTTAATCCATCAACCGTTAAATTCTTGTTCATTTAAATTTATTTTTAGATTTTTATCATTGCAGATGGCAGTTTTTTATTCTGCTTTTCAAGTCTTTATACCTTTCATTCTTTCTTTGTTCCTTACTGTGGTAGTACAGTACTCGAGTATTATTCGAATAGAAATGGATAATGCAATCCTTTTGTTATTCCTTACCTCAGGGGCAACACTGTCAATATTTCACTATTAATAATGTGTTTTACTCTAGGTTCTTTATCTGATTAAGGATGTTCCCTTATATACCTATACATTTTATCATGTATTGATGTCTAATTTTATGAAATGCTTTCCTGTATCTGTTTCTATGATTATATGAGTTCTCTGCCTTTAATCTGTTAATGTGAATTATGTTAATTGATTTTCTAATGTTAAACCAATCTTTCATCCCTGGGATAAACTCAGCTTTATCATGACGTATTATTATCCTTTTTGTAGTTTGTTAAATTTAATTTGCTAATATTTTCAGATTTTTACATTTATGTTCACAAGTGAGGCTGGATTTGTAATTTTCATTTTTAGTACTTCTTTCTTGGTTTGGTACTGTTGTTAAGCTATCCTCATAAAATGAGTTAAGGAAGTTTCTATTCTTTTTGTGTTAAAGGTAGAATTCCCTTTTCCTTGATTATTGTTAGAGCTCACAAATGAAAACATCTGGGCTTGGAATTTTCTTTGTGGGAAAAATTTCCAGGTGGTTTAGTTTTTAGTTCTTTGAAGAATATAAGGTAAAAGTAGTATCTTCCTGTGGTGACAAACTAGTAGTTATAAGTGAAAAATTCATTTTTTTTTTTTTAGGATCCTGTAAACCTTTAAAAAAATTAAAAAAAAAAGTTCACAGGAGTTCTTAGTTTTCAATTTATGTATGTATGTGTTTATTTAAATTGAAGTATAGTTGATTTACAGTGTTTGTTAGTTTCAGGTGTAGAGCAAAGTGATTGTTTTATATATACATATATATATAGTTATATATATGTGTACTTTTCCAGATTCTTTGCCCTTATAGGTTATTACAAAATATTGATTATAGTTCCCTGTGCTATACAGTAGGTCCTTGATGGTTATCTATTTTATGTATAGTAATGTGTATATGTTAATCTCAGACTCCTAATTTATTCCTCCCTGCTTTCCCCTTTGATACCCATAAGTTTGTTTTCTATATATGTGGGTCTATTTGTTTTGTAAATAAGTTCATTTGTTTCTTTTTTTTAAAGAGTTTTTGAAGATTTTTTTTTTTAGATTCCACATTCTTTGATTAATATTTTTTACTGAATGGTTTGAGTTGAGCTATTTTGTCTCCGTTTGTTGAGGTATTGCGTACATGCTTTTTGTCTGTAAGTAACTCTTATATTAAATACAGTTACATTAAAAAATAGGTTATCTACTATATTGCTTTACTACAGTTTAGATTTGTGTTTTAAGCTTCTTACGTTTGTAAGGTTTCTAAATAATGAACCTTTAAGGAATCTTTAGAGGACTTTGATCTAGATACCTAAGTTCAGCTTCTTGCTCTGCCAGTTACTATCATGAGTATATCTCTTACTTTTTGGGCTTCAGATTCCTCATTTGTAAAACACATATCTACTTCACATAGTTTTCATGAGGATAAACTGAAGTGCTTTATAACCATAAACTATATATAAATGAAAGGTTTTAAAGGTAGTGAATATAGATAAAATGTTCCAAGAAAGAAAGAGGTTAGAAGGAAACAATATTACATAAGTTATAGATATGCAACATAGTGATTCACAGATTATAGTCCATTTATAGTTATTATAAAATATTATCTATATTCCCTGTGTTGTACAGTATATCCTTATAGCTTATTTATTTTATACATAATAGTTTGTACTTCTTAATCCCCTACCCCTATTGTGACCTTACCCCCTTCCTCTCCCCACTGGTAACCACTAGTTTGTTGTTTATATCTGTGAGTTTGTTTCTTTTTTGTTGTATTTACTAGTTTGTTGTATTTTTTAGATTCCACATA
Source organism: Monodon monoceros (assembly GCF_005190385.1). Classification (NCBI taxonomy): domain Eukaryota; kingdom Metazoa; phylum Chordata; class Mammalia; order Artiodactyla; family Monodontidae; genus Monodon; species Monodon monoceros. Next base: position 84,358,930 of record NW_021703777.1, on the reverse strand, counting down.
TAAGTGATATCATACAGTATTTGTCTTTCTCTGTCCAACTTAAGTTCACTCAACTTAATACTCTCCAAGTCCATCCATGTTGTTGCAAATGGCAAAATTTCATTCTTTTAAAAATATAGCTGAGTAGTATTCCATTGAATATATATACCATAATCTTCATCCGTTGATGGACACTTAGGTTACTTCCATACCTTGGCAATTGTAAATAATGCTGCTACGAACATTGGGGTGCATGTATCTTTTTGAATTAGTGTTCTCATTTTTTTGTTTGTTTCTGGATATATACACAGGAGTGGAATTGCTGGGTCAAATGGTAGTTCTATTTTTAGTTTTTTGAGAAACCTCCATACTGTTTTCCACAGTGGCTGCTCCAATTTACTTTCCCACCAACAACGTAGGAGGGTTCCCTTTTCTCCACATCCTCATCAATGTTTGTTATTTTGTTTGTTCTTTTTAATGATAGCTATTCTGACAGGTGCAAGATGGTAACTCATTATGGTTTTAATTTGTATTTCTCTGATGATTAATGATGGTGAACATCTTTTCATGTGCTTGTTGGCCATCTTCATTTCCTCTTTGGAAGAATGTCTATTTAGTTCTTCTGCCCATTTTTCAATTGGGTTGTTTGTTTTTTTGATGTTGAGTTGTACGAGCTGTTCATACATTTTGACTATTAGCCACTTATTGGTAATATCATTTGCAAATATTTTCTCCTGTTCAGTAGGTTGTCTTTTTGTTTTGTCAGTGCTTTCCCTTGCTGGGCAAAAGCTTTTAAGTTTAATTAGGTCCCATTTGATTATTTTTGGTTCTATTTCTTTTGCTTTAGGAGACAGAGCCAAAAATTATTGCTATGATTTATGTCAAGAGTGTTCCTCCTGTGTTTTCTTCTAGGAGTTTTATGGTTTCTGGTCTTACACTTAGGTCTTTAATCCATTTTGAACTTATTTTTGTACATGGTGTTAGAGAATGTTCTAATTTCATTCTTTTACATGTAGCTGTCTAGTTTTCCTAGCACCACTTACCAGAGAAACTGTCTTTTCTCCATTGTATATTCTTGCCTCCTTTGTTGTAGATTAATTGACCATAAGTGTGTGGGTTCTGGGCTCTCTATTCTGTTCCACTGATCGGCTCTATGTCTGTCTTTCTGCCATTGCCATACTGTTTTGATTATTGTAGCTTTGTAGTATAGTCTGAGTAAGGGAGCATGATTTCTCCAGGTCTCTTCTTCTTTCTCAAGATTGTTTTGGCTATTTGGGGTCTTTTGTGTGTCCACATAGATTTTAAAGTTATTTGTTCTAGTTCTGTGAAAAATGCCCTTGTTATTTTTAAATTTTTATTTATTTTAAAAATCTAATTAATTAATTTACTTTTGGCTGTGTTGGGTCTTTGTTGCTGCACGTGGGCTTTCTCTAGTTGAGGCGAGCAGGGGCTACTCTTTGTTGTAGTGCACGGGCTTCTCATTGTGGTGGCTTCTCTTGTTGTGGAGCACAGGCTCTAGGTGTGCGGGCTTCAGTAGTTATGGCTCGCGGTCCCTAGAGTGCAGGCTCAGTAGTGCTGGCACACAGTCTTAGTGACTCCGCGGCATGTGGGATCTTCCCGGACCAGGACTTGAACCTGTGTCCCCTGCATTGACAGGCGGATTCTTAACCACTGTGCCACCAGGGAAGTCTGCCCTTGTTATTTTGATAGGGATTACATTGAATCTGTAGATTACCTTGGATAGTATTGTCATTTCAACAACATTAATTCTTTCAGTCCATGAACACGATATGTTTTTCCTTCTGTTTGTGTTGTTTTCAATTTCTTTCATCAGTGTCTTACAGTTTTCTGAGTACAAGTCTTTTACAAATTCCTTAGGTAAGTTTATTCGTAGATATTTTATTTTTTTTGATGTGATGGTAAATGGAGTTGTTTCCTTAATTTCTCTTATACTGTTTTGTGAGTGTTTTGAAATGTAACAGATTTCTGTGTATTAATTTTGTACCCTGCCACTTCACTAAATTCATTGAAGAGCTCTGGTAGTTTCTGGTGGCATCTTTAGGATTTTCTCTTTGTAGTATCGTGTCATCTGCACACAGTGACAATTTTACTTCTTTCTAATTTGGATTCCTTTTATTTCTTTTTCTTGTCTGACTGCTGTGGCTAGGACTTCCAGTATTATGTTGAATAAAAGTGATGAGAGTGGGCATCCTTGTCTTGTTCCCAGTCTTAGAGGAAATGTTTTCAGTTTTTCACCATTGAGTATGATGTTAGCTGTGGGTTTGTCATATATGGCTTTGATTATGGTGAGGTATGTTCCTTCTGTGCCTACTTCCTAGACAGTTTCTGTGTAAATGAATGTTGAATTTTGTCAAAAGCCTTTTCTGTGTCTATTGAGATGATCATGTGGTTTTTATTCAGTTTGTTAATGTGGTGTATCACATTGATTATTTGCAGATACTGAAAAATCCTTGCATCTCTGGGATAAATCCCACTTGATAACAGTGTATGATCCTTTTAATGTATTGTTGGGTTCGGTCTGCTAGTATTTTGTTGAGGATTTTTGCATCTATGTTCATCAGTGATATTGGCCTGTAATTTTCTTTTTTTGTGGTATCTTTGTGTGATTTTGCTTAGAAGTAACCTTTGAGATCTGGTTGAGTCCCTCTGGTTTATAGGAAATAGAAGCTACTAGTGTATGTATAGAGCTGTCTGCACAACGTAGGCTTCCTGTTTTCCAAATCATTTGTTTTTCCTAGTTTGTCTTCCTTCAAATTAAACACTGTATGCTTGAGAGAAACTTTGACTTCTTTAGGCACATAGTTGAGTGTGTCATTCCCAGGAGGTTAGGTAGAAAAGTACATGTGATATTAGGGAGAAAAAGGAATTTTAAGACTTCAGTTTCTTAAGTTACCAGTAATTAAAAGTGCTGTCAAAGTAGTTATTGGTTTTTTTTTTTTTCCACCAGAGTTTAAACAAAGAGAACCTTGTTATACTTTTCAGGGATTAAAATTCATGTAATGCAGTAAGAAGTAAGGCTCTGTGTAGTTGCTGCATAACTTTGTACTTGAAATTCAGTTGAAATTTTACTTAAAAGAAATTACTTCAGTATAATTTTAGTAAAATTTTACCTTATATTTAACATGAAAACTTTCAAACCAGTTGTATTTGTAAGAGTTAGTTCCTTGAAATCTAACTTGTCTGCTTAATTCCATATTGTCACTAAATATAGTCTTGAAGAAAATTGTTTCCTTCAGATTTAAGTTCATACTCATAGTGGGAAGGGTTGTTTTTATTTGAGCTTTGAAGATCCAGTATACAGTAAGTCCCCTACATACGAATGAGTTCTGTCCGAGAGTTCTGTTCGGAAGTCCAACAAAGTTAACCTAGGTACCCAACTAACACAATCGGCTATTTAGTACTGTACTGTACTGTAATAGGTTTAAATATATTGTCTTGTATTTGTGGTGTCTTATCCCCGGGACGGGCTTTTTCCTCCCTCTCTCTCACTGCTGCAGTAACTGGAGACCCCAGACTGCTGCTCTCCTTTGCTCCAGCTTAGCCTTCTCTCCCCCTTCTTCTTCGTTAGAACAGCACATATTTCAGTTGCTAACCCCTATCTCCAGTTCCTGTTGTCTGCTCTCATTTAAGAATTTCCTCTTTCCTTCCTTTCTTACCCTTCCTTTCCCAGGAAGTTTATTCCTTATGAAATGATGAGACACACAGGGACATATTAAAAGGACATATTAAAAGGGAGGAGGCCAGGTTTGCTGACGCAACTTTAAAATACCAAATGTCTTTGTAGAAAATATGTGTCCCATATTTTAAATGAATTTTTAAAAATTTTACTTAAGTCATTTTCATCACGCTTGCATATTTTTTAAAGGTAATGCTGTTACATGCTAGATTTGTCAGCAGTTATTTTGAATAAAGTTTCTAGGAACTGAGGCTGTGTTGTTTTTGTTTGAATACTAATTTCTCTGAAGATTTAATAAGCATTTATATAAAATTAATTGTAATTTTGTTGATTTAAAGTTGAAGGTCACATTTAACATGGCTTGTTACTTCTTTGCTCTGAAAAGCAGGACATTTTACTTAAATAAAACTCATTACATATATCCTCGTCACAAAAGTAGGGCATATACCTTCTATAGAGAAGGTTTAGTTCCTTTGTATAATACATGTTAGTTTCTTTTTAGGTTTTATGGGTGTTGTTAGCTGCACTATAGTTCTCCAGGTTTACCAAAACCATGTATTATTTTTTACTTATATTTTTCAATGCTACTCATAAGAAGTTATGAGGGTGAATATTTTATGCTAATTTTGCAGGTGAGGACGTTAAGAACCAAAGATGTTAAGAGGTTTGCTGAAGGTTACATGGTTACTGCAGTGAAATTGAGATTAGAGGTCATATCTGTTGCCAGAGTTGATGGTATTATGATTATTTAGGGAATATATGAGCTGATAGGTAGACAGTTACATGTGATTATAATAGTTATGCATAAAAATGCTGTGAAAGTGGAGAATAGGAAATATCTGTTAAGCAGTCAGGAAGGCTTTATAGAGGGGGTTAATCACTAGTGAAGTGATTCTTCAGGGATCAGAATGTGCTTTGTATTTCATGCTGGGTTGAATGGGCTTTATTCTTTGGGGGATTGGGAAGTACTGAAGGATTTCAGCAGGAGGGATGATGTGACCATCTTCATATTCTAAAGATATGGTGGCCGTAAAAGGGGATACATTTGTAGCGTGGTAGTACTAGAGATGGGGAGACCATTACAGGAAAGCTGTGGGGGAAGTGATGAGGTTATCTCTGATGGCAGCGGTGGAGAGGAGGAGAGGAGGGAACTGGATTTGAGCTTTTAAAAGTCAGACAACATACAAATGTTTTTCTCACTTCTTCCATCCCCCACCCACCCCACCCCCATCAGAAAAAGAGCTAAAAGTTTGCGTTTAGAAAACTGACCCAGTTCTGATCATCTTCAGGTTGCTGATCTGCAAAGAGCTTTGCTCTTAATTGTTAAGGGTATAGCTACATTTAGGATAGAAATCATGTCTTTTAGTGACAAAGCTCTTTCTTTGGATGGAAGCTAAATTTGTGCCTAGATTATGGTAATAGTGTAAATAAGACTTTTCAATATAGGATCTACACAGTCACATCATTTCAGGAAGCAAAGCTAACATTACTTAAAATGATCAGTACTATTTTATGAATGGCTTCTTTCATTCCATTTTAGATCATTATAAATCATTTCTTAGAAATTTCTGATTGAGTTCTGTAGGCAGGAAGAATGCTGTAATTGTCAGTCTCTTTGATATCATGTCCTTCTAGGCCAGATTCTACCAATTTGATGCCACCCTGTATCTTGTCCTTTCCTCATATCCTGAAATGGAAGAGACCTGTTGCAATGTTCCCATCCGTCATGTGGTAGGTGGAGTTTTCTTGGATTGTCTGTAAGAACAGTCTTCCTATTGCTAATTGGGCCAGACTCATAATAATATGAATTTAGTTTTTAGTATCTAATCATTCAGAGATTTAGTTTATATATCTTTCTCTAAAATTATGAAACACAAAGGAAAATGATGCATAGTTATATTTATGCTTGATAATCAATGAGGTCTTTTTCTGATTGATAGCATATCTGTTTGATGGAGGCTGCATACCATAGTGGAATGAATGAGAGTTCTAGAAATTAGTAAAACTTATCTTGTAAATATTTTTGTAATCTGCCCCATTCTATATCAGCTTATTAGCACAATCTTAGTTCGGACCTTGTGGCTTGGCATAATAAAATAACTTGTCTCTCTGCCTTCAGTCTGTTGTCCTCGAATCCACACTCTGCAGCTACCTGAATATTCTATAGGAAACACAAATCTGACACCATCCCACCCATGTATCCATGAGTCTGTTGTTGCTAATGAGTTCTGCTAAATGCTTGAATTTGTGGCATAACCGGAGTGGCTCCTTGAATATTTAATTTCCATGAAGTCTTGCTAGCTCCAACAATTTGACACACACACACTTGACTTCTGTAAAATATTTCAATGCATTCATTTCTTTTTATGCTTTAAGTAGTTTACTTATTTACTTAATAACTTGTTGATAGTATTTATTAAAATACCTGATATAGATTGATGTTAATTGAGATGGGTATAAAATTATGCAAAGATAGAAAATAGGACACATAACTGATAGTAAATAAGAAAGCGGCACAGATCTCTGTCAACCATCTTCATAATTCCTTTTTTAAAAAAAAATTATTTATTTTATTTTTGGCTGCATTGGGTCTTCGTTGCTGCTCGTGGGCTTTCTCTAGCTGTGGCGAGCAGGGGATACTCTTCATTGCGGTGCACGGGCTTCTCATTGCGGTGGCTTCTCTTGTTGCAGAGCACGGGCTCTAGATGCACAGGCTTCAGTAGTTGTAGCACGTGGGCTTCAGTAGTTGTGGCTCACGGGCTCTAGAGTGCAGGCTCAGTAGTTGTGGTGCATGGCCTTAGTTACTCCATGGCATGTGGGATCTTCCTGGACCAGGGATTGAACCCGTGTCCCCTGCATTGGCAGGCGGATTCTTAACCACAGTGCCACTAGGGAAGTCCCTTTTATACAATTTTTAAAGGTTACTTTCCATTTACCATTATTACAAAATATTAGCTGTGTTTCCTGTGTTGCACAGTACATCCTTGAACCTATCTTACACCCAGTAGTTTGTAGTTCTCACTTCCCCACCCATATATTGCCCCCACCCCGCCCAGGCACTATAGAGCAGACTCTATATCTGAGTCTGTCTGTCTTGTTATATTCACTAGTTTGTTTTATTTTTTAGATTCCACAAATAAGTGATAGCATACAGTATTTGTCATTCTCTGTCTCACTGATTTCACTCAGCATAATACCTTCCAAATCTATTCATGTTGCTGCAAATGGCAAAATTTCATTCTTTTTTACAGCTGAGTAGTATTCCTTTTTATTTATATACCACATTTTCTTTATCCATTCATCTGTTGGTGGACACTTTGGTTGCTTCCATATCTTGGCGATTGTAAATAATACTGCTATGAACATTGGGGTGCATGCATCTTTTTGAATTAGTGTTCTGACTTTTTTTTTTTTGGATATATACCCAGGAGTGGAATTGCTGGGCCAAATGGTAGTTCTGTTTTTAGTGTTTTGAGAAACCTCTGTACTGTTTTCCACAGTGGCTGCACCAATTTACATTCCCACCAATGGTGTACAAGGGTTCCCTTTTCTCCATATCCTCGCCAACATTTTTTATTTGTGTTCTTTTTGATGATAGCCATTCTGACAAGTGTGAGGTGATAATCTCGTTGTGGATTTGATTTGCATTTCTCTGATGATTACTGATGGTGAGAATTTTTTTCATGTGCCCGTTGGCTATCTGCATTTCCTCTTTGGAAAAATGTCTATTAAGTCATTCTGCACATTTTTTAATTGAGTGTTTTTTTTTAAATCACCTTTTAAAAAAATTTTTTATTGATTTTTGGCTGCTTTGGGTTTTCGTTGCTGCTTGCGGGCTTTCTCTAGTTGCGGTGAGCAAGGGCTGCTCTTCGTTGTGGTATGTGGGCTTCCCATTGCAGTGGCTTCTTTTGTTGTGGAGCATGGGCTCTAGGTGCACAGGCTTCAGTAATTGTGGCACGCACGCTCAGTAGTTGTGGCTCACGGGCTCTAGAGCGCAGGCTCAGCAGTTGTGGCACATGGGCTTAGTTGCTTCATGGCATGTGGGGTATTCCTTGACCAGGGCTCGAACCCGTATCCCCTGCATTGGCAGGTGGATTCTTAACCACTGTGCCACCAGGGAAGCCCAAGTGGTTTGTTTTTTGATGTTGAGTTATATGAGCTATTTATATATGTTGGATATTAATCCCTTATCGGTCATATCATTTGCAAATATTTTCTCCCATTCATCAGGTTGTCTTTTTGTTGATGGTTTCCCTTGCTGTGCAAAAGCTTTTAAGTTTAGGTAGGTCCCATTTGATTATTTTTGCTTTTATTTCCTTTACTCTAGGAGGCAGAGCCAAAAAAATATTGCTGTGATATATGTCAAAGAGTGTTCCACCTATGTTTTCCTCTAGGAGTTTTATAGTATCTGGTCTTACATTTGGGTGTTTTGTCCACTTTGAGTTTATTTTTGTATATGGGTTAGAGAATGTTCTAATTTCATTCCTTTACATGTAGCTGTCCAGTTTTCCCAGAACCACTTATTGGAGAGACTGTCTTCTGCATTGTATATTCTTACTTTGTTTCTTATAGATCAATTGACCATAAGTGTGTGGGTTTATTTCTGGGATCTCTATTATGTTCCATTGATCTTTGTCTGTTTTTGTGCCATTACCCCACTGTTTTGATTACTGTAGCTTTGTAGTATAGTCTGAAGTCAGGAAGCATGATTCCTCCAGCTCTGTTCTTTCTCAAGATTGTTTTGGCTGGAGTGTATTTTTTTTTTAATTTATTTATTTTTGGCTGCGTTGGGTCTTCGTTGCTGTGCGCGGGCTTTCTCCAGTTGCAGCGAGCGGGGGCTACTCTTTGTTGTGGTGCGTGGGCTTCTCATTGTGGTGGCTTCTCTTGCTGCGGAGCACGGGCTCTAGGCACGTGGGCTTCAGTAGTTGTGGCTTGCGGGCTCTAGAGCGCAGGCTCAGTAGTTGTGGCGCACAGACTTACTTACTCCGCGGCATGTGGGATCTTCCTGGAGTAGGGATCGAACCTGTGTCCCTGCATTGGCAGGTAGATTCTTTTTTTTTTTTTTGCGGTACACGGGCCTCACTGTTGTGGCCTCTTCCGTTGCGGAGCACAGGCTCTGGACGCGCAGGCTCAGCAGCCGTGGCTCATGGGCCTAGCTGCTCTGCGGCACGTGGGATCTTCCCGGATTGGGGCACGAACCCATGTCCCCTGCATCAGCAGGCAGACTCTCAACCACTGTGCCACCAGGGAAGCCCACAAATTTACTATTATTCCCATTTTACAGATGAAGAAGTTAAGGCAAGTAAGTTAAATAACTTTCCTGAGGTTATATAATAAGAGGCAGAATGAGAATGAATTAAAAGTTCTTTTTCCTCCTACAGAGTGCTCATCATTTCTCATCTGAAAAATTGGGATAGTGATTTTATTTTTGACTGTTGTTAAGTTCTCGCACTGAGAGAGAAGTGAAACAGAGAAGTGAAACAGTTGGATCAACGCCTGGCAGTAACAGCAACGTTCTCTTTATTTCCTGAGGTGTTGATATAGGTAGAATGGTTTTAATGGTCTTTGTTCTCTATAGCTTATGTTTTGCTTATAGCTTTTTAAAAAATTGTGGTAAAATATATATAACATAAAATTTACCATTTAAACCATTTTAAGTATATAATTCAGTGCCATTAAGTACATGCACAGTGTTCTGGTTGTAACTTTGAATTATCATTTTCTTCCCTCCAAAACAAATAAAAATAAGCAAAGCTATTTCACTACTCTGTGCACATAATGTTGCTAATCAAAATGTTAGAGTTTAGGGCTTCCCTGGTGGCGCAGTGGTTAAGAATCCGCCTGCCAATGAGGGGACATGGGTTCGAGCCCTGGGCTGGGAAGATCCCACATGCCATGGAGCAACTAAGGCTGCATGCCACAACTACTGAGCCTGTGCTCTAGAGCTTGCAAGCCACAACTACTGAGCCCACGTGCCACAATTACTGAAGCCCACGTGCCTAGAGCCCATGCTCTGCAACAAGAGAAACCACCGCAATGAGAAGCCCACATACTGCAACAAAGAGTAGCCCCCACTCGCTGCTACTAGAGAAAGCCCGTTCACAGCAATGAAGACCCAATGCAGCCATAAATAAATAAATAGATAGATAAATAAATAAAGTTAGTGTTTATAGCATCCTGGGAAATTAGGAGTCAGTAAATAAGTGTATGCATGCATCTGTTTACTTTTGATTTTTGCACCTAGTCAACAATATTTTTCTGCATATGACAGATACAGCAAAGTTATACTCAGATATAGTATTGCTTTCTAGGAGGTTATAGTATAAAACACAGTGGGAAAAATTAGGCAGCTGTCAATGAATCTAGAGATAAATACAGCTGCATAAATACTTCTCATTTATTTACATACATTAAATGAACATATTGGTTAACCACAAATGTAAGTGTAGATATTTTTGGGTTGAGGAATGTGTTGGTAAATGAATTGCGTATTACGATAGTTTTGAGACAGAGGCATCACCTTGTCTCCTACCTTTAGAGAGGCTCTTTGAGAAGATTAGTGGGAACTTTTTGAGGTGGCAAGGACAAGATGCTTTGTGAGGGTGGGGGAATAAGTGGGAGTGAAATAATCAGAAGATGGTAAGTTGAAAAATATCCCTGGAAAGTGGGAAAGGACCTAAGTAACTGAGTTTGTATCAGATAGTCTGTTTAAAACATTTGGAAGGTATAATTGAACTTAGCAATTTTTAAGGGAAATTTTTAGCTAACAGATGAGGGGAAAGTTCTTTCTTTTTACAAGAGTCAGACTAATGAATGAGGACTTTGTAAACAAAGTCAGTGATTCAGAGCTCCAAGAGGCAGTCATCAATCAGAAAGGGTTTCAAAATAAAGACTCTTTATTTTCTTTTCAGTATAATACTTAAGCCATAATTTGATATATCAGCAGTGGTTTCTCAGCCCTGTTGTTGGTGAGGTCTGTCTCCTTTGTTGAACTTTTCAAAAATCTGAGTTAAACATTTGAGATTCAGAATCCACCTGCATTTTTATAGCCTCCTGGTATAACGTTGTGTATACGAGTTACAATTTTCCTTTTCTCATTTGTTGTTCTGGCATGTAATATACTTTCAGTAAATATTAGCATAGTTTGAATATCTATGAAATTATATTTCCCAGTACCATATACCGGGAAATATAATAGATTATGGGTTGAAACTTCTCTTTAAAAAAGTATGTGGCAGCCTTTATTATTTATTTATTAGACTTTTTGAGAAACATCCATTAATCCTCCTGTATGCCAGGTGTTGGTGATATGCTAGACATTGGGATAATAAGAGAAATAAGGCAGACTCTGCCTTAAAGAGGATATCAAAAAAGAAGGAAGACATTATTCACTTTCTTTTTGAGTTTGAATCAGATTGTTGGTTTATTGAAAAGTGACACCAAACGGTTATCTCTGAAGATTTTAGAGAAGATTTGCTCTCAAAATATTCAGATTGAAGTGTTTGATTTGATAAATGCTTGAACTATTAGTGGAAGCACCAAGTATGAACAATATTTGTTTAAAATTTTTCTCTCTGGTAGTAATTAAGAAAATCCTAATCATGAGACTCATAGAAGTCGCCAGCGTGGTAAGCCATGTTCTTGGCAGTATATGATGTTGCACATTGTTAATGGGCTACAGTCATTGGTTTGTGATGAAAAGTCGGCTGGCTCTCCTTCTTAGTTCTCTTCTGCATGAAATTTGCTGACCTCAAAGGTATTATAGGAGGGAAACTAGCTTTAAAGACTGGATTTACTTTTTCAGTTTCATTTATTTCTAAAGCTCTTATTTTCTTACGTTTCTGAACTATATTCCTTGCCTATATCAATTGACTGGGACAACAGAATATAGAATATGGCATAAATATTTATGCCTCTAGTGAAGGCTTAATGGAATCACATTTGGCGCAGTTTGTAACTCTATGTTGTTTGGTTTCACTCAGCCAAATAGAAGTGTACCTTTGTTTTACCTAGACTTTTATTAGTTCATTCTAAAAATGTAAGTCATATTTGTCTCCTTTCTCTCAGTACACTCAGTTGTCACTTCAGTCTGACCTCTTCCATCTATCCTCACTGCTGTGGTTGTAGTTTATGTTGTTACTTCCTGCCTGTACTGTTGGAATAGGCATTCACTGGTAACAAGCATGTAAACTGAGACTATAGTTTTTTCTCTAGATTAAAATAAAACTGACTATATGGGAAAGCATTTTTTGAACTTGAAAGCACTACACAAAATATAAGTTGTGATTTCTGTTATATTTGCCATCAAGTCACAGTTCACGTAAAAATGATCAGTGGCTTCTTTTAGTCTCTTCTTTCTTGGTTCATTGCCATTCACTGACGGATAACCCCAAGCCATCTTTCCAGATTCACATCCTACTGCTCCTCCACCCATGCTTGCTAGTGTTTTCTTCCTCCCTCTGGGCAGTACTGTTAGCTGGCTAACAGCTCCTTGTCATGTGGGACTGGCCTCCCCAGCCCTCCGCTGAAGGCCTGCAGCAGCAGATGGAGGAGAGGTGAGCAGCGAGGAGCCCTGAGTAGCACTCCCAGTAGAGAGCCAGTCTGCTAGCCAGACTGCTCTTTGTGGGTCCCAGATATCGTCTTATTTCCTCTTTGGGTTTGTTCTTGTTTTCTCTTTTACTAACCCCACTTATAAAATCCAATTTCTCTTTCCTAATACCACCAAAAATGCAATTGCTTGCATGTAAAAGCCAGTCAGCCATAATTATTTATTAGGAGTAGTACTGTATAATAATAATGTACATATATTATAACATATATAATAATAGTAATAATATGTAGTCATGAATAAAACAAGCTTAGTCCTTGCCTTCATGAAATTTTATCTTTGCTGCTAAAGTATAAGGGCCTTGAATCTTAAATATTTTAAAGTTCCCCTCCATTATTTTTTTATAATGTGTTGTATATTTTGTTCATTAAGTATTTAAACAGCAGTATTTGACAGTGAAAAAATAGACTTTATACTTTAGGCTCTTGGGGGCCACTGAATACTTTTAATTGGAGCAGGAGTAATATTAGTAGATTTCTACTAACACTTAGAGTTAACTTTAGTACTATAAAGAGGTGAGGGGTTTTACTGTCACTTTCTACATCTTAGTTTTCTAATCAGCCAAGTAATTTCGTGAAAAGTTTTTCTCTTCCAAACATTTATACTGGAAGCCAGTTAGGTAAGTAATGCAGTAAACATATATTTTGAGCGCTTACTGTGTGCCAGACACTGTTCTAGGCACTCAGAAAAGAGCAACAATCAGAAAAAAGCCTTTCATCTCATGATTGCATTACAGTGGAGGATTGGACAGTAAGAAAGTAAATACATAATATATGCACTGTGATTAAGTGCTGTGAAGAAAAATATAAGAAATAGAAAAGGGGAAGGCTATTTTAGATAGGGAAATAAGATGACCTCTGAGGAGAAACATTTGTGCTGGAATGAACCAACAGTGGGTGTACTTGGGAGAAAGAGCTTTGCAGGCCAAGGAAACTGCAAGTAGAGGGTTTCAGTGAGTAATTTATTAACATTTTTTCCCCTTTATTGTCACTTTAGAATAATCTGTAGATCCCTCTATAGTCTGACCCTCAATGATATTGTCAGTCTTTTCTCTTAATTACCTAGTCAAATGGTGGTAATAATGCCTATTTTATAAACAAAGTGATATATATAATTTATATATAAATTTATGTAATATGTTATAGACACTCTGTAATTGATAGTTATTGTCATCATTATTTTGTTAGTATAACTATTAGCAGCTTATGTTCTTGCCTATTCATGTCTTCCTAGAGAACACTTGCTCATCTTTCAAGAATCAATGTGTAAATATCACTTTCTCCTCAAATCTTATTGCTATACAGGACTACTCCCTTAGTTTTACTGCCATTATATATTTATTACATGTCTGTCATTGTACTTGCCATATTTAACTTTGTTTTTACCCTTTGTATACCTGGCTACTAACCTGAAGTCTGGCATTTATGTATTTTGCTAGATAAGTAACAAATTAAGAAGTTTATTTAGTTGGCTTCTAATATTTATATTTGTTTAAACTTTCAACATATGTCTGTTACTGTGGTAGTATACTTATTGTAAAGGTTTTTTCAAGGGGAGTGTGAATTAAAGATACGTTATTCTCAAAAGGAGAAGTAATCTAAGAAGTATAGGTCTGTATTTCAGATTATGTCTGTCATTTATGAGGTATCTAGTGATCCCCTTCCTTGGGACACATTTATGCTTCTTGGTTCTCTCTGCTTCTCAGCCAGGTTCTGGCAGTATCTGTGATAGCAATCCTTTATTCTTCTCTGACACTGGTGACACTGACGCATTTATGTTCATTATACTGACACTCGAACATGAATTGGAGTCTTGAAGACTGGTGTGAATCCCAGGTCTGTCATTTCTAGGGGTGTGATCTTAAGAAAGTAACTCATTAGTCTCATTTCCTCATCTGAAAAATGGAGATAATATGTTCCTCACACAGGGTTGTAGGGATTACATTATGTACATAAAAGAGCATTGGCTTCTAGAATATATCAGATGTTTCTTATTAGGTGAAATCATTTTAATTCAGTAACTCTGTTTCTGCAGAATCAGATTGAGCGTTTGTTTGGCTTTGGGTGGAGGAAAACAAGGTGGAATTTAACAATGGTGTTGATTGCTGACTTTGGTTAAGTCTTACTCTGTTTCAGCTGATTCCTTTTTTTCTCAGTGGAATGTGCTGGTCTTGATCCAGAGGAAAGAAAAGAATGCTCAGCATAATAATGCTAGAAAGATATATCACACCACATTGCATTTAACACAAGGTGAGGGCACCAAGGGGAGGAAATTTGCCTTAGTTCGGTGTCCAGCACCAAGTACAGGGCCTGGCACATGACAGGCACTCCATATCATGTTTAAATGAACAAGTGATTCTGTTTAGATGAGAAACCTGTTCTGGCTATGGAGTACATAGTGCATTTGGGGTAGCTAAGGTAGATGTCTGTAAGATGTTGGCAAAGGAGACTGATTTTGGTATTTTAGCAGTTGTCTTTGAAACCATTATACCTGATTCATTATATGTACAGTTCTTTTATATCATATTGTATATTTTAAAAGAAATTTAGGTCAGTTAAAAATGATCACTTGTGCTAAAGTAACCTAGAACGGAAACAACTGAGAAAAAGTGAAAAAGACCTTAAAACAGGTAATGGAGCTCAGAATTCACAACTATTCTAAGTTAGATTTCTAGGCCTTAAGTCACTGTACCAAAAGGAAATAAAATTTTATGTGGAGAAATGGATCACTCTTGCCATATCCTCAACCCCTGTCTTTCCTTTCCTTCTGCTGTTCCAACTTGGCAAAACACCAAGGAGCAGCCTTGATCATTTACCTCCTCCATTCCTTGGGGGCGTGGACTGTTGAGTGCGGCCAGGATTCCTGAAGCACTTCCCGACAGCTGTGGCTCCCAGTCTTGCTTCCATCTTGTCTATTTTCCACTGTCACCAGAATGGTCTTTCTGTAATGAATCTGGTTGTGTTGGTTCTCTCCTTGAAATCCCTTATGGGCTTCTCAGTTTTCAGGATAAAAATCCAAATTCCTTAGTATGGAAAACCACTTTTAGAGATTTGACCCCTTCTTACCAATCTCCTCTTTTTTTTTTTCCACCCACATATTATCTGTACCAGACATATTAACCAGTTGCCTTTCTCTGAGTGTTTCATGTTCTTTTCATGCCACTGAACGTATGATGTTTCTTTCTCCAGGCACACTTTTCTCTCCTTCCCAAGGTCATCAACTACAGGTCCTTTAAAACTCCCCACAGTTACCTCTAGAAAACTTCTGACTTTTCCTTTCCCAATCTGGATTAGGTGCCCTTTCTCCATGCTCTCGTAACGCCCTACAATTAATGTTCTCAGTGGTACCTAACCCAATAACATGCCTTCTTCCTCCCTAGACTGTGATCGAGTACAGGATACTCTTTAATTTCTAATGCCTGTCACTGGTTAGCACAGTATAGAAGCCTAGAACTTTGTGATTTAGTTAATGTATGAAGTAACAATTTATCAGAGGTCCAGATTGTGCCCAGCTAAGTCCTAGGTATTATGAGCATGTGAGAAATGGAATAACATGGTCCCTGCCCTTTTCATAAGCTTAGTTGTATGGACAAAATGACATTAAGCAATTAAAGGTTAATTAAAAGTACAGCATTAAAAGATGATTTGAGAATAAAGATACAGTTGAAAATTTCAAATCCCTTGGCATTTCATTATCTGCTTTTTGCTCTGTTTTTCCTTAATATTTACCATTACTAACATGCTATGCCTTTTATTTATCTTATTATGCTCATCTCCTCCACTAGAATGTAAGTTTTATGAGGAATTCTTACCTCTTTTGTTTACTGTGGTATTTCTAATGCCTGACACATGGTAGGTGCTCAATAGATATTTGTTGAATGGGTGGAATGGTGTTCAGAGAAAGAAGTACTCACTAGGAGTTAGTATTTATGAAATACTTCATGGAGAAGTTACATCCAGAAGTAGACCCTAAAAGATAGTGTTTTATTAACTAAGTTAATTTAAGTAAAAAACTACCCATTTTGTTTATATATGAGTTTTTTCCAGATCACATGTTCCTCCTGATTTTCTCTTAAGCTTTTTAATGTTTCTGCCATCCTCACTGTTGACTTCGCTTAGAGAGTTTGACAACAAAGCCTATTTAATCAGAGTGAGTGATGCTGAGACTTTCCTTATTGTACTAGTTGTAATAACTTTCACTTCATATGTTTGTTAGCAAAATAAATATGTGTTAAAAATATGTCTGCTGGAGGCAGTAGCATGTTGTATACACATCTTCTTCACACCATGTGTTGTTGTGATACCTGAGAGCTTATATTTTATTTTGCATCCATTTAGAATAACTTGTGGGCATATGAGGGTTCTGGATGTCTTGTGAATTAGGGATCGTAATTGACCATTATGCCTGTAAGTTCTTAGATTTTAGCAAATCTTAATCAGAGTTTTGAATATTTATACACATATTTATGTCACATAACTTATAATTTCATTTTTAGAGAGTTTCCTTTTCTGTTTCCTTCCCTTCTAAGATTAAAGGAATCAAAATTAAGTTTCAGATTAAAAACTTAAAACTATTAAATGTTAAATTGCCAAAATGTTCTATAAGTAGAACATGCAGGTAATATAGGCTTAAATTGTTTTTTTTTTAGAAAATTATTAGTTGGTCTCCAGGACTGGCTTCTTTTCTTGTAATTTTTTTTCCTAAATGCAGAATTAGATATTCTTAGGCCGTTATGGCTGCAGTAGAGCTTAGTAAACATCTAGTCTACTTGCTTTATTTTAGAGAGGTAACTAAGATACAAGGATGAGTGATTTGTCCACAGTCAGTTAATTCATAACAGGACCAGATGATAAACTAGATTTTTAACTATTGTTGAGGAGATAGCCAAACTGTGGCTAACCCTTCTGTTATTTTAATAACCACTTTAAACTTTAAGACCATACTGTTCCTAGAAATACATGTGGATCTGATGATGTTTTAAAAGGATATTATTTTAGTGACCTGGTAGAAGTCAGTTCCTGGAATTTGTCAATCCAGCAGTCAGCCAGATTGGGTGTGAGTGAAGTTTTGGCAGTACTTTTCCATTTTGGTATGTAGACTGTTTACTAATTGAGTCAACAGGAGGTAATTTTTACTAATCTCATTTTAAGCCATGAAAAGCCCCACATTCTCTTTAAATTGTTAGTTTTGACAACCTAGATGTGAGGATTCACTCATTTTCCATAGGAAAAGGTTTAGCCAATAAATGTATGTTAAGAAAAACATGAAAAACAAGATTTTTAAAAATTCAGTTTTTCCTTGTTGAATCTAAGAAGTTATACATTTTATTTTAAAAAGTCATATGGTGGACTCTTGGATTCTGTTAGATAGAAAAATGATAAAAAAAAAGTCTAAGGATCATGTGAATAGTCTGCATTTCTTTTTCTTGTATTCTTTGTGATGTTTCCCTAGGACTTACATTTTAAACTGGACTATATAAAAGTAGCACCTTGTACTCTGTGATGTTTAGTTTTTTCTTCTTTTTTTTAAAGGAGAGAGTTTATCTGTTTTGGGGGAGGAATAATTTATAAATATAATGATCTGGATAAGAAGAATGTAGACAACCTGAAATTAGTACTGGTTTTAGTTGACTAATATCAATTAAATTGAATTATTTATTTTTAGTCAGTGTGTTCATATATTATACTTTTGATGTGAAGAATACCCTACTAGACTTCTTAAAGCCTCTTAGTTTGACTTAGTCTGAAATTTAATTTGTTGGTTTTGTTTTAAATTACATTCTCTTGACTATAGCTTGTGTTTGGGGATTGCAAGTTAGTAATTGCCCTTTGTTCTATTTCAGATCCCTGCATGTCACTGAGTCCACCATGCTTCACAGAAGAAGATAGATTTAGTCTGGAAGCTCTTCAAACAATACATAAACAAATGGATGATGACAAAGATGGTGGAATTGAAGTAGATGAAAGTGATGAAGTAGGTGGAAACCCTTTTTCCCTGGTATTCTCTTAAAACAGAATGACCAAGTTTTTAGTCTTAAATTTTCCCATTATTCCTTGTATGACTCAACTCCTTCATCTTCATCATCTTTAGTTTTTCTCTTTACATTTTAATTTTACCCTTTGTATTTACATGGTTTTTCTTTTTTCTTTTTTTTCACATCTATACAAGTCTTCTCAGTTTTATAAGAATTCCCAGTCTGTGTACTTGGGTTTCTCAAACATATATCCTATTCTGACTATGTCAGTTATCTATTGCTGCTTTACAAACCACCACAAAATTTAGTGGCCTAAAACAACATTTTGTTATTTCTCCTGATCCTCTGGGTTGACTGGGCTTTGCTGAGCACTTTTTCTGTTCCCGTAGTTATGGCCTGAGGTCACTGTGGCAGTTGCATTCAGTTGCCACCTCTGCTGGGCTGGAATATCTCAGATGACCTCTTTTCCATCAGAGTCTCTCTCAATCCAGTCTCTCATCATTCAGGAGTCTAGCTCAAGCTTCCTTACAGCATGGCAGCCAGCTTCCAGGTGGCAGTGCCCCATGTGAAAGTGCTTATCATGCCCCTGTTTGCCAATGCCTGTTAATATCAAATTGGCTTAAAGCAAGTTATTTGGCTGAACTCAGAGTCTGTGTTGGAAAGGATTATACAAGGATATGAATACCAGGAGATGTGGTTTACTGGGGGTCACCAATGTCCTCATCTACTGTACTCACCATACAAATAAATAGTACTTTATTTCTTAAGCATTCTCATCTTACCCCTGTCTATTGTCCCTTTTAGTTTTCTTCTTAGAGGTGGTTTTCTTTATTTGACTATGGTCTCATTCTAACCAAATTCCCCAGTCATTTTTTAGTTCTTTTCACTCTTTTTGTTGTATTTGTCACTGTTGAGATGCTTCTCTTTTAGTTTACATAATACTAAATTACACTATTTTCTACATTATTATCTAATGTTGTATAACAGTGACACCCTCTCATCACATTTTTATCTAATCACATTGTTATGTAACAGAAACATTCTCTAAAGATCGATTTTTGACCTGCTGTATAAAACATTTACCTTGAGAATGCTCATCCACTTTTAGGTTACTCCTGATTTCTCCATCTCTAAGCCAGTCCAGATCCTGACCTACATATATTGCTTTCTGCCTGACATCTTTTGAGGGCTCTTTTGTTTTCAGCTTAGTTTATCTAAAGCAAAATCCCAGATCTTCTCTTTGAAATCCCTCACTGTTCAATGGCAATTGTGGACCTACTTCTCCTCAGTTTTTACTCTTTTATTTAATATTTTTAAAGTTCATTTATTTTAAATTTTTGGCTACGTTGGGTCTTTGTTGCTATGTGCAGGCTTTCTCTAGTTGTGGCGAGTGGGGGCTACTCTTCATTGCAGTGCGCGGGCTTCTCATTGCGGTGGCTTCTGTTGTTGCGGAGCACGGGCTCTAGGTGCGTGGGCTTCAGTAGTTGTGGCACATGGGTTCAGTAGTTGTGGCTCGTGGCTCACGGGCTCTAGAGCGCAGGCTTAGTAGTTGTGGTGCATGGACTTCGTTGCTGTGTGGCATGTGGTATCTTCCTGGACCAGGGCTTGAACTGTGTCCCCTGCGTTGGCAGGTGGATTCTTAACCGCTGTGCCACTAAGGAAGTACCAGTTTTTACTCTTTTAAATTAGGAGTTTGCAGACTTTTTCTGTAAAGGGCCAAATTATGGGTTGAAATATTTCCCCCCCCAAAAAAATATTTTGAAGTCCTAACCCCCAGTACCTCATAATGTGACCTTATTTGGAAATAGGTTCATTTCAGATGTAGTTATTTTAAGAGGAGTGTATATTGGAGTAACATGGGCTCTTAATCCAATATGACTGGTGTCCTTGTAAGAGAGGAGAACACCATGTGGACAGACAGACACAGGGGAGAAGATGATCATGTGACAGTGGATGCAGAGATTGGAGTTACGCAGCTACAAGTCAAGGAATGACAAGGATTGCTGGTGACACCAAAAGCCAAGAGAAAGGCATGAAACAGATTCTCCCTTAGAGCCTTTCAGAGAGCATGGCCCTGCTGACACTTTATTTAGATTTATAGCCTCCAGACCCGTGAAAGAATAAATTTCTGTTACTTTAAGCCACTCAGTTTATGATACTTTGTTACAGCAGCCATAGGAAACGAATATAGGCCAGCTAGTAAATAGTTTACATTTGTGTGAGCTGCATGATCTCTGTTGGATCTACTTAACTCTCCCATTGTAGTGCCCAGCAGCCATAGACAGCATATGAACTAATGGTCATGGCTGTGTTACAATAAAACTTTGTTTGCAAAGACAGCCATCAGTCTGTAGTGTGCCAACCCCTGCTATAAATAAAATTTTGTGTTCTTAGAATTTATTCCTTTTTCTTCCTTTTTCATTTACCTGTTTTATTTACTTATTCCATTTTAATCTAGGTATTTATTATCTTATGCCTAGATTATTACCTCTAATTTTTTCCTGTCTAATCATCATGCATATCACTTTGAGAGTGTCTTTCTCTAGCTAAGAAATTTAACAGTGATTTCTTAGTACTTATTAGATCAGATATTAACTCTTTAGTTTTTCTTTTTTTTAACTATCTCTGCATCAGCTGATTCATGCTTACTGAGAGATAATCTCTTCTCATTGTGGTTAAATCATTTTAATTAGAGTTCAGTTCTATTAATACCAAAATCATGGCTTTCAGTTCAAAGTAGTCAAATTTATTTCTTTCATTTTTGGAACTGCAGATGACAGGATAGTCCTATTTTACATTGTTTTCAACTTAAAAAGTATTTGAAGTATGTAAATATATTCTGTTGGTCGTAAAGTAGAGTAAATGAAATGAAGTTGATGATTAGTAGGAGTTTTACTTACTGGAATATAACAAAGTAGTTGTCATTTATTGAGGGTCACTTTATTATACTGAGTAATTCATTCTCTCAACATCATCACCATTCCTTCTCTTTCTTCCAGTACAAACACACACATACACACAATAAAATCAAGCTATAAAACTACTTTTTAGAAGTAATACTCTGAATTATTAGTGATGAATTGTTCTTTCTAATCCTCCCAAGATTGTCTAAATTGTTTACTTAGTTGCTAATATGGTTGCTTAAGATTTTGATTATCAAATATTCTAACATAAATTCCATTTACTCCATAAATTTTTACTATCTATATGAACTATGGAGTCAATAGAATTTTATGTTCATATATTTGATGCTCTTTGTAGAGGAAATTATTCTCTAGACTAAACAGATTTTCTGAAATTATTGTTGTACATTTTCTTAGTCATTTACAGTATTAGTTTGATCAAATTCCATGTCAACTCAGAGAGAGCATAGTCTTCAGTAGATGAGTACTCTGTGCAGTTTCATAATTCTGTCCATCAATTAGATTGGAGATAATTTACAACACTAATTCTTGTACTGTGTTGAAAGGTTATAATTTTAAGTTATTACACTGATGGTGCTAAGTTTTCCTTTGATTTTGGTATTTCTGAGGAAGTAATCATTGCTTAGATTGTTTTAGGTTAAGAAATATATTAATTCAGAGGGATTATTATTATTTTTTTTATAATTCAATTTATTTTTTTGGCTGTGGTGGGTCTTTGTTGCTGCACGCAGGCTTTCTCTAGTTGCGGCGAGTGGGAGCTACTCTTTGTTGCAGCGCGGGGGCTTCTCATTGCTGTGGCTTCTCTTGTTGTGGAGCACGGGCTCTAGGCACACGGGCTTCAGCAGTTGTAGCTTGTGGGCGCTAGAGCGCAGGCTCAGTAGTTGTGGTGCACGGGTTTAGTTGCTCCGCCACATGTGGGATCTTCCTGGACCAGGGCTCGAATGGGTGTCCCCTGCATTGGCAGGCGGATATGGTTAATTTGAAGAGTTTTAGTATTATAAAATGTTTGAAAAGAGTGGTGTGCACTTTCACTTTTTAAAGCTGGAATAGTTTTAGGTAGCCACATTTCAGAAGTTACAAATTAACTTATTAAGATTGGTTAATTCTGAGCCTAGAATAAGGCTAGATTCTTTATATTAAAAATCTACTTAATAAAATTACTTTTGTTATTAATATATCAAGTTATAAATATTACTACTCTGGGGTGTTTTCTGACACCAACCAGTTCTTCAGTTTTCCAACACCAACTGCATTTCCAACAATTCAATTCAATTCTGACGCTCTCTCCCTGATCCCACAAGTTAAAGGGCTCAGTCTCATAATACTGCCCTTACCTCAGATCCCAGTCACAAGTCTCTGGTTATGTTTTTGAACTCCTGACTGACTGGCGATAAATCTGGGGTTCCCATGGCTCCTTCCTCAGGTTTGAACATTTGCTGGGTATGTATCTGAAAAAAACAAAAAAACACGAATTCAAAAAGATACATGCACCCCAGTGTTCACAGCAGCATTGTTTACAATTGCCAAGATATGGAAGCAACCTAAGCATCCATCAGCAGATGAGTGGGTAAAGAAGATGTGGTACATAAATACAGTGGAATACTACTCAGCCATAAAAAGAATGAAATTTTGCCATTTGTAGCAACATGGATAGACTTGGAGGGGTGTTAGGCTAAGTGAAATAAGCCAGACAGAGAAAGAAAAATACTGTTTGATAGCACTCATATGTGGAATCTAAAAAATAAACTAGTGAATAATACAAAAAAGAAGCAGACTCACAGATACAGAGAACAAACTAGTGGTTACCAGTGGGGAGAGGGAAGAGGGGAGGGGCAATATAGGGGTAGGAGATTAAGAGGTACAAGCTATTATATATAAAATAAATAAGCTACTGTACAACACAGGGAATATAGCCAATATTTCATACTAATTATAGAGTATAACCTTTACAAATCACCATATTGTACACCTGTAACTTATATAATATTGTACATCAACTGTACTTCAGTAAAAAAAAAAAAGAAAATTTGCTGGAATGGCTCACAGAACTCAGGAGAACACTTTACTTATGTTTACTGGTTTATTAAAAAGGATATAACTCTGGAACAGCCAAGTGCTGTATATGTATAGGACAAGGTATGGTAGAAGGCACATGGAGCTTCCATGCCCTCTCTGGGCATGGCGCCCTCCCAGCACCTCCCACACCTTGATATATTCACCAACCTGGAAGCTTTCTGAATCTCTAAGTTCAAGAGTTTTTACAGAGCTCAGTTTTCCCAGAGGTCAGGTAGCTGGGACTGAAATTTCCAGTTCTCTGATCACTTGGTCTTTCTCATGATCAGCCCCATCCTGAGGCTATCTAGGGGCCCCTCCCTTAGTCATCTCATTAGCATGAGCTCAGGGGTGATTAAAGGAGGAAAGGACACTCTATCACTGAGGAAATTCCAAGACTCTTAAGAGCTCTGTTCTAGGAACCAGGGATAAAGACCAAATATATTTCTTATTATATCACAATTTAAAAAATATTTAAATACGGAAAAAATAGCAAAAATTCATATTTTTAAATTATTAAAAATACCTTCAAGAGAAGGATCTGTTGCAATTGTGTATAATATATAGACAGAGAGGTATTAAGTAAGCTTATGCAGATATTTGACAGCCGATTTGAATGTATTTGATTGCATAATAATTCCTAGAATTACAAGTTATTTTAATCTTTTTATCTCATCATCAGATAGTAAATGCTCAAATGTGTGAAATATTATCATTATCACTGTGCCAAACAAAGCAATCACGCATGGCTGTATAATTTATACTTCAATGGAATTCTTATTGAGTCTTTTAAATTTTAGTGGAATTCCAAATATTTTGTAATAAAATAACTTTATGTTAAAAAGTAAAACTTATGTTAAAAGAACTTAGAATTCTATCAGTATAATAGGTGAACTTGAATGTTTAAAAACAGAAGATATCTTTCTGTATTTCTTTTAATATGAATATTTAAAAGCAAATATAGTATGCTTCTGTTTTATTAGTACCCCCAAAAATCTAGAAATCCATTGTACAGTATGGTAGCTACTAGCTATATTTGTCTATTGAGCACTTAAAATTGAGGTGTGTTATATGTGTAAAATGCACTTCAAATTTTGAAGATTTACATAAATATTGAAATATTGATTACATGTTGGAAATGATTATATTATGGGCATACTGGGTTACATGAAATATAATATAAAATTAACTTCACTTGTTTTTACTTTTTAATGTGACTCCTAGGAAATTTTTAATCACATATGTAGATCACTATTTATATTGGACAGGACTGATCTTAGAGACTATAGTGTGTTGCAGGCTTTAAGAGAATGGGTTTTTTTTTTTTTTTTTGTGGTATGCGGGCCTCTCACTGTTGTGGCCTCTCCCGTTGCGGAGCACAGGCTCCGGACGCGCAGGGTCATCGGCCATGGCTCACGGGCCCAGCCGCTCTGCGGCATGTGGGATCTTGCTGGACCGGGGCACGAACCCGCGTCTCCTGCATCGGCAGGCAGACTCCCAACCACTGCGCCACCAGGGAAGCCCAAGAGAATGGGTTTTTAATTCTGTAGTTCTTGGACCAGTTTGGTGCCTTCAGTTCATTATTGCTACATCTTGATTTGTATTTCTTGTTAAAGTGTCTTGTTTTTAAAGAAGTGAATATTAATACTGTTATAGGTCTCTAGTAGCCATCATTAGGAAACTTCATGAATTTAATAGGAAACCTTAGAAATTTAAAAATACTTAATTTCTTGTGATTTTTGAATGGAAATATTGCTTTTTAAAATTTTAGCAAAATATTTAGCATTTGAAAATGCTGGTTGGAAGCTTAATTTTTTTCTCTTTAGTACCTGTTGTTTTTGGTCATGTGAGAAAGCATTTACTTTTCTAGTTTATTCATTCATTTGATATTGAGCTAATATTTGAGGATCTATTCCATGCCAGATACTCAAATAGATCTTGAAATATGTCAGGAAAAAAACAGACAAAATCTCATATAAATCTTCAAGCCCTTAGGCTAATGGGGCTTGTGACTAAACAAAACAAAACTAAACAAGACTAAACAAAACAAGACTAAACAAAGCAAGACTAAACAAAAAGCTAAATAAGCAGGGGAAGGGGGATCAGGACAGGTAGATAATGGATGGCTGTAATTTTAAATAGGATGGTCATGGCAGGCCTCATTAAGAAGGTAACAAAGTGTGTACTGTTTGCAGTGCTTGGACAAGTAAGAGAATAAATATCTGGCAATTTTCCAGAGCTATTCTACAATTGAAATTGGAGGCCTAGGGGTGTTTCAGATTAGGAACAGGATATGCAGCTTTTGCTCTCTAGGTCATTGTCTTCTGATGCAAGATCTAGAAGATTAGATGTCAGTGTATGCTGAATTTGTGACCTGCTTAGATTGAGTTATTGATTACAGTTAAGTTTGCCTGTTCTGTCAATATTGAAGATATTTTGGACAGTGTAGGTACTTGATTAGCCAATAATTTAAATGAGAGTATTGAATGGTTTTGTGGCCCTGAGCACAGCAGTAGGAGGCAGTGAGAACTGACATTGTTATTGCCTACTTCATGACTGGAAGTTTTATTATAGTTCCTAGTGTGTATGAACCTTGTTTTCTGTTTTTATTTTCCCCCCTTTTTCTTTTGTATTTTAAGAGGTTTCTTCCCCTTTTTCTACTTTTTCCTCCTTTTTATCCATTCTTCCCGTTCATTTATGTGGTTCCAAATAGTTTTAGAGTGTTTGTTATCAGTTGGTTTTGTATACATATGTATATAAAACCAACTTTAAGGCCAACTTATGTGAAAAATCTGGTTGTACCTGGTATTTGTTTTTCTTATATTAGCTATTCTGCCTGAAAAACACCTTTGTCATCATTTCTCGGTACACTTCTCAGAAAACTTAGTTTTAACCACACAGATGAATCTGTCTGAAACAAAGAGAGTCACTTAAGAAAATAGGCAAAAGTAGGGTTAGAAAAAAATAGGAGAAAATACATTTTATAAAAGGATCGCTGAGTTTTGAATACGTGGAGTATTGTTTCTAAAGGAATAACTGCGTCTGTTCTTTACTGAAGTTTTCTAAGTTAAAATTTCAACTTAGGTATTAGTTACCTATTATTGTGTAACAAATTCTTCCCAACTTAGTGGTTTACTAAGCCACTCACGGTTTTATCATCTCACGGTTTCCGTGGGTTCGAAATCCAGGAGCAGCTTAGCTGGTTCTTGCGGCTCTGGGCCTCTCACTAGCTGGGGTTAAGATGTCAACTGGTATTGCAGTCACCTCAAGGCCTGATTTGGGGAGGATTCACTTCAAGGCTTACCCATGTGGCTGTTGGCTCCACAGGCCCTCACTGGTTGCTGGTTGCAGATGTCGGTCCCCTGCCACATGCCCCTGTCCATAGGGCAGTGGTCTTCCCTGAGTGAGAGGGGCTGAAGGGGGTGGGGGGAGCACGGGGGTGGGAGAGAGAAAGTCGGGGGAGGGAGGGAGGGAGGGAGAGAGAGAGAGAGAGAGAGAGGGAAAGGACAACATGGAAGTCAAAGTTTTTTTGTAACCTCATCTTGGGAGTCATGTTTCATCACTTTTTGCCATATTCTGTTTGTTGGAAGTGAGTTGCTAGGTCCAGCTGATATTCAAGGGGAGGCAGTTAACACAGGAGCACAAATAAGAGGATGTGGGGATCATTATGAGCCATTTTATTTTATTTGTTTATTTTTGTCTTGTTATCTCATTTTATTTACCTTTTAGAACTCTTCCTATGAGCCATTTTAGAGGCTGCTTACCGTGGTTTGTTTTTGTACTCTGCTAGAGAGATTTGATGGGAAATTCTCAAGCCATGGAATTATAAAGTATAAAAGCAGTAAAGTTATATAACTTCCTTCAAAAGGCTTTGCTTTGGAAGTGACCCACAATAAGACTTTTCATGTTTATCTTTGTATTAGGATATGTCTAACATTTTAAAGCATGTTAAATTTGATTAAAATTATCTACTGAGTAGTACTTTACATGCACAAATGTACCGGTACAACTTATTTGACTGAAGGATCACTTGGCGTTCACCTGAAAGGACAGGCAGAGCAAAGGTAAGGTGAAGAGAGTAGGTGCTAAAGAATTCTTGCTGTTAAATTATAATTATTGAGGTATTTTCCTGTATACTGAAATTTTCATAGTTTAATTAGTTAAAAACTTGATGCCGTAAAAGCAGGCTTTAATTCTTTCTGGAAAATAATAGCAATAAGCATACAACTAGAATAGCAGAGAATGTTAATAGTTATTCCATAGAAAAAAGGGTTAGATGGCCCAAACTGGGAAATGATGAATTAATTTAGTTTTGTTACTGGAGGACTTCTCAAACTTGTATTTATGGATTTATATACTAAAATAACAGAAAACATTTATTTAGCATTTACTGTTTGTTCCATACTGTAAGCACTTCGCATACACTATGGAATGGACTCCTCATAGCAACCCTGTGAACTAAGAATATACCATAATTATCTATTTGCAGATAAGGAATAGGCTTAGAGAGATGAGGCAAATGCCCAGGGTCACCAGCTTATAAATGGTAGAACAGACTGAACCCATGTTCTTGATTTCCAGTCTGTGTTGCTTTTCTATGTTAATATATATCATTAATCTCCATCATTATGCCCTCCCTGATACAATTTATAAATAAATAGTTGTATATAAGTAGTATGTGTATATAAAAATATTTTTATTATATATACATTCTGTTATACCAGTGTTATGTCTTTTTTAAATGTTCATGAAAATATAAATTAAAAATGAGATAAAAGTAAATATAAATGGAAGTTCTAATGTTTTCTCCCTCTAAAGTGGATTAGACTGTACATCCCTATGGGGTCTGGGCAACCGAATTTGGAGACCACTGCTGTAATGAATTGTAAAGCAAGGTCTGTTATTAGACACATAGGCTTCATTCCATTTTTATAAGAACAGGCAACTGTGAGAATTTTTCAAAAAAGCAATTTCCAGAAACACTGATAATGCTGATATTCTTTTCTAATTTCCACATTTATTGTATACAGGTCTCTACTATACGGCACATCAATTACTGATATTCTTATGATGACCACTCTGCCTTTCATGACTGACATTAGCTCTGATACTGTGATATCTAGAAGAAATGATATTGTAAGAATAGAGGAAAAGTCACACTCATTTATAATAATTTAGAAAAAAAGGTAGGGAATGACTGAGGCAGAAAATTTAGATATCATTTTGATGAGAGAAGGAATGATTAAAATCTACACTTTATTTCCTTTGTTTGAAAAATACCTTTTTCTGTACATTTGCCTATGATTTTTTATTTTAGCTGCAAATTCTAAATTAAAAAATTTAATTTTTAAATTTAATTTTTATTTGGAATGTGTCTAATTATTGATCTGTAGAGCTCATAAAAGAAGTAATGATTTTGAACACCTTTAAGTAGGAGTCTGTGCAAGAAACATCCTTCTCGGGCTTCCCTGGTGGCACAGTGGTTAAGAATCCGCCTGCCAATGCGCAGGGGACACGGGTTCGAGCCCTGGTCCGGGAAGATCCCGCATGCCGCAGAGCAGCTAAGCCCGTGCGCCACAACTACTGAGCCTGCGCTCTAGAGCCCACGAGCCACAACTTCTGAAACGCGCATGCCTAGAGCCCGTGCTCTGTAACAAGAGAAGCCACTGCAATGAGAAACCTGCGCACGAAGAGTAGCCCCCGCTCGCCGCAGCTAGAGAAAGCCCATGTGCAGCAACGAAGACCCAACGCAGCCAAAATTAAAAAAAAGAAAAGAAAAGAAACATCCTTCTTTTACCTAGGAGGAAGTCATCTCCTGGGGTTTGTGTACAGTATTTTGATCAAAATCTGTTAAGTACCTAATATCTGTTTGTCACTTTGCTTATTACCTCTTCTCTGTTTGCATGTTCTTAACTATGGCTGGAGCTATTCAAAATAGTGTGGAGGCTGTATACATGTTTTGGAAGTAAGGCAGAAATAAGGTTGGGGCACTCTTCCATTCAATACTTTGTTTGCATTTAGCCTACAGAATGAGGAAAGAAAGGCAGTGAACCCGTAAGACAGAGTGGATTACCGCAGCCAAATCTTTGGGCCTCAAGGGAGAGAAGGGGAAGAAAAAGAAGTTGGTATAGTTTTGAAAGATTGCTCTAAGGAATAAATCAAAGTGTGCTTCTGGGACAAGCAGCAACTTGTTAGAATCGTTAGGCCCCCTCCCAGCCCTACTGAATCAGAAACTTGGGGGTGGGGCCCAGAAATCTGTTTTAACAAGTCCTTCCATGATTCTGATGCCTGCTTTGTACTTTAATAAATTTTAACAGCTGTTTTTGCGCTATACTTTTGTAACAGTTTTTATAATCTCAGGCATTATATTTGGCTATTGTGATGGTCTTGCAAGAGACATTTTTTCCTGCCCCTGTACTTTGTGATTTCACATTGGCCAAGTTCCACCTTAAGGAGGTCATGGACTTGCAGTTACTATAAAGCAGGGCTATATGTATATTTTTCTGGGTAGAAGATTCTTTGCTTTTGTTAAAGTAAGATGGTTCTGTAGCCTAGAATGGTTAAGAACCACTGTATGAATTAATGGGATGTATCTTAAGAAAATATCTCATTTTATAGTTATATAAGCGTAGCTAGAATATTTCTTAAGTTCTAAATTTTCTATCCTGCCTCAGCATTTATTTACTTGAGTACCTGGGCTCTTATGTCTTCCCTTGACAATTATAGTACCTATTTACTAGACTTCATCCTCTATCTCTTTCTTTTCCAGTTCACTTACCACCTGCTGTTATCTTTCTCTTTATGGATATTTGATAAGAACTAATTCTAGAGTATTTCAATTCATATACCTCTGTCTCCTTCAAAGCAACCACCGTATAAACCAGAAGACTTTCTCTTTTCTTACCATCCAGACTGTCTCACCTCTACCTCTTCAGTCTCTTCTTGATGATTCCTTAGTCACGGGTCATTCGAGAGCACCGTTGGTACTATATAGTTCAGTTATATATAGATTAAATATTAGGCTTTTGTTGTAGGAACTTAAATACCACAACAGTTTCTGTAGAAAGATGTGTTTCAAATAGCAAATAATGCTCTTAAACGCAACTGGCTTAACTGGGAATGAATAGTCTATGGTTATGAGTTCTGTCTATAAAGAGCCAAAAACTTCTGAGTTATTTTATGGCCATGAAACATTCAACCCAGGACCTTTTGCCTCTTCCTGGGAATTACCACAACCCCTGCTTCAACTGGTACATATTTTAGCCCCTTCCTCCAAATTATATCTGCTTTTCTTAGTCATACCAAATAATAATCATTTAAAAATACCATTTCCCATTCCTGTTCCATTAATTTTTAATTTACCTTACAAAGAGTTTCGTATTAAATACCATTATAGGCTGGAAGGGAGCAGAAGCATGGGAGTGTGCATCAGGACCTGCATGTGTACTCCTTCGGTTCCAGCCCGACCGGACTGCCAGTCCTGCCCTTTCCTCCCCCTCCTTTCCTGGGCATTTTTAGGATCACAGCATGGCATTGCATTTATGTAATTCTTTTTTTTTTTTTTGAGAGTTTAGCACACTTAGCATATTGTTTCATATTGTAAAAGGTCTCTGAGTTTGGGTGGGTACAGAACGTATTTATTCCCATTTCACAAATGAAAATAAAATTGTACCTTCACTATAACATTAACTCCATCTGCCTTATATTGTTATTATAGATAGGATGACCATATAATTCATCATCCAAACAGGAATACTTCTGAGAGTGAAAGAGGGTGCTATTAGTAATTATACCAGGACAACAGGTGTAAATGAGGAGTAACCCTGGCAAATGGGGCTGTATAATTACCTTACTATGTGTCTTATCTCAGTCTGCTTTCTATTGTACTGCTTATCTTTATCTTTGTTTTGCTCCTTTACTAAGTTGTTATTAAATTGATCTAAGTTTATGCCAAGGTTTGTTCTGTTAGTAAAGCTCAGCTGGATCTATTTCAGTTTAGTTTATCGTCTTAGTCTTTTTACATGGTATAGTTTGTTTTCTAGTAACATGACAGAGATTCGGGCATTTTTCTCTTCCTTTTTCTTAGAGTTAAGTGATTTTGTCCTGTCTCTCTTTTCTTTAGAAATACTATAACTTAACAGTATTTCTTTATTAACTTAAAATAATACTCATTGACCCTTTCATTGATCTTTACAATTACTTTTTTTTAGTAGTAAGTTTTCTGGCTTTCCCTAATTTTCATATCTGAAGAATTTAGTCTGACTTTTCCTATGGACCTGTTCAGTGTTCAGCCTGCTAGGCAGAAGGGAGCAGAAGAAAGAAGCGGATTGGTTGTGTCAAGGTAACCTTCCTTTAGGGGACAGTTGTGGGTCTGTCGGGCAGCTTACCTCAGTAGTGCTGACCAAGTGATTTCTGATTGACTGGTTTAAGGTTCCATTCTTGGGAGAGGCGAAAACTGTAATTAAATTAAGTATTGTCTTGGTTTGGTGATGTGGGGCTTACCGTAAGTGACTCCATTATGGGCCTGTTGTCCTGTTTTTAACAGTTCCCCCCTTTTGATCATGCCTCTCAGCCTGAGAGGCATGATCAAAATTTAAGGCATTAGTGCCACTGCCAGCTACTGCTCTGAAGTTCTTGCAGTTTTTACTGATCCTCTGTGTGGTATTCACAGGTCATGACTTCAGGTTCACGTTTTTTAAGCTGGTCATTCTCTTCATTCCTTTCTGATATTCCAGTCTTAGGGAGATCATTTGTTTGGTGGTTAGGGGCTGCAAACATGCACTTAAAGCTTTTGAGAGAATACAGCATACCAGGGAGACTATTGTGGTTATTATAAGCAGGAAAATTCTTAATACCTGGAGTGCATTTTGGAGCCATGGTCCCCAAGACCAAAACCACTCAAAGTCAAAGAAAGACCCTGTTGAAGGAGTCACTTTCTTAAGCCAAGTGGCTTGTTCAGTGATCTTACATAACTGAGTTTCAGCTTCCTCAGAAGTGTTAATCCAGGTGCAGCAGGTGGTGTTGGCCACAGCACAGGCACCTTCTTGCTCGGCTAAAAGATAATCAAGGGCTATCCCATTACCAAGAACAACTTTGGCCAGAGAGTTGAGGATTTTTTTGGACAACTATTGCTTTTGCAGCAGATTCTGTAATATCTTCAAGAATTAAGGAGGGGTTCCTGATCATAACCTCATTTGTACTCACTCCTAACCAGGGAAGTAGGGACCTGCCAAAGGAAGCAAATCCTGAATCATGAATGCTTCCTGTTAGGTCCCTTCTAACTTGCTGATATAAATTCAGGGGAGTTGACCAATGAGGTGTCTCACTTTGTGGACAGTTAGGATTACAGTTAGATCACCTAAGAGGCATTGCTCAGTTATGTGCCAGCCATCTAGGCATAAATAGGTCCAAGGAGAATGATAACCACCATAGACAAAGATAAATCCTGTCAGGGCACAAACTATTCCTGCTAAGCTGGTACTGTTAGTGGGTTCATTCACAGGGATGGTTGGATTTGCCTCTTCCAAGCCATGGGTCAGTTAGGTTTTCAGTGCATTTGGAAAGTAAATCTCCTAGCCTGAAATTTAAAAAAAAAAAAAAAAAAGTTATAAATTCCTTGCAAAGATGGGTGCTGCTGGTGAGATCTTTTCGTGATTGGGGGCAGATCCAATTTAGATATAATCATAAGAATGTGAGGTACAAATGTACCATGATTTATGTAGGCATTTGTGTCTAATTGGGAAAGTACAGTTATAATTGGAGAAAGGTTAAAACAAGGCAATGGATGTTCTGGCTATAAAAGTCGGGACTCTGTAAGTGACTTCCAATGGAGTTTGACTGTAGTTCATTTGTTCGTTCGTTCTTCCCTCCCTCCCTTCCTTCCTTTTTTATAGTTTATGGTGACATTGGGAATAGAAGAAAAATTGGTCACAGGGAGGACCAGGGGGTCTCTAGCGTCATGGATAAATTGGAGTATTTGATAAGAAATCTAGCAGTTTGAAAGGTTACCTCTCTTAGCAGTGGCTTGGGAGATACAGATGAGACATTATCTTCCCAGGCCAATGCCAGAGTAAAGGAAAGAAAGAGAAGAAGAAAGTGTTTTCATGTTTAGCTAAAGCATGAAGTCTTGACCCAGCATCTTGGGTGGAAGCAGTCTACTTCGATGTTGGCTACTTCTCTTCCTAGTCAGTTTGATTTGGAGGTTTCTAGTGTTTGTACAGGACCAGATGTCAGGTGGAGCCTTCTTCAGCTGTGAAATGTGTACCCAAGTTTTAATGCCTTCTAGTTTCATAGTAATGTTAGTGGTCAGAAGCACTTGGTAAGATCCATTCCAATGGGGCTCAAGGGTTGATGACATTTCCAGAACACCCGATCACCAGGCTTCAGACTGTGACCAACAGGATCCTTTGAATTGGGATCTGGGAAAGCTTTTTTAACCTGTTGATAATAGGCTTTAGCATAAGACATTAAAGACTTACATTAGGTAGTCATATTAGCATGTGATAACAAGGGATCAAAAAGTTGTATACCAGTAGCTCATGTGGAGTGAGGTAGTTTCCTAAAAGGAGTACTGCAAACAGTCAGCAAGACCAAGAGGCAGTACCTTAGGCCAAGGGAGACCAGTAGTTTCAGCAAGTTTTGCAATGTTTTTATTAAGGCTTGTATGATTTGCCCAATGAAGTGGGTTCCCTAATTACTGGAGGTTGTGGAAGGTATACCCAAATGCGAGACACGTTTTCTAACAGTTTCTTTGCCACTGTGAGGGCATTAGCCGTGAGGCAAAGGAAGACTTCAAGCCAGCCAGAAAACATACATAAAATAACAAGAACATATTGATAACTCATTCGAGGTGCAGTTGAATGAAGTCCAGTTGCAGGTGCTCCAAGGGTCCAGAGGGATGAGGTTTGAAGCCTCTGGAAACAAAAATAGTTTTCCCAGGATGCAGATCTGACAGGTCAGACCTCTGTGGTAAACTGTTTTCATAGTTTTACAGAATTGTCCTCACTCATGTTTATTCATAATTTGAGTCATCTTAATTGCACCGTGGTGGGTAAAGGAATGTAAAAACTGAAAGATGGGGTTTGCCAGGGAGCCGGAAGAACCAAGTGGCCATCTTGGGTTTCCATAGCCCCAACTAGTCATTTAATTTGCAACCATTATTTGCCCATTGTGGTTTCTCTGATTCAGGAGCAGATTGTTGCCATGTTGCAATGACATCAGGATGGCAGAAGTATGGCAGCAAGGGGTCAGCTTTTGCAGAAGCAGAATGGACTTTATCCACATGTGCTGCAGTCTATAGATTCCATTGCTGCTGTCTGTGCAGGAAGATCAGCCCAGGGCATTTCCCTGATAGCCAGGTTCAGTCGTTTTGGTGTGAGCCTCAGTTCTGATACAGTTTCAGAAAGTAAGAGAATGGTAGTAAGAAGGACATTTATGTGTTGTCCTTTTTTAAAAAAAGTAAATGTATTTATTTATTTTTGGCTGAGTTGGGTCTTCACTGCTGCGTGCGGGCTTTCTCTAGTTGCGGGGGGTTACACTTCATTGTGGTGCGCGGGCTTCTCATTGCGGTCGGTGGCTTCTCGTTGCGGAGCACGGGCTCTAGGCGCACGGGCTTCAGTAGTTGTGGCACAGGGGCTTAGTTGCTCCGCGGCAGGTGGGATCTTCCCGGAGCAGGGCTCGAACCCGTGTCCCCTGCATTGGCAGGCGGATTCTTAACCACTGCGCCACCAGGTAAGTCCATGTGTTGTCCATTTTTGATTGGAGTCTCAGTGGATGTAAGAAAGCCCCTTTATTTCCATGACATCCCCAAATCATAGATGACCCCAAGGCACATCAGCTGTCAGTATAAATATTAACAATTTGTCCTTCTGATAATTGGCATTCTCTGGTAAGGGCATGGAGCTCTGCTTGTTGGGCTGATTTAGCTTGTGGGAGGTTTCACCTCTCAAGTAGCTCATGTCAAGTAGTAACAGCAGAGCCAGCTGGGAAATTCCCATTTTCATTTTTACAGTATGACCTATCAACAAACAAAATTAGATGAGGATTAGTCAAAGGGGCATCTCATAAATTGGTGTCATGAGATGGGATGTTATTATCTCAAAGTCATGGGATTCACTCTGATCAGGCAGGGTAGTAATGAAGCAGAATTAAGGAACATTGCAACGTTTAAGAAACACATTAGGTGATGAAAGCAGAAGGCTCTCATAAGAGGTTAGACTGCTTGCAGAGAAATGCTTAGTCAATTCAGAATTAAGAAGACTTTGGACAGCATGTGGAGTTTGTAAGTAAATATCATTTCCTAGGCTTCTGAGGCTTCTACTAACTTTGCAGCTGCAGCTGTAGCCTGTAGCCTTAAGGCAGTTGGGATAGGCACAAACAGCTGAATCGAGTTCTATGCTATAATAGGCAATAGGCCTGTGTTTATTGCTGTGGTCTCCCATGAGCATCCCAGAGCTTGGTTATATTGTTCATGCACAAATAAGGTGAAAGGCTTTGAACAGTCTGACAGCCTTAGGGCAGGTAGCTCTTGCAGCCCTTGTTTAAGTCTTAGGAAGGCCTGCTCTTGTTATCTTCTCAAAGAAGGGGTTCAGGGGCTGAATTTTTAGTAAGTTCATAGAGTGGGGAAGCTGATAGAGAAGAATTAGGAACCCATAGTCTACATTAGCCGGGCAGACGTTGGAATCCATGAAGCTGTTGCTTAGCTGTGGGCCTAGGAAATTCTTGGATTAATTTAATTCTTTTTGGAGATAGCTAGATTCCTTTAGTGCTTAGATTATGACCTAGGTGATGAACAGTATCTAAAGATAATTGTAATTTTTCCTCAGAGACTTTCTGTTTTCAGCTGTTGCAGCAAATTAATGGAATCCTTTATGGATGCCTCTTTGGTGACTGAACATAAAAAGAGGTCATCTACATACTGTAGAAGGGTTGATTTCCTGGTGAACTGGAGGGTACTTAAATTTTGGTGGGGCACTTGGGAGAAATGAGAAGGGACCTTAGTGAATCCTTGAGGTATGACTGTCCAGGTATATTGTTGATTGTTCCAAGTGAAGGCAAATAGTTATTGACTGTTAGAGTGGAGTCTACAGGGGTGCTGAAGAAGGGTGAATGTAGGTTCTCAACAGTCAACCATTTTGAGTCAGGTGGAACTTGTGACAAAAAGGTGTTTGAGTTTGGAACAACTGGGAAATGGGGAATAGCTTTCTTATTAATAGCTGTCAAGTCGTGGGCTTATAACCATCCCTGCCTGTTAGTTTTACAGACTGGCAAGATCTGTGTGTTACAGGGGCTGGTTCAGGGAATGATTAGCCCTGGAGTGATTGGGTCTCCTGTTATTGGTGTGAGGCCTTGTATGGCCTTGGGCTTTAATGGATATTGAGGCAATTTGGAAAGAGATATATGTGTATCTGAATTTTTATAGGTTCTACACTTTTATTCTTCTAGTGTCAGTATTGGAGGTAGCCCACAGATTTTTTTGTTAACCTTGATTAACTTAGGGCTTTTTGCTGGAATTCTTTCTCTTCTGTATCAAGGACAGATAGTAAGGAACATAAAAGATCAGGTGCAGATTGCTCAGGAAATTCTAAGGTGAGGTCTCCATTGGAGGCAAAATGTATTAGCCCTTTTAATTTAGAAAGGGAGTTTTTACTGAATAGATTAATTGGAGCTGTATCACATAGCAAAAAAGGAATGTTTTTCAGGGAAAGGTCCCAGAGGCATCTGTACTGATTGAGATAGTAACTCTCTTTGGGTTTTATTAGATACACCCACTGTAGAAACTTCTTTTTCACTCTGAGTTATTTGTTGTTCTATGAGACTAGGGTTTAAAGTAGAGAGTGTGGCTCCAGTATCTACCAGAATTTGGCAAGGTTTTCCATCTATTTTAACTTTAGTTTTTTCTCAGCTGTCTACAGAAATTACTGGTAGCAGTTTACTGGAGAATTCTAGAGTCTTGTCAGTTCTAGGAGGGGTCCATAGGGGGGCCTTCCTTCTGGAGTACGCATGGGGGCATTGAAGCTGGTGATGAAGAATTTGCATAAAACCTTTGAGGACAATCTTTTTTCTGGTGTACCGGTTGGTTACAAATGAAACACTGATTCCTGGGCCTGCATTTTGATGATGAACCCCTAGGAGGGTACAGTGGGGGAGGCCCAGGTATTGTTTCTGGTTTCTGGCCTCAGAACTGTTGTAGCTGTAAGGCTCATAGCTTGGCGGACTTTTGTTTACAGTCTTATCCCAAGTTCTTTTCAAGTGCTCAGCTGTGGTCATGAGTTCAGTCAGATCAGACCTGTGGCTTCCCATCCTATTTTCTGCCTTTTTATTAATCCACTAATCTCAGGAGATAATCCATTTACAAATAGCGCAGCTAAAGCAGGTCAGGTGACATCATTTTTTGTATGGAACCTAGAATGCTGTAAGAAGAGAGGTTCCAGATGGGCTTCAAGTCTGCCACAGATTCAGCTTTCTTTTGTAAATGACCATTCAGTGCAGGCAAGGAAGACTAGGAATAGCTTTGAAAAGATCGGTTGCTATTTTGTGAGCTTTTCCTGTTCCCTAAGGGAGAAGACCAAGTTGAAGATTGAGGATCTCAAGTGTCACGCTCGGGGTTATGCCATTCTCCTTCTTTTTTTTTTTTGTGCGGTACGCGGACCTCTCCCGTTGTGGAGCACAGGCTCTGGATGCCCAGGCTCAGCGGCCATGGCTCACGGGCCCAGCCGCTCTGCGGCATGTGGGATCTTCCCGGACCGGGGCACGAACCCGTGTCCCCTGCATCGGCACGTGCTGCGGAACAACTAAGACCGTGCGCCACAACTACTGAGCCTGTACTCTAGAGCCCACGAGCCACAACTACTGAAGGTGGCGCACCTAGAGCCCGTGCTCCGCAACAAGAGAAGCCACCTCAGTGAGAAGCTCGTGCACTGCAACGAAGAGTAGCTCCCGCTGGGCACAACTAGAGAAGAGCCCGCGTGTAGCAACAAAGACCCAACACAGCAATCAATCAATCAATCAATAAAAAAAAAAAAGGTAAATAAATAAATAAAAATAAAAAGATAAATAAATAAATAAATAAATAAATATGTGTATATGATTTTGTCCATATAAGTCTTCCCTGGTTTTGTTGGTATTTTTTTCTATCCTTTTAAGCCAGAGTAATCCCTTACATTGCACTGTGTTTTTCCCTTCTCGTATTTGTTGGCTTATGGTTTAGCTTGACCCTTATTTCATTTTATTTCCTTCTTTCAACCAACTTTTTATGTTTTCCCTATCCCACATTAGCATATGTGTGTTGATTGAAGGAAATTAAGCTCCTTCTGTAGGCTATAACAAGGAGGCCTAACAAGCCAATATTCCTTGAGTACCAGTATAGGATTATCTTATTCAAAGAAATGGATTACAGTTACTACCCTGAGTCTCACTGATGGAAGTATTTTAAGCTCCTCTTCTATTCTCTTTTCTACAATTAAAAATCAACAAATGATAGAAAAGGACATTTAAAAATTACAGTATATGACAAATTAATGGAATCTCTTAAAGGTTGGCTTTCTTAATGATCCTGAGATATGAGCAGTACGTTTAAAGTACAGTATATGACAAATTAATGGAATCTCTTAAAGGTTGGCTTTCTTAATGATCCTGAGATATGAGCAGTACGTTTAAAGTAAGTATATTTTTAGTGAATAAAATTGTGCCTATAAAAGACAATGAGTTTTCTAACATTCTTGTTGGTTTAAATATTTGAGGTATGTTTTACATTCATTTTAATGCAGAGATTTTAGCTATCAGTTTGATGGATTTTGACAAATGTGTACACCCATGTATTTACCACCCCATTTGAAATACAGAACATTTTGCTTCTCAGATTTTGAAACTCCCACTTTCTTTTGTAGAAGACAATGAAGAGAAATCTTTGTGCTGCTTTAAATCTACTAAGTGTAATTGGTCGGTAATTTTCCTTTAACTTCCCATTGCTAGTTTATTTCCCATACTTTGTGGTATGTTTAAAATCTTATTCCAGTGATTGAATGACTAACCAAAGATATTAGGATTGGGGTAGGGAAGTTTTTTCCTCTCTCATTGTCAGAGCCACATAACATCTGGGGGCTCATCCACCTGTATTCGTGTCCATAAGCTCTATATCTTTCCTATTACTGTGCATTGACTGTGCTCTTGAATTCCTCCACCTGTGCACTCAATCTCATCTCCTCTTGGCCACTCTTTAGCAATTTTCCTCTCTTCTTCAACAACCATATTTTCCACTTTTCTACTGGAGTTTTCTCATCTGACTCAAACCTGCAGTTACTTTCCCACCTTATAAACACAAGAGAATAAAAACTTCTCTTGATTCTACTTTTCCCTTTGGTTATTGCCCAATTCCGTTCTCCTTCCTTTACAACAAGATCCCACAAAAGGACTTGTGTACTATTTCTCTCATCTTGTTCTTTCTTTAACTCACTTAAGCTTTTGCCTCTTACCCACCAGAGATGTTCATGTTGCTATGCAGTGGTCAGTTATCAAGCTTTATATCACTTATCAGTATCATGATAAAGTTAAACATGCTTTATTTTTATTTTATTTTATTTTTTTTGCGGTACGCGGGCCTCTTACTGCTGTGGCCTCTCCCGTTGCGGAGCACAGGCTCCGGATGCGCAGGCTCAGCGGCCATGGCTCACGGGCCCAGCTGCTCTGCGGCATGTGGGATCTTCCCGGACCGGGGCACGAACCCGCGTCCCCTGCATCAGCAGGCGGACTCTCAACCACTGCACCACCAGGGAAGCCCTAAACATGCTTTATTTTTAAACATGATGTTTTTCAGTTGCTTCCAGGAAACCATACTTTCTTTCTTTCTTTTTTTCTCCCCACACTTTCTTTATTTCCTTCTGTATTAGTTGCTTCTTTTCACTTTCTTTGCTGATTTCCTCTTCATCTCCCTGCCCTCCTAATGTTGAAGTGCTCCTGAACTTAGTCTTTACACCTTTTGCCTATTTATACTGCCTTAGTGATCTCATCTAATCTCAAGGCTTTCAAATATCTTTTTCTGATTGGAGTCCTGAGCTCTGGTTTTATATATCCAACTGCATCAGCATCTTTATTTGGATGTTTAATAGTAAACTTAGATTTAAGTTGTTCAAAATTTAGCCCTAATTTTCTGCTTGACTCAAATCTCTTCTCAGTTATCTTCATTTCTAGCAATGAAATTACTGTTTAAACAGTATATATAACAAACCTTGAGTGCCCCCCCAAATTTGCATCATCTCTAATGTTTTGTGATTTTATCCACTGTTGCTAATCATATCCGAGATCCATTAATCTATTAGAGCTGCAAAATGTCGGTATTTTAATGCCATTCTTCTTTCTTACTAGTTGGAATACTTCTTTAGTGAAAAATTTCAGTATATCTGTTATTGGGTTTCCTGTTTCTATGGGAAAGGCAGGATAAATCCTTGATTCTTTCCCCTTATTTATAGGTTTTCAAAATAACTAGGTGGTTTCCAAGGATTTACCAAAGGAGATAGAAGAATATATGTATGTGTGTGTGTTTGTGTGGGTGTCTGTGTGTGCGTAGTATCATGAACTTATGGATCTAAATGAATTTCAGGCTATTATTGTTGTTTTTAATCTATTTTGTTGTTTAAATTGTCCCATATTTGGCCAGTGGAAGCTTATTTAAGCTTTCATTGGATCCTTTTGACCCAACTTGAGTAGTCTTTGATAGGTTTCTTGCTTTCTACTGTAATAAGATGTACCAGGCTCTGTTTGTACATAGGGGCCCCAGAGTTCCATTTTCTTTAGCCATTTCCTTTAGAAGACTTGATTGCTTTTATTGGAAAACAGTATCTGACAGACCATAATCAAGATGCTAGCAGTGCTGAGTTAGTCATTGTTTCTATGTCTTTTCAGTGGACAGAGCCAAGAAACATTTTATTGTTACTGTTGTTTTTTTTTTCCTAAAGATGATACCCACTATGAATTCAGCTTGATACTTAAGATTCAAATTTAGTACTACAGGGTTTTTAACTTTATTGATCTCACCCCTACAGTCACAGGATACTCTTGGTGCTTAACAATACCAGCATAATTACTCATTAGAATTATCCCACAGTATGTACCCAACAGTCTCAGGATAACAATACTAATATTAAGTCCAAGGTATGGTCACTAAAAATAGTTTAAGCCTTTTTTCTTTTAGTTCTTGTTTTTGTTCACAGGGTGTATCCTACTAGGGATATATGATTAAAATCATTGGAAGATGGTTCCTAATTATGTTGTTATACTACTAACTGGATATACAGTTAGGTTCATTTGTTTTATTTTACTTGTGATTCTTAGGGGTTACATTTAAAAATTCATTTTTTCAGTAATTATAAAAGACATTTATATGATTCCACAATTCTATCTGTAAAACAAAGTATATGCAAAAAATATAGCTTCTGTCTCTGTGTCATAGATCATATTTCTTCCATTTCCTTTAAAGGAAACCTCCCCCCCGCCCCCCCCCGCCGACTTTATGGTTTACCTGTCCTTTAATTTTTTTAAAATAATAAGCAAATATTTACATATTTCTGTTATCTTCTTAAAAAATCAACCTTG
Organism: Monodon monoceros; assembly: GCF_005190385.1. NCBI lineage: Eukaryota > Metazoa > Chordata > Mammalia > Artiodactyla > Monodontidae > Monodon > Monodon monoceros. Next base: position 84,317,108 of record NW_021703777.1, on the reverse strand, counting down.
TTTCAAGTAACAATATACTTTTAATTTTACTTATTAATTTCTGGGTTCCCCATGCTAGGAAGTATATTCTTTGAGGGTAGGAATTTTTTTTTTTTTAAATAAATAAATTTCTTTATTTATGTTTGGCTGCGTTGGGTGTTCGGTGCTGCATGCGGGCTTTCTCTTGTTTCGGCAAGTGGGGGCTATGTTTGTTGCAGTGCATTGGCTTCTCATTGCGGTGGCTTCTCTTTTTGCAGAGCACAGGCTCTAGGCGTGGGCTTCAGTAGTTGTGGCATGTGGGCTCAGTAGTTGTGGCGCACGGGCTTAGCTGCTCCGCGGCATGTGGGATCTTCCCGGACCAGGGCTCGAACTCGTATCCCCTGCATTGGCAGGTGGATTCTTAACCACTGCGCCACCAGGGAAGTCCCTTGTTTGTTTCATACTGTATATTCTCACAACTCAGAACCAAGTCTAGTTCATAATAGATACTCGTTAAATATTTATATGAATAATTGGTGCATTGTGCTTTCATCGTGTTTTATCTTAATGCAATTTAAAATTTCTGTGTTTATTAAAATATAAAGCATTAGGGTTCTTCAGTATATGCAAATCAATCAATGTGATACACCATATTAACAAATTGAAGGATAAAAACCATACGATAATCTCAATAGATGCAGAAAAAGCTTTTGACAAAATTCACCCATTTATGATAAAAACTCTCCAGAAAGTAGGGATACAAGGAACTTACCTCAACATAATATCTTAAGGCCATATATGACAAACCCACAGCCAACATCATTCTCAGTGGTGAAAAACTGAAACCATTTCCTCTAAGATCAGGAAAAAGACAAGGATGCCCACTCTCACCACTATTATTCAACATAGTTTTGAAAGTTTAGCCATGGCAATCAGAGAAGAAAAAGAAATAAAGGAATCCAAATTGGAAAAGAAGAAGTAAAACTGTCACTGTTTGCAGATGACATGATACTATACATAGAGAATCCTAAAGATGCTACCAGTAAACTACTAGAGCCAATCAGTGAATTTGGTAAAGTAGCAGGATACAAAATGAATGCACAGAAATCTCTTGCATTCCTATAGACTAATGATGAAACATCTGAAAGAGAAATTAAGGAAACAGTCCCATTTACCATTGCAACAAAAAGAATAAAATACCTAGGAATAAACCTACCTAAGGAGACAAAAGACCTGTATGCAGAAAACTATAAGACACTGATGAAAGAAATTAAAGATTATACAAACAGATGGAGAGATGTACCATGTTCTTAGATTGGAAGAATCAACATTGTGAAAATGACTATACTACCCAAAGCAATCTACAGATTCAATGCAATCCTGGTCAAACTACCAATGGCATTTTTCACTGAACTAGAACAAAAAAGTTCACAATTTGTGTGGAAACACAAAAGACCGTGAATAGCCAAAGCAATCTTGAGAAAGAAAAACGGAGCTGGAGGAATCAGGACCCCTGACTTCAGACTATTCTACAAAGCTACAGTAATCAAGCCAGTATGGTACTGGCACAAAAACAGAATTATAGATCAATGGAACTGGATAGAAAGCCCAGAGATAAACCCATGCACATATGGTCACCTTATCTTTGATAAAATAAGGCAAGAATATACAACAGAGAAAAGACAGCCTCTTCAATAAGTGGTGTTGGGAATACTGGACAGCTACATGTGAAAGAATGAAATTAGAACACTCCCTAACACCATACACAAAAATAAACTCAGAATGGATTAAAGACCTAAATGTAAGGCCAGACACTATCAAACTCTTAGAGGAAAACGTAAGCAGAACACTCTATGACATAAATCACAGCAAGATCCTTTTTGACCCACCTCCTAGAGAAATGGAAATAAAAACAAAAATAAACAAATGGGACCTAATGAATCTTAAAAGCTTTTGCACAGCAAAGGAAACCATAAACACAACAAAAAGACAACCCTCAGAATGGAGAAAATATGTGCAAACAAAGCAACTGACAAAGGATTAATCTCCAAAATATACAAGCAGTGCATGCAACTCAATATCAAAAGAACAAACAACTCAATCCAAAAATGCACAGAAGATCTAAATAGACATTTCTCCAGAGAAGATATACAGATTGCCAACAAACACATGAAAGGATGCTCAACATCACTAATCATTAGAGAAATGCAAATCAAGACTACAATGACATATCACCTCACATCAGTCAGAATGGCCATCATCAAAAAATCTACAAACAATAAATGCTGGAGAAAAAGGAATCCTCTTTTACTGTTGTTGGGAATGTAAATTGATACAGCCATTATGGAGAATAGTATGGAGGTTCCTTAAAAAACTAAAAATAAAACTACCATACGATCCAGCAATCACACTACTGGGTATATACCCTGAGAAAACCATAATTCAAAAAGAGTCATGTACCACAATGTTCATTGTAGCACTATTTACAATAGGCAGGACATGGAAGCAACCTAGGTGTCCTTCGACAGATGAATGGATAAAGAAGATGTGGCCCATATACACAATGGACTCTTAGTCAGCCATAAAAAGAAATGAAATTGACTAATTTGTAGTGAGGTGGATGGAACTAGAGTCTGTCATACAGAGTGAAGTAAGTCAGAAAGAGAAAAACAAATACCATATGCTAACATATGTATATGGAATCTAAAAAAAAGGTTCTGATGAACCTAGGGGCAGGACAGGAATAAAGATGCAGACATAGAGAATGGACCTGAGTACACGGGGAGCGGGAATGGTAAGCTGGGATGTCGTGACAGAGTAGCATTGACATATATACACTACCAAATGTAAAATAGCTAGCTAGTGAGAAGCAGCTGCATAGCACAGGGAGATCGGCTCAGTGCTTTGTGACCACCTAGAGGGGTGGGATAGGGAGGGTGGGAGGGATATGGGGATATATGTATACATATAGCTGATTCACTTTGTTATACAGCAGAAACTAACACAGCATTGTAAAGCAATTATACTCCAATAAAGATGTCAAAAAAATAGAATGCATTACTTTATACTTCATTTAAGAGTGATAATATGCTGAAGAGCTCAAATTAGTATTCTAAAGTTTATTTTTACTGTTGTGTAATAATCTTTCCCAGGAACTAGTGAAAACAGTTTCTTAATGAAAGTAACAGAACATTCTTTGTAAGTTAACAATCACTGAATGTGTTTTTCTCATTGATTACCCAAATAATATTTCCCCAAACTCTGTGTCTGTTAAGTCTGTGCATATGTGTACATATGAACTGGTTTGTGAATATGGCTCAGTATAGATTTTAAATCTAACAGTGTATGGAGAATGTTTATATGAAAAAAAGCATGTACTGTGGGGGCAGAGGATATATGGGAACTCTACTTTTCTGCTAAATTTGCCTGTGAACCTAAAACTGTTCCAAAAAATAAAGTCTAAAAAAAATCATGTACTATTTTAGTACTATTAGTACTACTAATACTATTTGAATTGGAATCCATGGCAGATTTACAAAGTTACAGTGATATCATTTAGTTTTGTGCCAGGAGCCATGTATAAAATTGTTGTATTTGTCTGTGATGTCATTATTTTAAGTTGCACATGCAAAAATCATTTTTCTAATATTAGTATTAAAGTGAAACAAGTAAATGCATTTAATAGAACAAGTATCCCGTAAATAGAACTATGTGTATGATTAGGTTGAACAGTGTAAAAATACTGATATCTGACCATGTTTAATTATATAAAGGTATATTGTAGATCATTGGAGATTTTAAAGTTATTTCAATAAATAATACTTGGATAACTAAGATTTGGAGAAAAATAAAATTAGATTCTAACCTTTCACCTTACATCAAAAATAAATCAGATTAAAAAATTTAATAAAAGTGAAACCATTCAGGAGTTAAAAGAAAATATAGGTGAATACTTATTAAAAATTACTAGAACTTATGACTAAGAACCTGTCAGTTCCCTTAATTAGTCTGATTAAAACTTGGTTCTTAATATTGGCAAGGCAAAAAGAGTATCAGATGGAAGGAACTGTTCAATTATAGCTCTGGCTTTTATCTCTAGATATTTTTTCTCTCCTTAGGAAGGTCTCTCACTGTTTACTGCTGTGATTGCCTGGCAAACTTGTGTGTGTGTGTGTGCGCACGTGCGCGCGTGTGTGTGTATGCATGCACACTTCTGTGTATTTGCACTTCTCTGCACTCTTCTTTTTCCTTTATCTAACTGTAATATGGAAGTATGCCTTTCCTTGAGTTCCCCCAAAGCTGAAACAAATTTTGGATGGCTTCATATCCTTTAGTTTTGATTAAAAGAATATATAGACAATAATATGCAGTTGGATAATTAGTTTATAAAGTCAATTTACCAGTTTGATTTTGTGATTCCTTATATTTCTAATTCCCTATTTTTCTCTTCCTTTATTTCCCTATGTCAAAAGTCATCTTTGCTTATTATTGGTCATTAAATGAGTGTAGACTTTGGGTAATGAGTGCCGGATGGGGACTGGCAAGCTACAGAAGTTTTGTTACTTGAGGATTGTATATTTTAGGATGATTTTGGCTGCAAGTTATATAATATCTGAATTAAAGTAGCTTTACAAGTAGGAGTTTAGCATTTGAAAAGAAATTACCATAAGTCTGTGACCAAATGGTTTCAAGGTTAGTTCAGAAGCTCAGTGATGTGTAGGACTCTGTGTTAGCTTTTTTTCATTTTCTTGGCTTTCTGCTCATGCTACAAAGCTCCAAGTTTTGTATATCCTCGCATGATAACATCAAGAGTGAGGAGATTGGAGGGCTGTTGTTTTGCCTTTATCTCAGTCTCTCTTTCTTTGTTTTATCAGAGAGGAGTCCAACACATATTTCCAGATGTAAATTAAGTATGTAATATTTCATAAAAGAAATACAGATGGTTAGTAAACATATATGAGAATTTTAATCTCATTAAGGCTCTGGGAATGCCTGATTTAATTCTGTGTTGTTCTTGGAAATTATCAGACAGTGCCTTGATGAATCTAGCTAACACCTTCCTGCATTAGGATAGGAGTTAACAGATAGTATGAAAATGTACATCAGAAGCTCTGATTGATTTGTTATAATTTTGTTTTTTAATGTATTAGGCATGTAACAGAGCTTCTAGTCAGCATGAAAAAATATGCAAGGTAATCATACTCAGTGAACATAATTTTATTAAGTATCAGATTTATTAAATGTAAGCTTCTCTTTTTTTAAGGATAAATAGACCTTATTTTAAATTTTACCATGGTAGTCCCATAATTTGTTTAATAATTCTCCTAATTATTGGCAGTTTGGGTGTTCTCAAATTTTTATTGTTGGTTAAACGATATTGCAATGAAAGTTCTTGACCTTTTTTATAGTTTTGGGAGTGTTGCTGTAGGATAAATTCTGAAAAGTGGAAATTCTGAGGTAAAAGCAATGAGCATTTAACATTTTAATTGATTTGCTAAAATTATCCTCCAAAAGTGTTGTGCTAGTTTGTACTCCCACAGATGTATGAATGTGCCATTTCCTACACATCCTGTACAGGCTTTGTGTTTTTTTTCCACCAGCTTGAGGTATAATTGACTTACAATAAATTGCATATATTTTTCCCACGTAGTTACATTTCCAGCAATCTTTCTTCTGCTTATAGGGCTTGTTTTTTTTTTTTTGCGGTACACGGGCCTCTCACTGTTGTGGCCTCTCCTGTCACGGAGCACAGGCTCCAGACGCGCAGGCCCAGCGGCCATGGCCCACGGGCCCAGCCGCTCCGCGGCATGTGGGATCCTCCCAGACCAGGGCACGAACCCGTGTCCCCTGCGTCGGCAGGCGGACTCTCAACCACTGCGCCACCAGGGAAGCCCTGCTTGTAGGGCTTTAAAAACATTTCTAGTGGTACAGGACTTCTTGTCTGAACAAACTCTTCTGGTGTTTGTATATATGAAAAAGTTTTTATTTTGCCTTCATTTTTGAAAGGTGCTTTTGCTAGGTAAGAATTGTAGGTTAACAAGTTGTTTGTTTTTTTTTCCATACTTTAAATATGCTGCTGAAGTATTCCTTGGGTTGTATTGTATATGATGAAAAGTCTGCTGTCCTCCTTTTCTTTCCCCTATACTTAATGTGCCTTTTTTCCCCTCTTCTAGATGCTTTTAAGATACTCTGCTTATCCCTCATTTAAAGCTGTTTGACTGTCATGTGGATTGGTGTAGTTTGTGTCTCTTGTCTTGAGGTTTATTGATCTTATGGAATCTATAGGGTTCATAGTTTCAATAAAATTTGGAAAAATTATAGCCATCATTTCTTCCAATAAGATTTTTTGTCACTCTTTCTTGGTTCCTCAGGGACTCCAATTACACCTGTGTTAGGCTGCTTGAAGTAGACCCACGGCTCATTATCCAGTTTGGATAGTTTTTTTTTTTTTTTAAATAGAGTTTTTTGGCTGCGTTGGGTCTTCATTGCTGCGCGCAGGCTTTCTCTCGTTGTGGCGAGCAGGGGCTACTCTTTGTTACGGTGTGCAGGCTTCTCATCGTGGTGGCTTCTCTTGTTGCAGAGGACAGGCTCTAGACATGTGGGCTTCAGTAGTTGTGGCATGTGGGCTCAGTAGTTGTGTCTCACTGGCTCTAGAGCGCAGGCTCAGTAGTTGTGGCGCACGGGCTTTGTTGCTCTGTGGCGTGTGGGATCTTCCTGGACCAGGGCTTGAACCCGTGTCCCCTGCATTGGCAGGCTGATTCTTAACCACTGTGCCACCAGGAAAGTACCTGGATAGTTTCTAATGCTTATTGTATTTAAGTTTGCTAATATTAGTCTGCCATGTTTAATCTGTCATTAATCTCATTTAGTGTATTTTTCATCTCATTCATTGTAGTTTTCATGTTTAGAATTTTGATTTGGGTCTTTAGAAAAGAACTTTAAACATGTCTCAATTAACATGCTTAATATTTACCCTAACTTAAATATCTAGAATATAATTGCAATAGTTATTTTAATATGTTTATTAATTCTCTCATCTGTGCCATTTTTGGACTGGTTTTAATTGATTTTTATCCTAATTTGAGGTTGTATTTTTCTGTATCTTTGCATGTCTGGTAATTTTTCAGTGGGTGCCAGACATCGTAGATTTTACCTTGTTGGGTGTGGGTATTCGTAGTTATTCCTATAAATGTTCTTAAGCTTTGTTCTAGGACAGGTTTAAGTTACTTGGGAACAGTTTAATCCCTTTGGCTGGTACTTATAAGCTTTTTAAGCAAGACCAATGTGGAGCTTAGTCTAAGGTTAATATTCCCTAGTACTGAGGCAAAACCCTTTTTAGTATTCTACCTGGTGACACACAAATTACGGTTTTCTACTCTGTCTTGTAGGAATAAGCACCATTCCCCGCCCTGTGAAATCTTCAGGGATTGTTTTCACTAATTCTTTTGCATGTCTTTTTTCTTTGGCTTGCTGTAGCTTCCTTGCATGCATGAGCTGATCGGTAGTCAGCTAAAGACTCAAGGCACTCTTTCTAGATACCCAGGCTTCTCCCTCTGTGCAGCTTTACTCTTCTCTGGTACTTAGTCCTGTATTCTCTACCCTCCCTTAGTCTCCTCAGCCTTTCAGTTCCATCTCTTCAACTCAGGACTGCCAGTCTCTGCCTGGGTTCTCTCTTCCTGCACCTTGTTCTGGAAGTTCTCTCCAGGAACTAATTTAGGGCAGCCATAGGGCATACTTTGTTTGTTTCTTGTCTCTCAGAGATCACTGTAATTTGTTGCCTAGTGTTCAATGTCTTGAAAGCTGGTGTTCCTTACATTTTGTATGGGTTTTCAGTTGTTTTGGGGGAGGATGGTACATCTGGTCTCTGTGATTTCATCTGTGGCTGGAAATGTAAGTTCTGACTTACTAAATTTTCGCCAAAAAAAACAGAAGGAGATTTTTTGTTTGTTATGTCTTGAATGCTTATCACTACTTAAAGTGAAATTCACATATTTGTGTTAAATTTGAGTGACTTACTTTATATATATTACTGATGTTATGCTGATTGGATATAACTTTAATTTATGTGATCTTACGAGTATTGATCACACACAAATTCATGGATAGCAGAAAGACATGTATGTAGGTATTTGGGTGTTCAGAGCTCTGGAATCTGAGACCAAATCCTAATGGTAGGTTTTGTCAGAGGAAACTAAGGCCAAAACTTGACTTTGGTCTATCTCTAGTTGGCACAGTACCTACCTGTTTTAACTCTAGTATATATTTTCACCATATATTTGTAAAGCTATGCTCTCTTTTTTATCATTATAACTTCGTGAGATATCTTTTACCTTTTATTTTCCAAATGAGAACACAGAAGGTAAGTCATTTTGACTCTTTTGTGTTCTTTTTAATGACAGTACAGTGCTATTTTCCTTTTTTAAACTAGTAGGCAGACTGATGGAATCATGGGTAATTTTGTTAGAGACTTTTGGGTTATGATCAATAATAATCTTGAAGAATAACCATGATATAGGTCATGCATTGGTTTCTGTAAAACAAATGGCAGGCCGACTTCAGTTGATAAAAACATTGTGTTTTACAAGTTTCTTTGTAAATTAGTTGTTTCACTCTGACCATGGGTCATCTCTCTGTCTATTAACTGGTCCATCAATTGCACCAGTGTCATAAATAATGGTTAAGTTCTACAATTAGCTTAAAAAAGGCTATGGTCTAGCTTAAATGGTGTTGACAGTAATTGTGGAACCAGTTGAACCCTGAGCTGTTCAGAGAACAGGATCCTAAGGAGGTCATCATTGGATTTATTATTTCAGGTAAACTGGGGATTGACTGGTGGTTTTTTGATGTTGGAAGCTCAGGGAATGGGATTAAGGGCTGAAATGGTACTATGGCAACACTACAAGGAGTTACCCTGGTGGGAGGTGGAGCAGAAATGTAAAGTTATGCTTGTATTAAAATGGAGAAACTATCCAAATCAGCCTGAATTTTTCATTAGCATATAATTTAGATGTTTGAATTTAGGATCTGAAGAAAATTTTTTCAGATGTTAAATAATTATACTGTTTTTTTCATTCTTAACTTTCATGAAAACATATACCAGTTTGCCTGTGTTCTCTTGTGTTTTTGTCATCATCCATCTTAGATGATAAGATCAAGGTTATTAAAACAAGGAATGTGTTAGTATACTAGAAGTAGCTCACACTTTTGAGTGTTTACTATATACCGGGCACTGTTCTTTACACATCATATGAAATAAATTAATTTTCACAACCCTTTGACGTATGACTTTTATTACCATTTTGCTGATGAGAAAACAGGAGCACAGAGCATAAAGTAACTTACTTAAGGTCATTTGACAAATAGTAGATTTGGGATATCTGTGTGGTCTGGAGACTGAGTCTGTGCTCTCAGTCACTGTGCTGTTTGTTTTAACAATTTTGGGATGAAGAGAGAAACATAGGCAGCTCATGCTTAATTGTTAATGTTATCATTTCTGAGAGTTTGGGAATCAATGAATTTTTACAGAATATCCAGGTTAGGATGATGGTGAAGAACTTACGTTTTAGAATTATTTAGAATTTACTTTCACTATTAGGTCTTCTAAATAGCTATATACAAAATAGAATAAATTGTTAACCCTCTCATTGCCTTAGCTTTTTCATTTTTAAAAGTTGAGATTAACAGTAGTTACCTTTCTTGTTATGCATTCTTTCCCCTCTGAAGCATTATGCTAAGCTATTTTAGTATTATTTTCAAGACAGGAAGACCCTGGAATTGTTTTCAAGGAACGCATCTGCTTTGACTGACTCACGTGTCAGACCTTGGATGATAGGTGTTGTTTTGATGACAGGTGTCCTTTGGGAAAGTCTCTGCTTACATTGTCAGTGAAAAGACTGGTTTTCCTCTCCATCTCTGTGTTACGTATTTTGTTTCAGAATATGTGAAATGGTACTTTAAGAGTATTGCACAATCTTTTCTTCATAAATGTCTAAGTTCCCCAAAATGTGTATTAAACCTACCAGTATAGTTGGGGTGAAACTCATTTATTTAGGCTTTAAACTTCAGCAGTAATAACATTGATATATAAAAACCAATTACTTTGGTTAGAAACATTTTTATTGTCTAATACTTCTGTGCACTATGAACGCATTTTTAATTTAACCTTTTTCATAACCATATGTAATGGGCAATTTTATTTTCCTCACTGTACAGAGGAGAAATATGAGGCTAGAGAGAACGTAAGTAGTGAAGTCAGATTTTGAATACAGTCTGTCGCTTCCAGAGTCTGAGTGCTTAACTGTGATGATAAATCACCTCTCCTGGGTTTTGAGGTCTTAAAATTGTGTATTTAAGAATAAAAGAGGAAAGACAGATTTATCATTGTTACATCATGGCGATCAGGACAAGAATTGTATAGCCCAGGCCTCCGGAGTAACTGAGACTGGAAAGTCATTGGGAACCGAGGCAGTTCTGTTGCTGTATCTTTCTGTGTGCTCACTCCTATCTCTTTTATTATTTTCTCTCTCTGCATATTGGCTTCCTCCATTCTCCTCACCACCTGGCCCACCTTGACTGCTCATAAAATGGTACCTTCAACACAAGTGTCTTTACTACCTTAAAAATCCAGAACCTTGGCCAAGTGACGTAGCTTTTCATGATCTGATTTGTAGATCAGAATTTTGAGATAGAATTTTGTCATCCTGGTCAGGCTCTGGATTATTTTCTTCTGGGTCGAGTGTCTGTCCTTTGATCACATAGCTGTGGCGGGGGTGATAGGTTGAGGGAAGGGACACATTCAGGGATCTGCACTAATGTTGGTAGGTAGTTCTCAGGGAAAGAGGTAGAGGCTGAATAGAGTCCCAAAATATGTCTATATTAATATGTATCAGATTTTATTAAGCAGTATCATAAAAATACACAATACAAATATCAATACAAATGCAATAAATAGCATAAAAATAAAACAATAAAAGTAAATATAACAAAATAATGCACAAATACAAAATATAAATACAAATATAAAATGCAAAATAATATATATGTTACAGGTACAAGGAACTGAAATCAGTCTTTCAAAAGGTGACTTCCTGTAAGGTTGTGACAGTCAAGGAAAGACTTATGAACTGTTCTCAATTGAAGGAGACTAAAGGGACTAAATTTAACACATGGTCCTAGATTGAATCCTTTTGCTACAAAGAATATCATTGGGGCAACTGCACATATGGAATGTGTTCTGTGGATTAAATAGTAGGGAATATAGAGTATCAGTGTTAATTTCCTAATTTTTGTGGTCATACCATCACTATATAGGATGACATCATGTTTATAGGAAAACATGCTGAATTATTCAGTGATAATGGGACAACATGCCTGCAACTTATTCCCAAGTGATTCAGCTGGGGGGAAAAAGCTTTTTGTTTATTCTGCAACCTTTGAAAATATTTCAAAATAAAAAGTAAAAAAGAAAAAAAACTGTAACTTCTTTAAACTGGATATGTAATTTCTTTAATGGTACCAGAAGAATTTATATAAAAGAATCCTCTGGGTAAATGTTTTTGAATATTCAATAGTCATTTATTTATTGAGCATTCCTTTATTTGTATTGTCAGTGCAGACTTTCCTGCAGTAGGTTTGCATAATTGGATATGTTTACTAAGGAACTCTACATTGTTTGCTGTACGTTATTTGAAGATTTACTTCATGGGATTTCAGATTCTATTTTCAGATTTCTTAATTCACAGATTTTAATGAATAAGAAGTATTTATAATTTGCTCATGCATTTTCAGTTATTGGTGACTCTTTTTAAAATTTCTCTACTAGCCTCCCCCATTTCTAAAATCTGCAGTTTCCTGTGAAGTTATAAAGTGTGAGCAGTCAGAATTGTCTGCTCCTTTGTAGGATATTGGGAAAATGGTTTAATGGAAGCTAATGGTTTGTATTGTATTTGGTTTAAGTATTTTCCAACTCAGTGTCAACATAAAGTAATTCTAATTATGGTGCTTTCTAGTCATATTTTATGATCAAAATGTTGACGATATATTAGATATAGAGTATACTTTTGTTATATGAATATACTTTTGTTTTATTTTGAGGGTTATATTTTATTTTATTTTATTTATTTATTTTTTTTGTGCTATGCGGGCCTCTCACTGTTGGGGCCTCTCCCGTTGCGGAGCACAGGCTCCGGACGCGCAGGCTCAGCGGCCATGGCTCATGGGCCCAGCCGCTCCGCGGCATGTGGTATCTTCCCAGACTGGGGCACGAACCCGTGTCCCCTGCATCGGCAGGCGGACTCTCAACCACTGCGCCACCAGGGAAGCGCTCGAGGGTCATATTTTAAAACAGAAGTATGTATTAATTTTTGAATGATAATTCCAGAGAAAACATAATTCAGTGTATTTATTCAGTTTACGCTCAACTTTCTTGGAAGTCAGTTCTTTTATAGCAGATGTACTATAGATATCTTTATAAGCTTTTTAAATTGTCTTTTTTATATCTTAATTATTTTGTTAAGCACATATTTTGATAGATATCTATACACTCATTCTAGGCTTTCTAGAGTAATTCAGTAGCTGGAAAGCCACACCTAGTTTATATATGGTAATTAGCTTTATTTTCTGAAATATGTTGATCCTAAAGCCACAGAACTCTACTTCTGGGCTCTTTGTGTTCACGTGGTAAAAAGAATTTCCTAGGACATTGTTTTTTTAATGTGTCACATAAATGAAACAGTTGCCATTTGTTCCAACTGACTGGACCATTTCCAAGACAGGCTTCCTCTCTGCTCTGTCAATCATCATGTTTTTCATTCTAGAATTTCTCTCTAACTCTTGGATCTCTTCCAAGATAGGGGCAGTTTCTGAGCATCTCAGTGGCAGATATTTTCCAGGTATATCTACAGGTTTCAAAAAATGTCAGTCAGAAGAGGAAGAGGGATGGGCAGAAATAGGGAAATAGAAAATGGGAAATAGAAATAGACAGGAGGAGTGGAGGCAGTGAGGCAGGTCCCTTTAAAAATAACTTTAAAAAAGAACATTTAGGGGCTTCCCTGGTGGCGCAGTGGTTGAGAATCTGCCTGCCAGTGCAGGGGACACGGGTTCGAGCGCTGGTCCAGGAAGATCCCACATGCTGCGGAGCAGCGAAGCCCGTGCGCCACAACTGCTGAGCCTGTGCTCTAGAGCCCACGAGCAACAACTACTGAAGCCCGTGCGCCTAGAGCCAGTGCTTCACAACAAGAGAAGCCACCGAAATGAGAAGCCTGTGCACCGCAGCGAAGAGTAACCCCCGGTCGCCGCAACTAGAGAAAGCCAGCGCACAGCAGCGAAGACCCAACACAGCCAAAAATAAATAAATTTTAAAAAAAAAGGGGGGGCATTTAGGAAAAAAAAGAGTAAGGCATTGTTTAGAACAATATAATATACAAGTGCTAAAGTGGGCCTTCTAGATTAGTGCTTTCCAGATTACCTCTATGGTGAAGAACCAGATATTTTGTTACCAGTTCATTATGGATAGGACCTACATGGCAAGTAAATTTACCTCATGCTTGGGGTCAGATTCCTTGAAAGCATTGTCTAATTGCTATAAAGGTTTCTAAATTCTGAAATTTCTTCATTTCTGTGTATATTCTACACCAGTGTCAGTTTGCTGATTGACACTAGTCTGCTGACCACATGCAGAGTAGTAGTTTTTCCTAAAACTTTGTTTCTTCATTTGTACCCAAGGTTATTTAGCTTAGAAAAGTGAAATGATTTTCTCTATATTTCTCTACAGCTATTAAAGTTTTCTTTTTTAGTTTCAGTAGAGAACAGCTCTACTCAAAAGTAAAATTTGGTCTTTTGTTTGAGGGTGATGTTCATTGTCAGTATATAAAAGTCAGAAAAATATGCCTCTAGGGTTTGGAGCTCTAAGAGATTTCTACTTTCTGCATTATGGATTTCTGAAATAAGCTTTTGTATGATCTTATAATTTTGGAATCAGAAAAAAAAATTAATAAAGATACCAAATAAAACAACACCAAAGCAAGAAAGATCAGAAATATTGAGGTAGAAAAAGCATAATAATTTATAAAAACTATTAGTTTTATATAATTAGAGTATTGGGTTGATTTGGGGGAAGTGTCAAGAGTTAAAGCCTAAAAGATTGTCAGGGACAAGATTGGGAAATGGTATGTAATTCTTAAAAAGTTAGCTTTTTATTTGCTAGACAGTGAAGGGCAGTTGGAGAATTTTATATAATGAAGCAATACGGAGTAGGTTGGTTTTTAGCAAAGAAAATTTTTAGTGTTTTCTCTCTGTATATACTTTAAAGTAAGATTAATAGAGGATCTACTTCAGTTTTGTAGAATACTTTAGTTCTAAACACTGTAATCATGTCTTTCAACTATAAGTAATGACTTAAAAGGCAGAAGAACAGAAATACGATGCAGTAATTGAGGTTAGTATTTAGTGTGTTCTGAAATACCCCTGTCACTAAGTATTTGGTAAAAATGTATAATAATTGAGGCAGTACATTATGCTGTTGAGTGTAACCAAACTGCTTGGGTTGGAATCTCAGCTCTGACATTCATTATTTTTTCAACCTTAGGCAAATTACTTAACCTCTTTGGGCCTTGGTTTTCTTATCTATAAAATGGCAATACATAATACTTTCCTTATAGAACTGTCATGAAGTTAAATGACTGTGTGTGTGTGTAGATATGACATATTTATTATATAGTGTGCAATAGGACCTGATAAATAATGAGTTAAATAAGTACTTTTACTGCTGCTGTTGTTGTTATGATTAGAAGACATCTCATTAAATAAATTTTATAAACATTTAAGAATGTGAGTATAAAATACCAAACATGCACCAGTTATGATCAGAAAATTACCAGCTGCTGTATTTCACATTTTACTTTCTTCTGTTTGTAGAGAATAAAATAATGAATTTAAGTATACTTAACTTAGTGTTTTCTCTTTTATAGTTTATCAGAGAAGATATGAAATATAAAGATGCTACTAATAAACACAGCCATCTGCACAGAGAAGACAAGCATATAACTGTTGAGGATTTATGGAAACGATGGAAAACATCAGAAGGTAAGACTGTTTTAGTGATCTGAATCCCTGAGCTGCTTTTCTCAGCTCACTAATTGCATATGATTTACAAACAAATCAAAATAACATTTCTGTGAGGATATTTATATTTTAGTAAATAATTGTTCCATTTTTTATTTTGAAATATGATTTTAATTTTTCTTAGGATTTATTAAAGGTCAGCCTGTTTTCAGATAATTTGATACCTTATACTAGAATAAATAAGGTAACGCATGTCTGAGAGCTTAAAGTTGTAGAGCATTGTTTCATCTGTTAAATGGCATTATTATAAAAGGTTTGTCAAATAAACATGTGGATCCCAAAGTTTAATTTTTTTAAAAATTTATTTAATTAATTTATTTTTGGCTGTGTTGGGTCTTCGTTGCTGTGCGTGGGCTTTTTCTAGTTGCGGCAAGCAGGGGCTACTCTTCGTTGTGGTGTGTGGGCTTCTCACTGCGGTGGTTTCTCTTGTTGTGGAGCACGGGCTCTAGGCGCACGGACTTCAGTAGTTGTGGCATGTGGGCTCAGTAGTTGTGGTGCACGGCTTAGTTGCTCTGTGGCATGTGGGATCTTCCCAGACCAGGGCTCAAACCCGTGTCCTCTGCATTGGCAGGCGGATTCTTAACCATTGTGCCACCAAGGAGGCCCCACCGAAGTTTTTTTTTAATTACGGAGAACAGTTCCTAAAGTCTTTAGAAGGCAAAGTCTTCTGATGATAAAGACTGCGTGATACAGTTGTGTAATTTATATTTTATTCCTTTTTCTACCCTTAAGTCCTCAAGCTGTCTTACGGATAGTAATTTTTTAGGGCAGGAAAAGTGTATGGCCTAAAACCTCAACTTGATCCCCAATTGTAGAAAGCTACATTAAAAAAAAAGTCTGTTAAGTTTTTTTTCTTTTTCTTTTTTTAGTGGCAGTGTCAAACAAAATGTCTTTTTCCTAATGTTTCTATTCTTTTGTCAAAGTCAAGCAATTATATTGTAGCATATATTTTTCTCTGCCAGTTTGAATAGTGAAATGAAATTAAAAAGAATGTGGGACAGATTACCAAGTAGGAGTTATGAAAAAATAACAAAGTTTACTAGACTGTCAGTGGTAACATTTGGAAATGAGAAAATACAGGGAACTGTTCCATCAACTCAGTATTATTATTAATATAGAAGAAGGTTT
Source organism: Monodon monoceros (assembly GCF_005190385.1). Lineage (NCBI taxonomy): Eukaryota > Metazoa > Chordata > Mammalia > Artiodactyla > Monodontidae > Monodon > Monodon monoceros. The sequence goes on along the minus strand of NW_021703777.1, from coordinate 84,300,902 downwards.
GCTTGGGAGGGGAGGGATAAATTGGGAAATTGGGATTGACATATACACACTACTATGTATAAAATAGATAACTAATAAGGACCTACTGTATAGCACAGGGAACTCTACTTAGTACTCTGTAATGACCTATATGGGAAAAGAATCCAAAAAAAGAGTGGATATATGTATATGAAAACTGATTCACTTTGCTCTACACGTGAAACTAACGCAACATTGTAAATCAACTATACTTCAATAAGCATTTTTTAAAAAAAAGGTGTTCTTATGGTTTTGTTTTCACTTTCTAAAAGAGGCATCTGATGAAATACTCCGGGAAGAAGAAAAAGAAAGAAGGAAAAAAATACCACTGACTTTAATGAAAGATACATAGACTTAAAAAAAACCTCTCCATTTCCTTTCCCCATATTATTTTAAAGTAATATGAACTTGGGTAGGAATAGAAATAAATGAGTATAAGTTTCATGGGGGAAAGTGCTAGAATGGTCAAAAACTCAGTAAGACTATTTATATGAGATACCTCAGCAATATGTAGATATTAGTAAGGGACTTGGAGATCCAATGGAGTCTGTTGCCACTAGTATATTCTAGATTTGGAGTTTGTGGTAAGCTGAATGGAGCCCACAAAACTAACTACGTTTGAATGAAGGAAAAATAAATATTTGACCACTTCTCACCACCTGTTGTGCTACCACCCTGGTTCAGCCCTCATCCCTTTCCTGGATAATTGTGGTAGCTGCCTGAGGGTCTCCTTCTGTATACTTGTGCTCTTTTGAAATTTGTTCTTCACTTAGCAGAGTAATCTATTTAAGATATAAATCAAATTTGCTCAATACCCTGTAATGGCTCAGAGTAAAAGTTAAAATCTGTACAAAGATCTGTAAGGCTCTACATGATCTGTCCTCTCCTGCAGCCTCCTCTCTTCCGTTTTCTGTCTTTTCCATTTCTCTCACTCAATGTGCTCTGCCCAGATGGAATCCTTGCTGCAGGAATGCAGATGTCCTCCTGGCTAATTCGTTATCTCTTTTTCGGGCTCTTCTCTCCTTGAGGCCTACCCTGACCACTCTATTTAAAATTGCAAATTGCAAACCATGTCCCCCTGCCCCCCTCTTGGTCATTTGGCACCCTTGTTGATCCCTCTTACTTAGCTTCACACTTTCTTTACCCCATGTTAGGAATCAGCTTCTAAGTTATAATATAATTGACTTATTTGTTATGTTTGTCTCCCTTCTGTCCCCTACCCCTGAAAATGTTAGCCTCAGAAAGCGGGGGGGGGGGGGGGGGGAGGTCTTTGTCTATTTTGTTTATTACTGTGTCCCAAATTCAAGGGGATTCTGTACTTAAACCCCATTTTGATTTCCCACCCTGGTGAGTTTTGTGGGATCTTTTGTGATTTATGAGAATGTATGTTTGTTTTCAGCTTAAGGTCTTTTCAAGTTAAATAGCTTCTTAAGTTTCTTTTTTCCTAGGCTTTCACCTTAATTTCCACCCCCTAAGATTTTACCATTATGGTGGTGAGACGATTTCCCCCTAAGCCTTCAAAGAGTTGGCCTAAATTATCTGCTTTATGCTTCCTTTTCTCCAAACCCCAGTCTCTCACATAACCTTCTTAGAGGATTAGGGCTTGGGAGGAAGTATCTTAGGGCTCCTACTAAAACAGCTGCATGGGAGGGAAGAGAGAGGAGTTGAGTGAAATAAACCTCTACTAGAAGCTTTACGGTGACCTGATTGATTTTCTCAGTGTCATTTTTCTCAGTTGATTTTACCATGTCATAGTCTTTTTATTTATTACAGGCTTCATGTAAAAAGGCAGAGCATTGTTGTTAGACCAGTGGTTTTTAAATCATAGCCTGACAAGCCCCGGGTTTCCTGGAGATATCTCAGGGACAGGGATAAATGGGTAGAGTTCTGCTTTTATCTGGTATATTCTGTTTCTGTTTAAGATTTCTCTTGAGAAACAAAAAGTAATTCTTCTGAAAAGGTTTGGAAATTGTTGATAAAGAGATTAGAATGCAATAATATGTAATTTAAGATTGTTTAGTTGAATATGAATATAGGTACATACACACATATATGCACACACATGCATACACGCACAAACATACAGTCATACTTTGCCCGTCATTGTTGTGTCTTCAGTGCCTGGAACAGTGCCTTATTTACTTTGATTTTCAGTAAAGATTTGTCTAATGAATTGAATGAATGAGTGTATAGTGCCCCATGAGCATTGCATTCTCAGTAATTCAGTTCATACTTTGAGTACAGGCATTTCTGCCATAATGAAATATATGCACTCCTGGAAAACTTACGCTTTGCAAAATTATGAACTTAAAAATTAGAATTTATGGGAAAAATCGGGGTTGGAGCAGACTACTGAAAACCTGTGCAATGTTGTAATCAGAGCACTAACAGTACTAATAAAACTACAGGTAAAAAAGACGTGTTAAATCCCTAATCAGTAAATACTGTAGTAGATATAGGATTTTACCTTAAAAAATAAAGATAACTTATTAAAAGGAGGTATTAGGTAGCGTTGAAGTTGCTAAATTATGGAGACAAGGGCAATGTGCACAAAGATGAGAACTGAGCAACAGCATTTCTAAGAGCCTGTGGCCAGATTGAGCTAAAAGGAAGAAGGAATGGTGAGCAGACATCATGTTCATAGCTTTGTTGTTCTGGTATGGAAGGACTAATGAACTCTCTGATAGGATTATACACAGAAGGTGGTGTTTGTGGTAGGCTGTGAGGGTTGACCAGGAGTTCTGGAAGGGGATAATGAGGTAGACCATAAGTGGTAGCCCCCATATAGCTCCTCCTTCAGTTACCTGAAAATTTGCTAGAAATGGAAGTGTAGGCAGCATACTAAAGGAGACGTGTGGACTTTTAAGCTGTACAAATTTAAATCCTGGCTCTTCTGTTTATGAACATTAAGACATTTGGCACATTTAAAAATTCACATGTAAAATGCAATTCTTGTGTGATTTAAATGAGTAGTGTAGTAAAAGTGCCTGGCATAATTCCTGGCAACACTCGATAGGCACTAAGTAAGTGTTGACTTACTTACCTTTGTAATAATGCTGAACGAACTAAAATGTTCAGCTCTATTTAAAGTTTTGTAAGGTTTTTGATTCAGTCTCTTAATATTCATCAATAAAATGAATAGATATATTAGACTACATACTCACCATTGTAGTGTGCAATTCTCTGGTTGGTAAAACGTACCTGAGATCTTTATGGAATATTGTCAGTGGGGAAAAAGTAAAGTTGTGTTCCTCAAAAATTGATACTGATCTCATATAGAAAAATTTCAGCATGACCTGAATGTACTTTTGTGTGTGTGTGTAGAGAATGCTTGGTTAATTTGCACATGGCAACAGTCCAATACAAATGAAAGCTATTTAAAAAACTAGTATTAGATTTCAGACAGATTTTGATAAACTGGATCAGTTGTTAAAATTAATGAATGAGCAGTTAAATAGTAGCCAGCTACCTCATGAAGGAAAATATAGATAGAAAATTATTGGTTATGTATAAGATCTAGGGACCATAGTAGATTAAAAAACTGATTAAGTAATGTACTGTTTTTTTTTTGTTTTGTTTTGTTTTTTGCGGTACACGGGCCTCTCACTGTTGTGGCCTCTCCCGTTGCGGAGCACAGGCCCCGGACGCGCAGGCTCAGCGGCCATGGCTCACGGGCCCAGCCGCTCCGCGGCATGTGGGATCTTCCCGGACTGGGGCACGAACCCGTGTCCCCTGCTTCGGCAGGCGGACGCTCAACCACTGCGCCACCAGGGAAGCCCGTGTACTGTTTTTAAAAATGGTAACTCATTAGGTTAAATAGTTATTTTAACATGTGACACTCATGAGGTAATCTTTCCATCCTGTTCAGCACAGGTCTTAACTTACCTAAGGTCATTGTGTAATTTTGGGCTTTACAGATTGAATAGACATCTGGAAAATTTGCTGAAGGTTTATTATTATTATTATTATTGTTTATTGATTAGAAATTTAAAGGAACTGAAATTGTCTGAGAGAATGAAAGATGTCGGCCTTTAATGATGGATGTTTTGAAGTGTATATAAAGCCTAGCTAGAGATAAATGACTAAGAATGTTTTCTTTCTGTTTAGGAAAGCAAAAATGTAAATGTTACATAAAGGAAATATAAACGAAAAGAATTCCTGACTATGGGTGTTAAATTTCTAAAAGTAAGGAAGATTATAACTATCTCCTTTGTATAGATCCTTGATATTCCTAAGGATTTTCTTCTGGGTGTGAAAGTATAAATGGATCTCTAAATGTTGATAAAATCTATCTGCTTTTTCATGTGTATGTTGTTGGTTACAATGAGACTGGAATGAAAAAAAATGTAAAAGGATCAGTGCACATTGCTTGACATTATCAGCAGAGTAACTCAAAATGTAGACCATTATAGATAATAAGGTGGCCATTATCTTTGTGGCGTCCATCAACACAATATTGTATGTTTACAGTAGTAGACATAGCAGTCACTATGGTGACTGATACTCACTTATACAAGTAAGTATAAGATAAGGCCTTGTTTTTCCAGTTTACGATACTGTTACATGTGCACAGATGAAATGTTAAATAACAGTACAGGAAGGTTTGATTAAATACTAGGTCAGTGGTTCTATTGTGGGAGTTTAAGAGAATGAATAGATTTATTATGAGGAAGTCTTCATTAGGGAGGTGAATCTTCAGCAAGATTTTGAAAGAGAGAAAATTTTCTTAGAAGTGAGAAAGAGAGAGGGATATACATACAGGTTAGCACATTAAAATGAGTAAGTGAATAGGTGTAATTCCAGACTTTAGTCCTAAATCCCTCAAATAAGCACAGTTTATAAGTCAGAAATGTAATTTTTTTTGTTTTTTTGTGTTTTTTTTGGCCGTACGCGGGCCTCTCACTGTTGTGGCCTCTCCCGTTGCGGAGCACAGGCTCCGGATGCGCAGGCTCAGCGGCCATGGCTCACGGGCCCAGCCGTTCCGCGGCATGTGGGATCTTATCGAACCGGGGCACGAACCCGTGTCCCCTGCATCGGCAGGCGGACTCTCAACCACTGCGCCACCAGGGAAGCCCAGAAATGTAATTTTTTAGTGTACGACACAAGAATAAATCATTGTTTTAATATTTGTCTTTTGCTATTAACATGTAGTGCTTAACCTTTCTGTGTCTTGTCATCTGTTAGGGGTAAAGGTTATCTGTTACATCAAAGTGTTGAGGATGACATGAATTTGTACATGTAAAGTGCTTAGACTAGTGCCTACTACATAGCAAGTGCTCAATGACTGTCTGTTGTTACTATTTTTGTAAGGCAGGTGTGAAGGTGGCACATGGTGGGGATGTTGGAGACTAATATTTCTGAGTTGGGAAATAGTAGAAAATAGGGTTAGTTAGACAGGGAGACCAGACTAGTGAGCCTTGATGTTTAAGTCTGATGAACTGCTTTAAGAATGACAAGTAAGATTCCACTGATACACCAGTGCTTACCAAATGATAGTGATTGCCTGGAGGACTGTATTAAGGATGCTTGATCTGTGCCTGGTCTCAATAGCAAAGAAGGATATTACTGTAGAAATTACTGGTTGGCAATATTTACTACATATGTGGGAGGTGGTGTAGTGTATTTTAACATTTTTATCATCCTTGCACTAAATATTAGGAGATATTACAGCTTCTTGTTTTAGAAAGTCATATAATATGGAAGAGTTATAGGATGATAAATTCACTATAGGCAGGAAAATCAGCTGTGAGTTTAATGTAATGTGGATTTGAGTGGGAAGAATGAAAATACACAGATACTGAAGATACACAGCTGAAGAATATGTTTTCTGTCCTCCACCTGACTGTAGCCTATCATTGGAGAAAGTTCTGTTGACAAGTAATTAAAGGATGTGATACTATCTGTAATCAAGATAGGTAGTAGGCACCGTGGGTTAATAGACAAAGAAGTATGTTAGTCTGCCTGCAGAAGTCAGGTAAGGCCAGAGGAGTTAGTTGTGTATAAAGGGACATTTACTTTTTTCACCTTTTGTCACCCTTCCCTGGGAAGGACTCTACTGGATTAATAGCTTTCAGGATATTTGTAATTAATATAGCACATTTTAAAAACACAAGGCACTTAATATGCTTCAAATGCTTATGCTGTTTTATTAGCCCAGATGTTTAACAGTTTTCAACTTTTATACAATACTTTTAGTTCTAGGAGAAGCAGTTGTTAGCCATCTATAGAGGTGCTGGGTTTTCATTGTCCACAGAAAGTGGTTTATACAAGGGAAGGCCTGTCCTTGAGGTAGAGCCTGGTTTCAGAATGACAGATGTCATTATTTGCACCACTAACAAAAGTCTTTTGTTGTCAAAGTTTCTTTTATGTAGAGAGTAGTCGACATGAACGTATTGTTCATTTATTCTATCAACCAACATTTAAGTGTATTAACATGGGTTTTTTTCTATAACAGTAGCATAAATATTACTTGATCAGTTGGTAAATTGATCATTTTGCAAACACTGCTTTATATTAATCAGGATTGATTTTTGTACTTTGTATAAAGTATGTTTTTATTCCTTTTAATCAGATAGCTTTCTTTGCATTATATAATTATCCAAATGAATTCAGAGCACTCGCAATAAATTGCTAATCTTTCTTAATCTTATTCTATGTTAGTATTTCAGTCTTTCTGTACCCTTAATTTCAGATCTCTTCGTCAGGACTGTTTTGGTTTTTATTAGTTTAGTTGTCTTCTTTTCTCTCTCTTTCTCCTTCTCTTGTATTGTTGGCACTCTTCCTGTTTTACTTCAGGATACTTGACTTTTGGAGACTTAGGGTCATTGCATGTACTGATTTTCTGGGATTAATTATGACTTTTTAATCTATAGAAGATACTTGACTTTGAGATAGCTCTGTCTTCCTTTATAGTTCTTTCTTGGTTTTGTTCTGAAATAGAGACCACCCCTCAGAATAGGATGCAGCGACCGACTGCCTATTACATCTCTCTGTACTTTGGGCTTTAGAAAACTTGACAATTTCTATTCTGTGTGGACACATGAATTAGATACATTGTGAGCCTTCATTTTTTCTCAAATAACAAAAACCCAACTTTTATATATTCATCATATGATGACACTTTTCTTATAATTTAAGGAAGTACTATTCTAAAATTGTGAATTTGCCTTATGGTTTTCTGTATTCCTGAATTATTCTACATTTCTCCTCTGCTGTGTTCACAGACTCAAGGGATACCTCAAGTTTGGAGTACAGTAACAGAACCTTCTGCAGAAGGTAAAAATGAGGGCTGTCCACTTTTCACTGTGATGGACTATCTAGAAAACAATAGGCTTTCTTGAACATCTTATTGTTCTTTCCTCCCTTACCCCACCAACTGGGAACCAGTTCCACATGGATGTGTGTTAAATTTTGCTTTACTAATCCTTGGTTTGGCAAGGGGGTGGGTAGGAGAACTCTGGTTCAAGTTCTGGTTGTTAAAATATATGTTATTGCGGGAGATTCACTATATCAAATTCTGCCTTAGGTGGAACAAATATTTTGTTCCTGCTCTTTTGGATGAAGAACTTGTTCGTTGGTAATAATATTTTCCTCTTCAAAGATGGTCAGTTTTACAAAAATCTTTTCTCAAACAAATTTTATGCTTACTTGGGTCTTTTTTTCAGTTCCACTGAATATTACTTAGCAATTTAGAAGCAACTGTAATAGAAATAATGCAAATTACAATGAAAATAAAGATTTCACAGATACTAGATAACCATTTCGATTTGAATATGACGTATTTCTAAAAATTCATTTCTATAATTCTGAAACATATGTATACATATAATCTGTTATATTACATATATAAATATGTCTCAGAGGGAATGTATGATTAAAACATAGGATAAATCACATAGCGTTTATATTATGTCTTAAAAATCTTTTCACTCTGTGGATGGTTATGTATTCAGATAGGGTACAAAGTACAAATAATGTTTATTGTCTAACTTTCTCATCTGGTTAAGGTGCTCTTAAATAAGAGGTCCTTAATAAGCATTCCTCTGACATTTGGCCAGTCTTCTGTTTCTCTTTAGCTTTGCATCAGTGTGAGTTCTTCCGAGGTGTTGAAAATGGTGGACATTTAGATACTTTTGATTCAAAGTGTTTAAAATCAGCTGCTTACTTAAGTTATTAGTTTAAAACTAAGAGTCTAGATCAGTCTAACAAAATGAAACAGCACATGTCAGTTGCATTGAAGGAAATTAAGTTTCTATTTCCATCATCAATTTTCTTTCCTTACCAGGTAATAGCTAAAAAAAAAAAGTATAAAACAGGTGTTTATCACTAGGAGCTTATGGCTGCTTAAAGGCTATGTTCTAAAACAGAAATAACAATATAGAGTTGTGATTCCCTCATATAAAGGTAACATAGTTAGAGTTATATGAATTAAGAGTTCACTAAGAGAAGGAAAAGGAAAGAGAATAGCCCCTTGGGAATACTGCTAATAAGACAAAAGCAAAGGATTAGCTAATGAAATAAATAATGGCCATCAGAGACATGGGAGGTGAATCAGGGAGGTGCACTTTCTTGAAAGTCTGTAGAGGAGAGTTTTCAGGAAGTGACAGATGGTTGTATAGTTGAGGGCGTAGTCCACCATATTGCAAAGTATCTGCTGAGAGCCCTCATGAAGAATCTTTTTTTAGTTCTCTGTAATAAGAATAGTTGTATTCCTCAGCGGATGATTTGTGACTGATTTTATTTCCTTCTTTGTCTACTTTTTGTAGCTTTTATTAAGGACCTCATTTATATTTTGTGCATGCTTTTAGTTTGATTTTATTTCTCTGGTCCATTAACATCCTTCATGTTTAATTCTCTTTATATTATATGAATCTTTGTAAGTCATTTCTCTTCTCTCTCTGTCTCTCTCACTGGAGGATAGAGAGAGGAGAGATGAAAAGTGGCCAGTAGTGCTAAATAGAGAAATACAATGTATTGGAAAAAAGCCATTAGATATGACAAGAAGAAAATCATTGACCTACAGGATATCACTTTAAACATTGGTATGGGGAATTGACTCACATATACACACGGAATAAATCCTAAAAAAGATTTAAGTGGAAGCAACCCACATGTCCATCGACAAATAAATGGATAAACAAAACGTGGTATACAGTGGAGTATTATTCAGTCTTAAAAAGTAAGGAAATTCTGACATATGTTATGACATGGATGAACCTTTAAGACATTATGCTAAGTGAAATAAGTCAGTCACAAAAAGGCAAATACAGTATGATTCTGCTTATATGAGATACCTAGAGTAGTCAAAATCATAGAGACAGTAGAATAGTGGTTGCCGGGGGCTAGGGGGAGGGGAATGGGGAGTTATTGGTTAATTGGTACAGAGTGTCCATTTTGCAAGATGAAGAGAGTTGTAGAGTTGGATGGTGGTGATGGTTACACAACAATATGAATACTTAATACCATTGAACTATACACTTAAAAATGGTTAAGATGGTAAATTTTATGTTATGTGTATTTTGCCACAATAAAAAATGATTTGAGAGAATGAGTAGATAGGAAGTAGATATATGGGTAACCCCCTATTTAAGGGGTAGGCAAGAAAATGGAGGAAATTGAATGGTAGTTACAAACAGGTAGTATGATCAAGTAAAGGGTTTTCTTAAGAACTGGTAGATCTGATTATGCTTAAAGAAAAAGGGAAGTACTCTACTGACATTTTAAAAAGTTGAACATTTAAAAAAATTTTCATTTCAGCAAGGATTTTGTTCAAAAAGTACTACCACTATGTATAAGAGTTGGAAGTTGGGATTACATCTTATTACATCTTAATGTAATAAATGTCAGTATTTATTTTCTTTATGGATAATTATGTTGGTTATGGATTGAAAAGATATTGTTAGGTTAATAAAAAATGAATTTAAGCTAAGGCAGGCAAGAAACTAGTTGACAGAATAATTCTTCATTGCTAGATGGCACTATCACTAGCCATTTTCAAATCCTTCGCAGAATTTACTCCTCGTGAAGAACTTGAGTGACAGTTCTTTGCCTTGAACTTTTTGGAATGGGATAGAGGTGACCTAGGAAAAGGGGAAATGGGAGGGTGAGTAATTAGAAAGGGGAGGCCCAAGAAATTCTTTACCCTTTACATATGCTTATTTGGTTTCTGAATTATATATTGTAAGAATATAGAATTCTAACATCCTTATTTTCCATGTTTTGACCAGTACCAAGTATTTTGTGGCAGAATTTTAATGATAGTGCTACAGCTCTACTACAATGAATAATAATAGGTTTCTGTGTGCTAGCTGCATACCCACTGATCCAGAGCCTGTGACCTTAGCAAAGGTAAGCATATCCCAGATTGCAGTGTGAGATAGTTGAAGATTGATCTGCTTTGGTAGTTGTTTAAATTTCTCTCATCTGTTTTTAATGAGCATGCTCAATTGCATGAATCTGACCATGACTTTACACTGCATTCTCTTTTAGATGTGTTATTGGAAGCTTTTGAAAAAAAAGGGAAGCTTAAGTTTTAAGTTAGTGGATATATGTTTTAGGACTGTGTCTAGACTCTTTGAGTGTTCTTCAGTAATGCCCCAAAAGTAATCACTCTAGTTTCTAATGGAACCTGCACTATATTAAGTACTGGAGGCTGAATTTATCACAAAACTAAACACTTAATAAGTTACTGTGCATAACTGATTGTTCAACATGCTTTGTTGATTGGCTTGAAATTACAGTATACTATGTCTTCTTTTTTTTTTTTTTTTTTTACTACAGAGCTTTATTTTAAAGTTTGAGCAGTTTGTATGTCTTAATAAGTCTTTTTTTAGTGGCAGAAGTTAAAGAGAGAGACTCAAATTACTTCAAGTAATGGGAAATTTGTTGCAAGGATACTCTGTCATCAATGATTTTATTAATTGCAAGTGACTCACTGGCATTATTCTGGGTTTTGGGGTTAGAGCATTGAGCAAAATAGATATCCTACCTTCATGAAGTTAGAACTCTTTTAGGAAGACAGATAATGAACAAGTCTGCGTGTGTGTGTGTGTGTGTGTGTGTGTGTGTGTGTGTGTGTACATATATACACACAGGACTGCTGGAACAGATTAGTGATATGATACAAGTAAAGCAGGGTAATACATGGTCGGTGACTAGGTAGGGTGGGGGCTATTTAAGTAACGTAGTCAATGAGGAACTTCCCAAAGAAGTGATATTTGATTATAGACCTGAGTGAGGAGAGAGAGTGAGTCACAGGATGGTCTGGATGAAGTATATTCCAGGTTTAGAGATCAGCCAGGCTAAGGCTCTGAGGCTGAAATGACCTCAAAGTATTTAGGGGACTATAGAAGTCTGGTGTAGCTACATGGTCATTAGGAATGGGGAGAGTGGTAGGAGACAAGCAAGATCACTGGGATAAACAGGGGCCAGATCTCATAAGGCCTTGAAGGGCCTAATAAAGAATGTGGGATTTATTTTAGGTATAATGTCAGTATACTTACTGAAAGTCTAGCTCCATTTAAGAGTTTCGAGCTAAGTAAGGATGTGTGGTCTATCTTTTGAAAAGATTATGTAGTTACTGCGTGGATATTAGACTCTGCAGAAAAGAGGCAGGAGTAGAAGTAAAAGGCCTGTTGAGGGTCTTGTGGTGAGCTGGTAGAGGGAGGTAGCAGAGAGGTCTGATTTGAGATATAGTTTGAAGGAATAGCTGGCAGGATTTGCTGTTGGATTAGATTTAGGAAGTTGATCGGGGTGGGGACAGGAATTAAGGACGGTGCCTAGGTTTTATGTATTATCTGTGGTATTAAAATTTCTTGGAGATGGAGGCAATTAGGGGAAAAAGAAGTTGAAACAGGCTCAGTTGGGCCTGATCAATAATGGGAAAAAAAAAAACAAAACGTTGAAAAACATGGAGATCACGATGCAAAGAAATGAAGGACTGAATGCTGAGAGAAGGATCCTGGAAAGAAGAAAGAGAAGACGTGACCAGTGAGGTATGATGGGAACCGGGAGAATCTAGAGTGCTGAAGTATATGAAAGAAATATTTTAAGAAAGAAGGCATAGTCAGTGTCAGATGCTCCAGAAGTTTGAGTAAGCTCACGACAGAGACCCACCATTGGATCGGCAAAGTAGAGGCTGAGGTTGCTGGTGATCTCGACAAAGCAGTTGCACTGTAGTGGTGGAAGTGAACGTCGGATCGGAGTGGATAAAAGAGGAAGTGCAGACAGTAAATATTGTTGACTTTTCAAAAGGAGAAGAGAAGTGGGGCTGTGATAACCTGAAGATAAATATGATATGAAGGCAGTTTTTTTTTATTTTTTAAAAGGTGAAAATATATAAAAGTGTGTTTTTTAATGGAATGACCCAGTTGAGAAAAAATTGATGTAGGAGAAAATCAATCTATATTAATTAAAAACTATATTTAACTTAAGGAAAGTGTAGGTATGTAGTCAGGGGCTTAATCTACCCTGGTTATCTGCATTTCTCTGTTTCTTTCTGGATTTTGCTTTTATTTTCTCCTACTGCATTTCCTAGAGGCTAAACTCTGTGGCTGTGGGCAGTTGTAAACTTACCTTTTCCCAGGATCTTGACCAAAGAGAAAGGAGTCTTTCCTACCTGCTCTAGTTCGAAAAAGTTCAGGAAGTAACTGGCTTAGGTCATGTGGCAATATTCTCTGATTACTTCCTTTTCTGACCCCCTTTCCCTGGTGATCATGAGTCTTGTCTCAGAAGATGACAGAGAGAAAAGGGGTACCTAGTTGACAAACAGCTATAACAGATTGATGAGCAAGAGAAACTAGACTTTGACAAGAGTAGGTAGAAGAAAAGCTTAAAAGGTTATTCTGGATCCAGAAGTAGGTGTGTGGGGTCTGGCAGCATGGGTCCCAAGATGTAAAATATAGCCACTCCTTCAGAAAATCTGATATGTTCTTGACATTTTCAGGCCAAAGTTTTTGGATTATAAATGGATTTTCTCATATACCTCTTTTTTTCCCCACTCTGAATTTTATGATGAGTATATTATTTCCCAAATATACATGCTTTATTAAATCCCATTTTGGTATTTTAATTAAATGAGCTAATATAACTCTCATCACTGGACACTATATCAGTAAATTTTGCTCTACTTCTACCCTTTCCAAAATCTTCCTCGTGGGCTTCCCTGGTGGCGCAGTGGTTGGGAGTCCGCCTGCCGATGCAGGGGACACGGGTTCGTGCCCCGGTCCGGGAGGGTCCCACATGCCGCGGAGCGGCTGGGCCCGTGAGCCATGGCCGCTGGGCCTGCGCGTCTGGAGCCTGTGCTCCGAAACGGGAGAGGCCACAACACTGAGAGGCCCGCGTACTGAAAAAAAAAAAAAAAATCTTCCTCGCTGTTACAAATTTTCACCTCTGCACAGCTCTTTTTACTTTGACAAGGTGAAACCCTGACTTTGTTCACCTAGATCACCAGACATGTCTATACTGTGCAAGAGGAAACATAGGTGTTTTTAAAAGCATCATTGGAGGATCAAAGAAGTGAATTCGAGGAGGCAAAAACTAGGTGCTGTCATTCTGAGTTAGTTTGGAAATCTTGAGAAAGTGATGCCCTCCAGATACATGTTAAGTTTAGGGAATATATGATTCTTGGCACATGACCTAAACACCCCCAAAAGGCAAATAGTATTCATCACACTTAAGTAATATCTAAGAATACCAACTACTGTTCGCAACTACTGGTAACTTTACTATAAAGAGCCTAAGAATGTAGAAGGGTTTTGCAATGCTGTGTCTTCGTGATGTCCTAGAGTTCTTATCTTTTGAGTTACTCATGAATTTTTGCCAAGTGAGGTCTTTTCAGTAGGGAAAAGAACAAATATAACATTAGAGAGTCAATGAATATAAAGTTTCTAAAGGCGTCCAGAGAATTGTCTAGGAAGATATGCTTTTATGAAATTATAAAAAGAGTTATTAAATTGTAAGTAGTTATAGGCAGTACTTTGCTGTTATCAATTCTAGGAAAAGCACTTTTATGAGATTTAGACTACTATAAGAAATGGAAGTTTTATTTAGTTTACGGTGCCGTCTTCATTTATTTGGCTACCCTGGGTCTTAGTTGCGGCTCATAGGACCTTCTAGTTGCAGCATGCATGCGGGATCCAGTTCCCTGACCAGGGATCGAATCCGGGGCCCCCCGCACTGGGAGCGCGGAGTCTTAACCACTGGACCACCAGGGAAGTACCTTCTATATTTTTTAATGAAAAATTTGGATAATATTTTTTCAGAAATTAATTTGATATTGTGATTGTCTTTCATTTTTCTTAATAGGAAGCAAGGAGCAGAATTCTCTGAAATACCAAATTGGTGTAATATTTTTATTAGTAGCATTTGTGTAGACTGAAGACATGGATAAATTACGAATAGATATGGTATTTGTATTCTGGACTGTAAGAATTTGTTTATTTTGCAAATAAATTGGCTAGGCAGGACTTAGAGGTCACTTCTATGGTTTTTGGTTTGTCAGCACTTCCATTAAAATAGATTATCAGGGCTTCCCTGGTAGCGCGGTGGTTGAGATTCCGCCTGCCGATGCAGGGGACACGGGTTCGTGCCCCGGTCCGGGAAGATCCCACATGCCGCGGAGCGGCTGGGCCCGTGAGCCATGGCCGCTGAGCCTGCGCGTCTGGAGCCTGTGCTCCGCAACGGGAGAGGCCACAACAGTGAGAGGCCTGCGTACCGCAAAAAAACCCAAAAAACAATAAAATAGATAATCATTACTCACTAGAAATAAGAGGACAATTTATAATTTAAGAAGAACTCTGAATTTAATTATTTGGAAATAACTTCTTGTTTTGTCTCCAACACTGTTTCACCAAAGTAAGCAGAATTACTTTCTTCCACATTGACACAGCTGGGGCCTGAAAAAAAAAAAAAAAAAGTTAAAGCAGGAAAGCGCTTCTGGATCTGGGAAATAAGTCAATTCAAGAGAACAAAGAAATATAACTGGGAATTATTGAATAGACAATTAGAAAAGGCAAAAAAAAAAAAAAGGTTATTTCAACTCCAGCTCTACTTTTACAATAGTGAAATAGTAAAGTTTAAATGTTTTAGTGTTTTAAACGAGTGTAATCATGATGTTCCTAAAAAAAAAAAACTACTTAAATTTCAGGTTATTCCTGAATGCAACCAAAGTTAAGAGAAGAATTGGTCTTCTTTAAAGCCTAGCTTTCAAAAGTATCATAAATATTTTTTTTTAATTTTTAAAAAATTTTTAATTTTTTTTGCTATACATGGGCCTCTCACTGTTGTGGCCTCTCTGTTGCGGAGCACAGGCTCTGGATGCGCAGGCCCAGCGGCCATGGCTCACGGGCCCAGCCGCTCCGCGGCATGTGGGATCTTCCCAGACAGGGGCACGAACCCGTGTCCCCTGCATCGGCAGGCGGACTCTCAACTACTGTGCCACCAGGGAAGCCCATAAATATTTTGGTAGTAATTTATTATTAGTTTTTTGCTAAATAAACATCATAAATCTGTACTAGAAATTTCCAATATTATGAACTTAGGATCTTACATCTTTTCAACCTGCTACTAAATGAATGTTGAACAAGAAGTAAATGTTTTATGGATTCTGAGGCTTTATAATCACTGAGGTCTCTCATCTTTTAGTTACTGGTATCTTGAGAAACTCCAAGGTACAGCTGTCCTTTCCTAGAGAGACAGTATTCCATAGAAAGTGTGGAGCTTGACTTCTTAGATTCAACTATTTGTGTAACACTTAGTATATTTTTTTTCCCCTTGGGCAAGTACCTTAATCTTTGTCTTTAACTTTCCCCATCTGTAAAATGTAGGTAGTAATAGTACCCACCTTAGAGGATTGTGTTGAGGATTAAATGAGTTAATCAATATATAGAGCTTAGAACAATACTTGACAGCTAATAAGGGCCTAATATTTGCTATTATCATTGTTAGTGTTAAAAGATTACCATACTTTCTTGAAGAAAACCATAAAATACAAAAGTAATGAAGAAGTTAGCAATTATTAGAACTTTCTGCCTGCATAATTGAAAAAGAAAGATTATTAATACAGTTTTTTTAATTGAAAGCAATTTCAAATTTTGTGAAAAGTTGCAGGACCAGAACAAAGAACTCATATACACTTTGCCCAGAGACCCTCATTCCAATTTTGCCTTTTATCCTCATAATGACTTTTATAGCCAAAGGATCCAAGAGTGTTCATTATACCCAGCTGTCCTGAATTTGTAGTCTTCTTTAATCTGGAACAATTCCATAGTATTTCCTTGCCTTGCATGTCTTTGGCCAGTAATTGTCAAAAGTGTCATTTTGTAGATTGTATCTAAATTAGGATTTGTTTGATGTTTTCATATGATTAGATCCCTGTTAGGCATTTTGGGCTGGACTGTCACAGAAATGATTCTTTTCATTAAATCCTTTTGAGTGGCACATGGTGTCAGTTTGTCTTATGTAGTGTTACCTTTGATCACTTGATTAAGATAGTGTCTACTCCGTTTCTGTAACTGTAAAGTTACTTTTTTCCCCCTTTGTAATTAATACCTTGTGTGTGTGTGTGTGTGTGTGTGTGTGTGTGTGTGTGTGTGTAGAGAAACTTGGAGACTTTGTAACATCACATTCCTCATAGCACTTTCACCGACTAGTTTCAGCATCTGTGAATGTTTCTTGCCTGAATTATTTATTACTCTGATGGTTGCCAAATTGTAATTTTTCAAATTCCATCATTCCTTCTATTTATTAGTTGCATTTTACTATAAGGAAGAAATTTAAACAGCGTATTGTCAACATCTTGGCCTGTGAAAATGGTGGGAGATAACAGACATATCTTGAAAATAGAAATTGGGGAAATAGTGAATCTCAAAATCTTATGACTGTTCTGAAGATTGATCTGCATTTATTCATTTATATCAGCATGGACTCCTGGATTTGTTGCTCTCATTATTTTAATGCTTAAATTGTCCCAACTATGGCTAGTGGGAAGCCTTTCAGGCTGGCTTTTCTGTTCTTTCATATGTATGTCTCTATCATTTTTTGAGCTTTCCTTGTATTCTGGCACAAAAAGATGTTCCAGGCTTATTTTGTTATTTCTCAGCCCTACCCCTGGAAACAACCATTTCTCCAAGGAGTTCTGGTTACTTTTAGTTGAGGTGGTATTTAGAAACCAAGATTTGCACACTAGGTGTTCTCATTGCTACTGAGGTATTATTCCCAGGCCTTCTCAGTGGACAGAGTTAAGAAACACACACACACATCTCTATTTACTTCTCTCTCTATATTAAAAGTCACGAGTTCTCACTGATACCTGATACCAGTTCACATTGATACCAGTCTAACACTACTGGATTAATTCTAGCTGGTTAATTGTAGTTAACTTCTTTCCCTATTTGTATCTCATTTCACTGACTGTGAAACACCTAGCTCTGTTATCTTCAGTATATTTTCTAATTTGCTGAGTCCCCCTGTACATATTCAGTCCCTTGACACCATTGGGCTGCTCCCTCACTCAGAAGCCTGCCTTGAAGGGACCTAGTGTTCCCATTGTCCTCATTATGCAGACTCTGCCCACCACTACCTATCTTCCCATCCTCACATGGAACCCAGCTACTGCTGGGCAATTTGAGAATTAAAAAAGACTTTGGAGAGAAGTTGAGTGAGCACTATACAGTGACATTGTATTAAGGAGTTCATCTTTATGAATTTATTTTTATCACCGAAGCACATTATTCACATTTTTCCTTCATCACATAACTCTAGCTATTGACAAAGGTCCCCTGTGAATGGGAAGGCTATTTAGTATTTTAATGTTTCAGTCATTGTGTCAGTAGTACTCAGAAAACAAGTGAACTTTTCCTAAATTGTTTTGGCATTAATAGTAATGAGTTAAACCACTACTCTATATAGTAGTTGAAACCTAAATTGGAAAATGCTGTATACCAAGTAAATGCAGCTAATAGCATTTGTGAACTGTTAGAATTTTAAATGCTACATGTACTAGAAAAAGTCATATCAAAGTTCCTAGGTAATATTATCTTGAAAATGCTTTTACCGTTGGAATTGGTGAATTTTTCTATTCTAGGAGAAATAAGGATTAACACATTTTGCATGTGATGTCTCTTCTTACCTGGAGATGTGTGACAAGAAGCTGTGAAAGCTCCATTTTTAGCTGGCCTTTGATTTAATACCCTTTAGAAATAAGGTATTTATTAACTGGGCTTTGTGCTCATTTTTGTTGAACTTCCTCTTAAAGTCAATACATTTTCTTACATTGAGCTTTACGTTAGTCTTGGTAATAATTTCTTGACTCTGATGTTTTACGTTTATTTTATTTAGTGCCCAGGAGTAATTACTGTGCACTCAGTAAATATTTGTTGAACATAAGAATCCCAGGTCACCTGTGCATAGATAGTCTTTTGAATAAACCCCCAAATTCCAAGAGAAAAAAACTTGAGCATTTTTGAAATCTTAATAGAAAATTAATGCAGACATTTGTAAATATAATAATTATAATTATAGAATTGTTGTTCAACATATTCTTTGAAAAGTAGCATCCTTTCTTTTTTATGAAGCTTAGCCGTACTTTTGAAAAAGTTGGTTGCTTTATCTAGAAATGCCACTCTTTTTAAAAGTGAATGCAAAGGTGACATTTTCCTGGCAGCCTTGGTTAATAAATCATTTTGTAGTTCATTCACTCATCTAGCAAGTATTAATTGAGTTCCTAAGAAACATCTGCCATTCCACATTTGTTTAGTGCCTGCTGTATTTTTGGCATGGTATATAACATGTTGGGAATATACAAATGAATAAGAGATATTGTCTGCCCTTAACTTATTTTTATTTGATGTGAACTACTCTTTGTAGTCTCAGTTCAGTGTTTTAAAAAAAAGAAGGTTGAGGGCTGAGTGTCAAGTGGAAGATGCATAACCAGAGATTCAGCCACTCAGTCCCTAATGTCTTCGATGACATTGTAATGAGATGTTTAGGAAAACTTAATTAAACATTTAATTCCCTTATAGCTGTTGAGTCCACTGATTTTGTGGACTTACTTTTAAAGAAAGCAAATTCCTTGAATTTACTTATTTATTATAAGTAACAATATTTATTATATTATAATGACATTTGTGGAACAGTTTTACCATTCCTAAGAGTTATTTCCACATACATTTTGTTCGTTAATCTTCAGAACAGTCATACAACTTTGAGACTCAGTGTTTCTCCAGTTTCTATTTTTTAGATATGTCTTTGTTATCTTTCATCATCTTCACGAAACTAGGTGTTGATGGTATACTCCGTTTAAATGATAAGAGTGCAGTTTACAACAGGAAAAATATTAAAGCCTTCCCTTAGTGTCCATTATACCACTGTTAGAGAGAGAACACCTGGTAATTTTTGAGTTCTGAACATTCAGACATTTACCAATATTTATGTAGAGTGTCTAAAAATTACATGTAATTCTTGCATGGTAAAAGGTAAGGAGCTCATGAGAGAAAGTGTGTACTTATTTCTCTTTGATACACCTACTAATATCTGCTAATATCTAGACTTCCCAAGTTCAGGGTGTGGCTTTTAGGTGTCCAAATATAGCATGGTGCAGGAATTTAGTCCTGTTAACAGAGACATGCCCCACTGACCACTGTGCAGATGAGGCGCTCACGTGCTGGTTCTGTTCTAAAGATAAGCCTTTCTTGACTATGCTGAGCAGCTGATCATCTGAAGTCTCACTCAGAACTGATACCACAAAGTCTATAAAACGCCTGAGTTGAGATTAAGTGTGGAAAGCTTTAAACATTTTCATTTTTTATATTTTAAAAAGTTTTTTTTTAATGTTTATATTACATTTAGTTAAAATTGCTTTTCATCAAAGTCCTGCTATGTTGAACCTTTGGTTAGTTGCAGTTTCCCCAGATAAATTGTCTGTCACTGTAAGAACTTCTGAGGCTTTTGTAACTTAAAATTCTTAGTTGAAATTGAATTTAGAGAAGCTGTGAATACTGGTCTGCACCTATATTTTAGAAATTATAACGTCACGTAAACATGCCAGTAATTCAAATATTTTTCAAACGACAAATAATTTTTAGCTTGTGTATCAGAGTAGCTTCAAAATGTAGAACTTGTTTTACTAACCATTTCATATGGCCAACTTTAAGTATAGTTACTTTTGTTAACAATGTTTCTTCTTTCTCCTTCCTGACCCCCTTACCACACCTTTTGTTACTTATAAAGAAGTTTTCATACTTTAATAGAAAGTAGTAAGTGTGTAGTAACTGTACTGTATGTAGCTATATGGTACTGTATTAAAATATCACAAGTTGATTTCTTTGAAATACATTAGTTTCCCAAAAGAAACTGTTAAAGCAATGTTAGTTGCTTTCCTAACATTAAGAACATTACAGGGCTTCCCTGGTGGCGCAGTGGTTGGGAGTCCGCCTGCCGATGCAGGGGACGCAGGTTCGTGCCCCGGTCCGGGAGGATCCCACATGCTGTGGAGCGGCTGGGCCTGTGAGCCATGGCCGCTGGGCCTGTGCTCCATGGTGGGGGTGGGGGGCACAGCAGGGAGAGGCCCGCGTACCGCAAAAAAAAAAAAAAAAAAAGAACATTACAAATGTTTTTCTCATAAATTTAGAAGATAGCAGTTTTTAAAAAGTAGTAGGAGATATTAAGAAATGAAATGCAGAGTAAACGTAAATGGTGTGTCTGTTATACGCAAGGTGTGACAACAGCTGATGGTGGCTTTGAAATTTTCTCAGTATGCAGAGGAGGGGAGGAGGAAGTGCATAATGGTTAAGAGTTGGGGCTTTGAAGTCGATGTAGCTTTGAACCCTATCTCCACTGCTTACTTGGTGTGTGAATTTAGACAAGTTACTCATACTCTCTGAGACTCAGCTTCCTGATCTGTAAACCAAGATTATAATATTACTCCTAAAACCTAGTTCATAGGGTTGTTGAAAGGATTTCATGAGATAATTCATGTAAAGCATTTAGCACAGTTCCTGGAACTTGCCAAGTGCTCACAAAATGTTAGGTACTGTTTTATTAACATGTCTGTACATGCACACTAATGCTTTATAATTAGAAATTAGTTTTCTCCCTCACAGTATTTAGGTGATTTCACATATCATCTTTGAAGGCTTTTAGGGCAGCATGTACTTAATATTAAATACAACAGATGAAAACTCACATCGTGGTACTTCACTAAGCTGTTTTGTATTTTTAGGCCTGTAACTTAATACAAGTATATGACTAAGTGCACTGGGTGCATTGGTTTTATAAGATTGCCTTCTGCAGATGAAATGAGCAAGTAAATACATATATTTAAATCTTCTGAAGTTTCTCTTTTACACTGTTCATGTCTGTCACATTTGTTTAAGGCAGAGATGGACTGGAAACACACAAATTCTCATCTCATCCAGCTGTCAAACACATGGCAGTAAAACTAGCACCTTAACCTCCATTGTAAGTCTCTGTGATCCTCTTTTGGAGTCAGGGATTCTCTCTTTGAAATGGGATATCATGAAAACAGTATTGTTTGTCTTTCATTCCACTATGGGATAGCAAGTAGACACAAAAAACAAAACAGGTTCTTTAAGGAAGAAAAAAGTCAGTTATATTCAGCTAATACTTAAATGGCAACTTTATGCTGGGCTGCTGGAAGCTTACAGTATGGTAGGAACATAAGATGTAATTAAGCAAACTGTTACAAAATAAGGCAGCACATATGATATGCCATTTGGTAGAAATAGTAAGTACTATAGAAATTCAGGGGAGGGAGAGATCACTTTCAGTTGGAGTGTTTCTTCTACTTATAACCTAGTTTGTACAACTGAGCATGTACCTATGCATGACTCATGAGTCTCTTTTAGAAGGCTGATTTTGCTGGGTGGCCACAGGAATGCTTGATTCTTTACCTCTCTGTTACTGGGTATTTCTAGCCCTTACTATCTCTCTTCTTTTTTTTTTTTTTTTTTTTGCGGTACGTGGGCCTCTCAGTGTTGTGGCCTCTCCCGTTGCGGAGCACAGGCTCCAGATGTGCAGGCTCAGGGGCCATGGCTCACGGGCCCAGCTGCTCTGCGGCATGTGGGATCTTCCCGGACCAGGGCACGAACCTGTGTCCCATGCATCGGCAGGTGGACTCTCAACCACTGCGCCATCAGGGAAGCCCCCTTACTATCTCTTCAATCTCCCCATTACTATAGCTTCTACTGCTGTCTCCTCTGAGGCCCAGTTACTGTTTTTCATCTTTTCAAAGTGTTGGTCCAAACTAATTATATGGAGGTGGCATTGACAATAGCAAGTAGGAAGGGCAAGAAAGAGGAACTGTTTTGGTGTAGAATCAGGATTCTCATTCCCTATTACAGAAAGAGCCCTTTAGATAGCAGCAAAGGGAGCATGGAAAGGAGAGTCCTCATAGTGCCTCTGTTCCTGTGAAAAATCCATAAATGTGTTCTCCCACACCCCCTCATCTCCTGGAGATTTGGTTCTAGTCACCATCCTGTCCCCACTCTCCCCTGTCCCACACTACTTCTTTGGCTCCAGAGCCCTGCTCCAGCTCTCAATCCCCTGACTCTTTGAAATCTTACCCTTCATGCTATTAGAGCCCCCTTTTCAAGTCCTAGGAGTCAGTCCCATGATGAAGAACTGGTGTAGCTCCACTGGGCTATTGTGTTACTACTCCAGGCCTTCAGTAGGCCATGATGCTTACTTAATGCCTTTAGTGGAATCCTGAATCCATTAACGCAATTACCCACAGCAGATTGCTCATATGTAATGTTTAACTCTTGAATTACTATTAGTACTGTACGTCTGGAAGCTTTTTTTCTATGAGAAAATGTGTTTTGAATTTTAACGTTAAATAGTGAGCTCTTCTTTTAAATCAGGAGCCACCTATATTGGCAGTGAACTTGGAGTCAGAAGATTTGAGTTCAGATGCTAGCTGTGTAACTACATTGTAATTACATGGCCTCTCTTGGCTAAGGTTCTCTCTATAGACTGTAGAGGTAACAGCTGTCTCTCAGATGTGGTTTGGAGGTGTTAAATGAGAATGTATGTGAAAGTGTGTAGTAAAATGTAAAATCCTATATCAAAGGAATGTGGCATTATGGTGTTAATAATCACTGTGCTAGGTAAAAGAACAAGTTCCTGCCCACACAAGCACGGACAATTACATTAGAGTATGTGATAAACCCTTTGGCAGATATAGGTACATGTGATCAGGGGCGCAAGGAAGAGCAACTATAATCTGGAAATGGATAGATGGGGAAAGCTTCGTGGGGGGGGGGGTGACTTCCTGATCTGAAGGCTAAGGAAAAGCAAGCCTGGCAAAGAAGGAAGAAGGGAAAGCCATTCCAGGTTGAAGGAGTGGCATGGGGGAATATGGCAGATTTAGAAAGCTGCATATATGGTTTCAAGTATGGAGCATAAACCGTCTACTTGTAGTGCCTAATTTGATTATGAGGACCACTTACCTAACTCTAAAGAGGTAATGTTATTGTACAGTGGTGGACAATTCTAGAAATAGACTTGGTCTGAAACCTGGTTTGACCATTTAGTAATCTGTTTTATCTAATTAGAAACTTCACCTTCATGAACTTACAGGTTCAGTATGATGATGAAAATACCTACTTCAAAATGGTTGTTGTGGGCTTCCCTGGTGGCGCAGTTGGTGAGAGTCCGCCTGCCAATGCAGGGGACATGGGTTCATGCCCCGGTCCGGGAAGATCCCACATGCCACAGAGCGGCTAGGCCTGTGAGCCATGGCCGCTGAGCCTGCGCGTCTGGAGCCTGTGCTCCGCAACGGGAGAGGCCACAACAGTGAGAGGCCCACGTACCGCAAAAAAAAAAAAAAAAAAAAAGGTTGTTGCAATGGTGGTTTGAAATAAGTTTTGCAATTCTCCTGGTGTCTAATAAACATGTAGTAAATGTTAGGAACGGTTTTGTTGCTGTCCTAAAAGTTCTTAGAGTTACTTTTTCCCTCTCAGTATTCTATAATCTACTGTTCTAGGTTAACACTTTAGCAATATTTTAAACGTTATCTCTTGTTCATTATAACGAAATCATAAAAACAGAATTTGAATGAATTTTAAAGATGGTCTAGCTCAATTTCATTATTTTGTGTGTGTGTTGAGAAACTGAGTCACAGTTAAATAATCTGGCTATGATATCACAATGAGTTAGTGACACAGCTGGGACTAGGATCAGGTCTGTTTGAGTTCCAGAGTTCTTTCTATTGGTCTTGGAATAAATTGCCAAAAATCACTCAAAGACACCAACCTATGGCACTGGCCACAATTTCTAGCAGAAACAATATAAGTTAACAATGTAGAAACTGACATTTCTGTAGCTTTAGATAGATTTTAAAAATCTGTATTTTTAAAGGAGTATCATATCCTTCTCTGCCTGCCCTCTGGTGGGAATGGTATTTAGCAACAGCACATGTGAAAGAGCAGTGGGAGGCAGATAATAAGGAGCTGGATAATTCTGTTTTTTAAATTTACTTTTTTAAATTGAAGTATAGTTGATTTATGGATGATTCTTAAATGAATAATTCCTTTGCCATCAAAAATTTATCATACAGATTCTTATTTCTGTTTGAATCTCCTTTCTAAAATATGAAAATAGATTTTCATAATACTTCTCAATTAAACACGCTCTACTTTGTTTATTCAAGAGGATCCAATAGATAATTTGTTTAGTGCCTTTTGTGTACCAAGTGCTAGGGCTAGAATGGTGAGCAAGAAACTTATGCTTTAGTGGTACAAACAGATGTTGAAACAATAATCATACAAATAAATAATTATAATTAGTTAAATGCTATGCCTAAAAGTACAGTGATATATGATCATATAGTAATGTTTGAGGAGGCTCCCCTGAGGAATTAAAGTTTTAACTGAGATATGAAGGCTTCATAAAGTAAGTAGGCAAAGATGAGTCAGAAGGATAGAGAAAAGGAAAGAGGAAACAGCATGTGCAAAGGCCCTGAGGAAGGACATAGTATATTATCTGTCCTAAGAATTGAAAGACAATTTACTGTAATTGGAGCATAGAAAGCTAATATAAAATACAGCTCCTGCTCATGAGAAGTGAAGGTATTTCCTAGGCATCACCGAAGAAACCAAATAGCACAAGAAGAAGAAATAAACCTCCCCCCCACCAAAATAAAATGTGTGCTCTGTGTTAGAATTTTGGAGTTTTACAGATTCATTGAAAAGAAAATTACTTTAGAACCACTATAATATTCTATTTATTAGATGGAGTAATACTAGGATTTGTGTACTTTAAACATGTATTATTTTTCATTTGATTTTTCTTATTTTCTATCTTGGTTCATTGGGAATTGATGTACTGGAGTGTTTAGATCAGGGACTTTTGCTTTTGATCAGCTGAACAGCCATAGAAATGACAGAGAGAATCTTATCCTGTTTTCTTGGCTGAGGTTTTTGTGTGGGTGTGTGAAGTGCAGCTGCACCGTCGGTTTCTTGGCAGTCAAGGCAAGGCAATTCTCAATGCAGTTCATCTTGGATGGGAAGAAACTTAAGATAAAAAGGCTACTTTGCATGTATTAAATTCAGTGGAAAGCACCCAGGGCCTGAACCTTTGGCTGATATTTATTCTAAGTTATTTGGCTAAATGGATACAGCAGCCTCAGGCACATGCCCAAGCTTATGGCAGGAACACATGAAAGAGATATCATTAAAAAAATAGTCAAAGCTTTGTCTCAGTATAAAATTATCAAATACCATATGTAATTTAAAAATTAATTTTTGTTAATTTTTTATGATTTAATTAAGCTTTTCCTCTAAAGAACACTTAATGAAAAAGGCAGATTGCTAACACCCAGCTTTGCTTGCAAAAGTTAATTCATAATCAGAAAGATCTTATCTCAGATTTATCACAGATGGATTCCCATCTCTGCTTTTATTGCTCATTTGTCTTCTTCACTCTCCTTTGGCCTATTCTGTGATCTATAAGCATTTTGTTTCTCCACGCCCTCAGATGAAATGCAGACGAATATGGAGCTCTTTTTTTAAGCACATTTGCATCCTTTCCTTTGGATAAACTTATCATTGTTCCTCCTACTCTTCAAGTATCAACAGAAATGTCTGAGTTGCTTCCAGTGTTTAACTGCTTGCTTATATCTCTACTATTATTTAATATTATTGCTCTTAGAGTAGTGTAGAATCAGGTCCTGAGGTCAGTTGGCCTGGGTTCAGATCCAGTTCAGCTACTGCTATCTTGGTCCCGTTAACTTCTCAATTTCTCATCTCCAAAATGGAGATAATCATGTTAGTGCCTCATAAGTTTTTTTTTTTTTTTTTTTTAAGGTTTAAAGGGAAAAATGCATATAAAGGGCTTAACTCAAAATAAGTGTCTAGGGCTTCCCTGGTGGCACAGTGGTTGAGAATCTGCCTGCTAATGCAGGGGACACGGGTTCGAGCCCTGGTCTGGGAGGATCCCACATGCCGTGGAGCAGCTAGGCCCGTGAGCCACAACTACTGAGCCTGCGCGTCTGGAGTCTGTGGTCCGCAACAAGAGAGGCTGCAATAGTGAGAGGCCCGTGCACCGCGATGAAGAGTGGCCCCCGCTTGCCACAACTAGAGAAAGCCCTCGCACAGAAACGAAGACCCAACACAGCAAAAATAAATAAATCAATTAATAAACTCCTACCCCCAACATCTTCTTTAAAAAAAAGAAAAGTGTCTAGGAGAAGAGACATTAGCTATTCTTTTCTTCATGACTTAGAACCAATCTCCTAGAATCCATTAACAGCTATCTTCAACTCTTCTGGGTGATTTCATTTAGTCTAAAGACCATCTGTATGCTCATGACTTCTAATTTATATCTCTGTTCCTTACCTCACTCTTCCCCAAGCTTGAGATTTGTATATCTGACTGCTACGTATATCTGCACTTAAATATCTAATACATACTTCAAACATAACATGTCTAAAAATAGAACTTTCGACCTCTATCACCTGCCCCTACTTGCCTCCCCAGTTTGTTCCTCCTCATTCTTTCCTATCTCAGTTAGTGGCAGCACTCTCCATACTTTTTTTGACTTTCCTCTAGCTATCAGACCCCATCCATTTCATCAGAACATCTGAAAGCATTTTCCCCAGAATATGTCCTGAATCTGACCACTTGTCACCATATCCTCTACTAGCACCTTAGTCCAAGGGAATATAACCCCTTTTGCTTGGACAGTTATGGAAGGAATGGTCTCCTTATTCCTCTCTGTTTTCATTCTTGTCTCTCACAATTCATTCTCCACATTGGATAGTGATATTTTAAAAACATAGATTATTTACCTCTCCTTCTTCTTATTGAAATTAGAAAAATATCCAGAATTTTTGAAAGTATTTTTTGACCTGTCCCCTCTGACTACTTTCTTTCTCTCAAACACAGCTAGTTCATTTCTTATCTTAAGGTTTTTACACCAGCTTTCTCCTGTGTTTGGATTTTTTCTCCTAGATCATCACAATGTTGACTCCTTGCTATTTTTAGGTCTTAATTCAGGTAACAGCTCCTCAGAGAGACT
Organism: Monodon monoceros; assembly: GCF_005190385.1. Lineage (NCBI taxonomy): Eukaryota > Metazoa > Chordata > Mammalia > Artiodactyla > Monodontidae > Monodon > Monodon monoceros. The sequence continues at coordinate 84,273,350 of NW_021703777.1, read as the reverse complement.
TTACCCTGACATCTTTTCTTTCTTAATAGCTGATCACTATCTGAAATTTCCTCCTCTTTTCTTCCTCCTTTTGTTAATTGCCCCTCCCCACTCCCAAGAGAATTTGTTTTATGAGAGCAAGGACTTTATCCATCTTCTTTATTGCCATATTCCCAGTGCTTAGAATGGAACCTGATACTCAGGTTTACAGTATTATATGGATGGATGGCTAAATGAAAGAATAAATATATATCTGGTAAGTTTACAACCAGGGAAATACTGGATTATTTCGTCCTGTTCAAACTTTGCATAGATGCTTGTTTTAGAATTAACCATGCTAATATTTTACCTTTTCCTTTATGTGTCTTCTCTGTTCTAGATTATAAGCCCTTAAGGGTAGGAGGTATGTCTCCATTGTTTTTAGCTTTCCATAGAATGCTACATATTATTGTAGTACTTATTATTGATTGAATTGAATTGAAAATTCAGTCTAACATCTTTATTTCCTCTGAAGTTATAGTATTGTTATACATATGTGTATGTATATAAATTTATATATATAATTTATATAAATTCTGAAAGCAGATGTGTTTAAAATATTCCTTCTCTTTTAATCTTTTGCAGTTCATAATTGGACCCTTGAGGACACGCTTCAGTGGTTGATAGAATTTGTTGAACTACCCCAATATGAGAAGAATTTTAGAGACAATAACGTCAAAGGAACAACGCTTCCCAGGTGGGTCTTTATTACTCAAATGTATTTTTTGTACTCCTGGAGAATAATGTTACTTTTCAAAGCAAAATCTACAAGTTACTTCTGTGGCTAAGTGCTCAAAGAAAATATTATAAATATATCCATTCTTTGATATCTGTACAGTGTGAATTTGCGAGCTTTAACCAATTTTTCTTGCCTAAATAATCTGGCCTTTTAAAAAAATTATTCCTAAGGAAAGTAATTTTGAAAATTAGAAGGTAGGTCAACTACATCTTTTTTAGGTAACATCAAAGGGCCAACCTCTGTGGAGCAGCTAAGCCTGCGATCTGCAACTACTGAGCCAGCGTGCTGCAACTACTGAAGCCAACACACCTAGAGCCCGTGTTCCACAACAAGAGAAGCCACCGCGATGAGAAGCCCGTGCACTGCAACGAAGAGTAGCCCCCAGTCACTGCAACTAGAGAAAGCCTGTGCGCAGCAACGAAGACCCAATGCAGCCAAAAAAACCCCAAAAAACAAAGGGCCAACCTCTGACCCCGTTGTAAATGTAACAAAAGCTTATTCATTTGATACGGATCCACCTTTATGAAAAGACCTATTTGAATGGATTAATGTACAGATCCTTAGTCTTAATTGGTATTCTTTTAATAACAACTCTTAATTTTAGTGACCATATGTTAAACCTCAAAAAAATGAAGTTTAATAAATAAATTGTAAGTAATAACAACGATTTTTGAATGTATATTACATAGAGGTACTGTATATTATCTCATGTAAGCTTCATGGTTAAAATGAAAAATTGAAAAACCAAGATTGAAAAAACCAAGTCAGAGAGAAGTTAAATATTTTGCCCAAGGTAGTATTTGAACACAGATAGATCTGATACCAAAGTATAGAATGCCAATTTATTCCTTAGATGTCTGGAATTAATTGTCACTACTTTTCTAAATTATGTTTTAAAAATTCCATTAGCTAACCTAATGATCGTTAAAGATTTAAATGTTAAAATTTGCATAATTCCACTGGAACTTGACCGTTACGAGATTCTTATGTTCCATTCCAACCTAGATTGTTTCTTGTACCAAAAAAGTCTGTCATAGTGCTATCTAATTATTATATGCATGTCATATTTCTAATCAATTTACTTATACATCCTATTTAAATAAGAGGCATTTGTTGCTTTGAAGTTTGTATTTTGGATCAAGTTGAAAGTTTTCATATCTTCTTAAATGTATTCTGAAAATCAACATCAGTATTTCTGATTTTACTGTGCACATGACTATAATGATGAAATTATGGAGTTAAGAGTCAAATCAGCAAGTGCATATTAAGTGTCTTTTATGTTCATGGTGCAACTAGATGCTGAAAAGAAGGAAAAAAAATAAAATAAAGTTCTTGCTTTTAAATAAGACAAGTTTCTAAGTTAAAACAGGATAGTAGAGCATTGATGGGATTAGGGTTTTTCAAGTTGTTTGTGTTACCCTGGAACGTATAGAATTTTTCTTATCCTGTCTTTTGGGAAGTTTCTTTATATAACAACAACATGAAATAAAATAGGCTGCTTGATTTTGTTTTTTTGAGCTGCATTGGGTCTTTGTTGCTGCACACGAGCTTTCTCTAGTTGTGACGAGCGGGGGCTACTTTTCGTTGAGGTGTGCGGGCTTCTCATTGTGGTGGCTTCTCTTGTTACGGAGCACAGGCTCTAGGTGCGCGGGCTTTAGCAGCTGTGGCTCGTGGGCTTTAGCAGATGTGGCTCGCGAGCTCTAGAGTGCAGGCTCAGTAGTTGTGGCGCACAGGCTTAGTTGCTCCGTGGCATGTGGGATCTTCTCGGACCAGGGATAGAACCCATGCCCCTTGCATTAGCAGGCAGATTCTTAACCACTGCGCCACCAGGGATGTCCCAGGCTGCTTGATGTTTTGACCATAAATGTTATAGCCACTTTTTTCTTTTGTTTAAGTAAAGGTTATCAGAGATTACCTCAAATTCTGGTAGAATTGTTGAGATAACATCACACACTTAATCAAAAGATCAGTTTTTTAAAAATAGTGAACACGTTACTACAGAAGAAAAGCTTATAAATGTGGAAGTTCAGCTTTCAGGTCAGCCCACTGGAGGCTGTTTGAATGGAGGGGAAAGGAAAACTAGAATAGCCTGCATCAAGCCCCTTTTATATGGTAATAGAAATTAGATGAGTCCATTTAAAAGCTTAAAACTTTTATATGGTAATAGAAATTAACTTCACAACTTTTAAACTTAAACTTTTTTGTAGGGTAACTGTAGATATAAGAGCTATTTATGAGAATGTATAAGAAAATGTATTACATATTCCAGATGTACACATACCTACAATAATTCATTATTTTGTTTCCTTTCTGTGGCATTAAAATATATTGTTACATCTGCAGTAGGTAGGTAAAATTATGTTAGTTTTATGTCATGGTTATCTTTAAGCCTTTTATTGTATTTTCTATATTCTGTAATTCTTGTTACCAGAGCTTATATTAAGGCTCTCTTCACCTGACACATGCCTCCTCATTCCTTTCAGACCTGTGTGAACTTTCCTGACATCCTCACCCACTCAGGTAGAATTGCTTCCACCTCTGGGCTCAAAATGAACTTTGCATAAAATTCTGTTTTATAGTTTCCTTTTTACTACATCTCATTGTCTGTTTTAAATTTAGTCTACCGATAGTATTGCTGTTCATTCATGCATCCATCCATGCATTCATTCATCTGTTATATAAACATTTATCAAGCATCTACTTTTGCCAAGCACCATGCTAGGTTTGGGGATAAAGAGATGAGACATAGTTTGCCTTCAAGCACTTTGATAAGTGTCATATTGAAGATGTAACAGGAGCATACACAAAAGTTTACCTGCAGAGATGATGAGGGAAGGCATTTTCTATAGGGCAAGTTAGAGTTCTTTACTCTCTAAAGTTTTGTAGAAACCTCACAGGATTTCTGTAACCTGAAATCTTCCTAAATAAAATATAGTGGTTCAGAGTACAGTCATTGGGATCATACACATTTGGGTTTGAATCCCTGCCTTACTTCTTACTAATTAGTAACCTTGGGCAAGTTACTCAGCCTCGCAGTACCTTAGTTTCCTCATCTATAAAATGGCAATTTTACACATATTATAGGTTCTTTGAATTCTAAAAACCCTTGGCACAGTACCCAGCGCGTAGTACATGCTTGTTTTAATCGTCATTGTTATTAACAATTTTATTATTATTATTACGCTTTGTAACCTAAGATTCTTCTTGGCATCATAGTTGGTTGATAAGAAATCTTAACTACTGGGATACTTGGATTTGAAGTCCAAAACAGAGTGATTTTATTTCCTTATTTCACCTGTGCCTTTCGGCACCCTGCATACTTTCTTCATTGCTAATGAAATGGTTCAATACTTCTTACTGCATCAGTCCCTCAGTTTACTCCCCCAGCCAGCGATGACTTTTTACTTTCCATTTATGACTTCAGTGGACTTTAACATTTAAATAGTTTAAATATTAGAATGTAAAGGTATAGGTGTTTTAAAAGATATTTATAAAGAAAAGCAATATGATCTAAATTGAGGATGATTTTTGAAAGTCTGCTATGTTCAGTAAATTACTTACAATTTTCTTGTTGTTTACGAAATGATAGTAAAATGCCAGAGGTAATTAATGCTTATAAAATATTTTGAATTTGATAAATTTCCAAATCATATTGTTATAGCATAAAGTAACCATAGAAAACAAAAACATCAATATAGCAACTAAATTATTAACATACAGGAGTGTTTGCACTGCTGAGTTTTCACTGAAAAGGTTTTCGATACATGTAACAAAGTGTTAAATTGCACAGGATGAGCTCTTAAAGTAATCATCACTAATATGTAAAGTGTTAAGTATGTTGCTGAAATATTTAAATTTACATACTAGTAATATTTTTAATATGTATGTATTTTTTAAATGAACAGGATAGCAGTGCATGAACCTTCATTTATGATCTCTCAGTTGAAAATCAGTGATCGGAGTCACAGACAGAAACTTCAGCTCAAGGCGCTGGATGTGGTTTTGTTCGGACCTCTAACGCGTTAGTATTCTCTCTCACAAAATATGGTGTGAAAGAATAATCAGATCATCCATTGTTGTTTAAAGAAGGAAAAAGTAAGAAATGTGGTAGGCCAAGAAGAATCCTCTGTTAGCTATGAAAGAAATGTAATACTATCTTAAAAGATTTATAGGGTGAGATTTTCTGTCATTGAAATACGGAGTGTGGAATTTTCAAAGCTGGTTACTGATGTAGAAAGCTGTAAAAACTATATGTTAGTTGATGATTTAGAATTAAATTTCTAGATTTAAAGCTCTTTACAGCAGTTTTAATGTTGATGTTATTATAGCTGGATATTCACTGAAGAGTCCTTAAAAAAAAGTTGCAATCTAACCATCTTGATAACAAGAAGTAATAAATCCTAACCTGACTTTATTAATTACCAGGAAAAGGATTTTTAAGGTACAGATCAAAAACAGAGGCCCTAGAGGCCTGCTTGAAACTGTACAAAGTAACAGACTATTCTGGCAGAAGTACAAGGTGGAGAATGTTATTTGATTGTTCTAAAGAAGAACATTTAAGAAATCGCTTTGTCATATTTGTAAGGAAAGTGAACCTTGTTCTTCTTTACCGTGAGAGGAATACTTTCTTCCCAGAAGGGAAGTTTAATATGTTTACTTCATTTAATTTCAAATTTCAGAAAGCTTTGGGGGAAAAATGTTTGAAGAGTACACATTTTAGAGGAATTATATTTTATTTTTCAGAAGCTAAAAAGGGATAACAAAATTAATCCAAGAAAAATGGCTTTCACAAATTATAAATTAAGAAATGAATGTTAATTTTACCTCAGTTCTTGAAGTTAAGAGACTTGCAGGTTTCTATAATACCATGTTGGGGGTGCCCTTGCTAGTAAAGGGTTACTGGAGTGGTTGGATGGATTCCATGACTTTACGGGTGGTTCTTTTTTGGCTCAGGCTAAAAGGGCAGCTGGTGAAACAGCTGGAACTCTCCTTTGTGAAGAGTTGGTGGAAATTACAAACCCTATGAAATAGAACACTGTTGAAATGCCAAGCATTCCATAAAGATGATACCCTTTCTAACCTTTTCCTTATCCTAAGTTTTCAACTGAATCTATTGGGGGTTGTCTTCTGTGAGATTTGATCTAGTTTTTTCATGTGAATGATTGGTGAAAATAGGAATTAGACTATAGAATTTGTCTCTGTATACAAACTGGTCAGGAATATTTATATTTTATTACTCCAAGAACAAACCACTCTCTAAGCCAAACAGTATTATCATTTGAAAAGAAACCAAACTAGTCTCAAAGAATGTTGAAAACAAATGTTTTAATAACAAACCAGTTTAGAAGTTAATGATGCGTAACCTTTTTAATGTGTTTGTCTTAGAATTATTATTTGAGTGAATGAGCCCTACAGTTGGAACACCCACATTAGATTTATAAAAAATTAGCAGTGTCAAGTGAACAGAAATACATTTTAAAGGAGTTTTCACTGAAATCTTTTCCAGTTTGTGGTACTTACTGTACAGTTTGAGACTTGTCCATCTGTTTATTCCTGGTGATTATAGTTCAGCCTAAACAAGGCTTATATTTGGACTAGAGCCTGAGCTGAACCTCTCAGTCTGAGGCAGAATAAAAATAAATCCTTTTGAGACTTTAGCCTTCTGCCAAAGAGTGAATAGTGAATCTCTTTCACTATAGGTGAGGGCGTGCACTCTTGAAATATGAAACACTGAGAGTCTCTGGCGTAGAACATGCTGTTTATCACACAATGTAAATGTATACGAACGCTAGACTTGTAAGCATGAAAACTTTTCATTTCTATAGAGCTCTTCATCTCATCAAACATGCAGAATATCTCCTTACTTCTGGAGGTGTGGGCAGTTAGGCAGTTTTTCACTGAAAAACTGTATCTCTTTTCAACAAATAACACACTATATTGTATTAGTTATCATGTCTTCCCCCACTGAGCCTCCACACTCAGATCAACTAGGAAATTATTTGCCTAGCGGTTGCTGTGGTTTGTATTACTGAGGACAGTAGGCCTGGCTCCCGGCTCCTGACTTTAGAAAAAATGTCAGGGGTTACTGTCACGCTTGGTGTGCCACAGGGGAAGGCGATCCCGATGTTTCCCTCTAGTAACCCAGATCTCTCTGGCAGATAACCACCTAAAACGTTACTAGTTATGATCATTTAACCCATGGTTTCTCAACCTTGCCACTATTGACATTCCGGGCTGGATAATTCCTAGGTGATTCTTTGTTACCGCCAGACTGGGGGCAGGAAAAGAGACTGTGTTATACATCATTGGATGTTTGGGAACATCCCTGGCCTCCACCTACTAGATACCCATAACAGACACCCTTACTTCCACCTTCCAAATTATGACAAGCAAAAATTGTCAGATTTCTGCTGGAGGGAATATCACTCTTGGTTGAGAATCACTAATTAATCTCGTTACATGGCTGTGTGCTTGGGAAATTGCTTTTTGGTGAATGATTAGGATTTCAGTTTGTGTATCAAAGCATGACCACTGCCTAACTTGTCTGAAGGAGGGGAGCTGGTAATGGTGTTACTCTTCATGACTCCTTTCACCCCACAGAGGACCATCCTCTCTATGTGATTGGAGATACTGTTGCTTCTTCAGAGCTCCCCAGGAATTCTGTCACTAGCTCCTGTAGCAGCAGGGGGCATGGTGCATCCATGTGGGTTTATCACTGCCCTCCTGTAGGTCTAGTATATCAGGTAGTTATAATAAGCACATTGATTATTTGAGGAGAACTTGTATATGGGAGGGACATCTTCATATTTTGTTTTGTTTTTAGATACCTACTATTTTTTAAAATAAGTGGCTCTGTGTACTGAGATTCTATGATACTCAAAGATTAACTTAACCATCTGTAATTGTCTTCGTAGGCCCTCCTCATAACTGGATGAAGGATTTTATCCTCACAGTTTCTATAGTAATTGGTGTTGGCGGGTGCTGGTTTGCTTACACGCAGAATAGGACATCAAAAGAACATGTTGCAAAAATGATGAAAGACTTAGAGAGTTTACAAACCGCAGAGCAAAGTCTCATGGACTTACAAGAGAGGTGAGTAGGTAAAAAAGACTATAAAACTGGGAAGATACAGTTTGTGAATATGTAATATGGGCATGTGCTTACCATTTATATTTAGGTTGGTACATACATCAGGAGTTAATTTCATGTTTTTGGAATAGTATCATATTGTCATAATTATAAATTTATTATAAAGGTATGCACTGGGGAATAAATGGGCAGAAGACCAGTGGAAATAAATCAAATATAGGTAGAATTATAAGTGAAGTTAAATTTTATTTTTAACATGATTTAAATAATTATGAATTTCTTAAAAGCTTCTTCCTGAAGAGTGTTTCCCTTCTATATCTTGTATTTTTAGCTCAATATAAATCAAAATAGCTATATAGTAGGTTACCTGATGTTCTTGTTGTCCAAATTTAAGATTAATAGAAAATGCTGTGAATTCTGATTGAAACATGTATCTTATTGCTTGATACATATTTATTGTTCATTAAGATAATGAAATTTTGGAAACTTTTGTGAGGAATTTTCATTTTTATTGTTTTGTAAGGCTTGAAAAGGCACAGGAAGAAAACAGAAATGTTGCTGTAGAAAAGCAAAATCTAGAGCGCAAAATGATGGATGAAATCAATTACGCAAAGGAAGAGGCTTGTCGGCTGAGAGAGCTAAGGGAGGGAGCTGAATGTGAATTGAGTAGACGTCAGTATGCAGAGCAGGAATTGGAACAGGTATTTATGTTTTAAAAAAGTATTTGTGAAGATATTTGTATTGCTACCCTGAGGAGTTTTTTGGGTTTCATTCAATCTCCTGCATTTAGTTCCATCATATACTCTTCCTTAGTTAATAAAAGAGTCATCTGTCTATATTGTTAGCATTGGTCAAAGTTCATTAGCAAAAAACAAAGTACCAACTAAAAGAAAAAGTTACCCTCATGTTCACTCATTCATGAAGTCCTATCCCATGCCATGTTAATTGTCTTGAGTGAATCTAAGATGTTTATTTAACAACTGTAGTATATTTCAGTTTCTGACTGTAACCTAGTAAAGTATATCTACTGTTAAAGTTCTCTGCAAATGTTAAGAATCTCTATTAAACATCCATTTGAATCCTGTTAAATGGTTTTAGAACATAATCTGCTACAAATTCTGAAGTTGTTCAAAAGGTGGGTCCTTTTCAATATCTGCTTCTACTATGCATTTACTCAGGATGGAGTTCAGGCATTGCACAGTCCTTCAGAAAAGGTGGGGAGGTCCTGGGAGAACTTAATTATAGGCAGATGTATTAGTTTTATAATTCTGCTGTTAAAAATTACCACAAACTTAGGGGCTTAAAACAACACACATTTATTACCTTAGAGTTACTGAAGTCAGAGTCTAAAATAGGTCTGCAGGGCTGCGTTCCTTCTGGAGGCTCTAGGGGAGGATCTGTTTCCTTGCCTTGTCCAACTTCTAGAGGCTGCCTACATTTCTTGGCTCATGGCCCCTTCCTTCATCTTCAAAGCATGTCACTCCAGCCTCTGCTTCCATGGTCTCATCTCCTTCTTCTGACTCTTACCCTTTCTTTACTGATAAAGAAGTTGAGGAACAAAATGAGGACGAGAAAACTTGTTCAAGTTTAGAGAGTGACTCGGTTGTAAAGCAGGGCCAGGAACCTAGGTATTCTGCCTCCCACTTTGCTTTATGCACTGTTGTCTTCTTAATCAAGTGCTAAGTAAGAATTATGTAATGGATGAGTTTCAGTTTCAACTCATGAGGAAATGTTCAGGGTACATTACTAATTCCTTCAAGATTGTCATTTTGGTAGGAGCTGTCTGACTGAATGCACCTATCTCTTTTGTTAACAGTTAACTGTTCTTTCTCTCATACCCCAGATACCTGTCTTTTGGGTCTTTTCCCTGTAAGGGGTTTGTTCTCTTAAGTTGACTCCTAGACCTATTTTGCAGTCTGGTCCTATTTACCTGACAGATCTTGTCTATGTAGAATGTAGTAAAGAGCCAGGGAGTTAACAAAAAAGGCGTACCCAATTACCAAAAAAGGCATAGCCAAATTATACTGTGTCCAAGAATTAGATACTATGTCCTTTTCTCCTGTGAGAACTCTGTGCCTGTTCCCACCCAGACTTCAACTCTTGGTTGTTCCCAGTACTAAATAAACTAAAAAGCTTGTGAGCTGTTTTTCTGAACTTTGCAGATGAGAAAGAACAAATCAGAAAGCAATAGTGGGGATTCTTCTATAGAGACATAAACTGGTAGCAGTATTTTACAGGAAACTGCCTCACAGTGTGGGAAAAAGACACAATATAAAGAAGGACCCCTAAATCAGAAATATTCTAGTCTGGGGTTTGGGACATAGAGACCTTGCATCCCTTAATAGACCCTAAGATTACTATGATACTACATCCCAGCACAAACGTAATAATCCTAATGAGATCCTGAGTAAGAGGTGGTTTAAAGGAGAGAACTGGGTATTTAAAAAAACTCTGTCCAACATGATTACAGTAATAAGAAACACAATTTTATGAGTGCTTACTCTGTGCCAGAACTTTATGCTGTGCACATCATTGCAAAATTTTAATCCTCACTATACACAGACATTATTTTCATTTACAGATGAGATGTGTACAGGTTAAATAACTTGCCTTAGGTCACACAGCTATTATGTGGCAAAGGCAAGATTATGTGTGTTTTATTCCAAAGTCCATGTTTTCCCATACTGCTATTAAAAGCTTTGTTTATAAAAGTAAGTTTAACTGGGAAATTAATTTACATATGTCACATAATCCACAGTTCCACATAGTTTGAAGTATTATTGTATCTTGTCGAGTGGGTAATCAACTTCTCAAAGTTAGAAGGCAGGAAGATCTGGTACATATTTTGTATAATGTTATTTTCTGTTAAACAAAAGCTTTTGGGTGAATAATAGTACTGCTTTATATTTTGTGTGGCTTAAATACTTTTCACATAAATTATTTTGTTCTTAAAGTCTCAAGAAGCCTAAAGTTAAGGCAAGTCATAGTACCTCTGTTGTACATGCAACAGTAAGTCTCCGAAAGTAAAGAACTTTCTGAAGGAAACAGAGGTAATAAATCATAAAGTTGGCCCAGAAACCAGGTTTTCAGATATTTAGACTTTCTTCTGTGATGTCATGTTTTTACTTGTTGCTGTTTTATTCCTAAGACACAAAAATTATATAAATAATTATTGTATTTTTAAACAACTTAATAATTCATCATTTGTAAAACCTATTAACTACTCAATTTTCACTACATCTATTTCCCTGTAAATAACAATGTTAATTTAGACTGAGGTTTGGAATTCAGATCAAGTGATAAACTTAAGAATAATGGCAGAGAAAATAGTTGCTGTTATTGGAAGGTCAGAATTTCCAAAATTTTGAGACATTATTTGACAGTCAATCAAAACATTGGTCAGCCTCAGTTTATACTAGAACTATATCAATTCTGTGTTAAATGTGTTTATTGCGCTTGTTTTGGGGAAACAAATTTATGGATATAACATTAAGGAAAATCTTTATGGTTAAAGAGAAAAACACGAGTGAATTTGTTCAGATTCTCTGTATACGTCTTTGTCAATGAAAACTGTATAGAAATTTTAGCTTTAAAATCTTGTGAGAGCTTCCCTGGTGGCGCAGTGGTTGAGAGTCCGCCTGCTGATGCAGGGGACATGGGTTCGTGCCCCGGTCCTGGAAGATCCCACGTGCCGCGGAGTGGCTGGCCCCGTGAGCCGTGGCCGCTGGGCCTGAGCGTCCGGAGCCTGTGCTCCGCAACGGGAGAGGCCACAACAGTGAGAGGCCCGCGTACTGCAAAAAAAAAAAAAAAAAAAAAAAAAAAATCTTGTGAGAAGAAGGGCCTGTGACCTACACTTTGTAGTGTTATATACAACTCTATGTCACAGGACCTGAGTTCAAATTCTCTCTTGAGAGATTAGCAGGGACGCCACACAGCTCTGCCAACTGTCTTATTAAGTGCAGTATTGTCCCAAGCACATTGCACAGGGAGTCGCGTCAGGCAAGTGTTGCTTACGATTTGTCTCAAGTGAGTAAGTCCTGTTTTACCCTTCCTGTTAATATTTTGAATTGTTTACTTCCTGTCTGACGGTTTTAGAGTTTTAAAGTTTTTAGAAAACTTTTTAGAAGTTTTAGAGTTTTAAAAAATACCTTTCTACATTTTTTTCCTGTAGTATCTGGCAGCTGTTCTCTTTATCAGAAATTTGTGTCTAGCACTCTAATTTAGTTTATTCTGGCACATGATAAGATTTATTTAAATAAATTGGGTTTGATCAGATCCAACGTTCTTCTGCACATTAGTTTAGGAATGAAGTTTTAGTTACTTTACTTAACTGTGGGGAAAATTAATTTGTGGTTATGCTGCTCCAGAAGCAGGATGCCCCATGGTTCATTTGTCACTTTGTCTGAAGGTCTTGAGTGTGTGTATGTAATTTCATAAATTCCATCATGTTATCTTTTTTTTTTTTAAGAAGATGTTGGGGGTAGGAGTTTATTAATTAATTTATTTTGGCTGTGTTGCGCCTTCGTTTCTGTGCGAGGGCTTTCTCTAGTTTTGGCAAGCGGGGGCCACTCTTCATTGCGGTGCGCGGGCCTCTCACATCACGGCCTCTCTTATTGCGGAGCACAGGCTCCAGACACGCAGGCTCAGTAGTTGTGGCTCATGGGCCTAGTTGCTCCGCGGCATGTGGGATCCTCCCAGACCAGGGCTCGAACCCGTGTCCCCTGCATTAGCAGGCAGATTCTCAACCACTGCGCCACCAGGGAAGCCCCATCATGTATCTTTATACATCCTTAGCTTGAGCTCTTGCTAGTTTTTAAGTGAATCATTCCTACAATGGATTGTCTCTTTATTCTGTGTCATTTTCTTAGTGAGACTTTAAGAGTTTTTTCCTTAGCATGTAATACCACCTCATACACTAAGCATTTTAGTTTTCTGTTTATTGTCTGGCTCCCCTAAAGGGAGGCTAGAAGAAAAACTTCCACATTCTGACACTGAAGCTATTCATAGTTTCCCATGGGAAAATCAAGAAGACTCTCACTCAGAATCTGTTTTCTCGAAATTTACACTTGGTCTGCATATGCTAATTTATCAACTTTTTGGTATGTGAGAAGCAGGAAAAAATTAAATAGAGGTGATAAAACAGACTATAATAGGCAGATATGCTCATAACAATGAGAAATAAGTAGCCATAAAGATGTCTGAAAAACTTTTTAAAAATGGTATAATTACTTTAAAAAAAATGAGTGTATAGTTAGGTAGCTACAGCAAGGTCTTTGGGGAACACTAGAAGGGGTAGTAGAACAGGTATTCACCCTATTTTGGATACTTCTTCATATCCTGTCCATAAACAAAGAAATACAAAAAATGTAATCCATTTCAGTTTGTACATGCCCTGGGTTTTTGTCTGTCAGTGAGTCTGGCTATTATAAAATATAAAAATGCAGTATTGCAACCTAAGATATATGCAAACTCCCTTTCACCCTCTGGCTTTACAAACTTGCTTAGTGAGTTTAAGAGGCACTTAAAAACTTCAGCTTTAGTTTTAATGTTAGAAATATTGTTTTAGACTGTGATTTAAAAAGATGTTTACAAAGAGCATAATTCAAATTGCCTTTTCTCTTAATTTTGGTACTAAAAAATCTTAAATATCTTTTAAAAAGAGAAATTTCTCTTTCTCTCTCTAACCTCTACCACCTTCCTCTACCCCTCTTTCTCCCTCCCTCCCCCCCTCCCTCCCTCCCTCCCTCCCTCCCTCTCTCTCCTTCTCTCCCACTCCTCCTTTTCTTTCCTACCTCCCTCCCAGGTTCGAATGGCTCTAAAAAAGGCTGAAAAAGAATTTGAACTCAGAAGCAGCTGGTCTGTTCCAGATGCACTTCAAAAATGGCTTCAGCTGACGCATGAAGTAGAAGTACAGTACTACAATATTAAAAGACAGAATGCTGAAATGCAGTTAGCTATTGCTAAGGATGAGGTACTCTATTATATTGCAAAACGTACTACGCTTCTGAAGGGATTAACCAGTTGGTATACAAAGATCTGAATAAAATTTTTAGTATTGCAGATTATTTTTATGAATTGGAACTTATTGCATAGATTGACTCTCATAAAAGTTTAATTTATTTAAGAGAAGTACATACCTTTCAGAATGACCTTAGTATCATTTAAAAATCATCCCTGCTATCATTATCATAAATGTTTTATACGGAGCTTTTCTCCTCTAGGTTGCTGCCTCATATCTGATTCAGGTTAGTAGTTACTAGAAATTAATGTCTGACTCTTAATAATTGTGTGAAACTACTGAGTCTTAATCTGATTTCTAGTGAAACAACAACAACAAAACACTCGGTGCACTCACTAACACCTCCATTGCAGTAGGATATAGTTTATGTTATTCTCCTAGTTTTAAATAGAAGATTCAGGTCTTTCTGATCCATAGAAATAAGGGAAAAAATTCTCCAGAACAAAGTTTGGCTTAGGAAAGCATGCTTTCTCCCTCATTTGTTTTCTTTTTTGGAAAATAGGGCTATATCTTGGCTAATAACTCCCCATTGATTTTATAATTATTAATATATTCAAAATAAAATAAACCTTATTCGTATATGTGTATTTTATCCCAAACCTAGCCTTATTTTTCTCTCTTTGGGTTTCTAGGCAGAGAAAATTAAAAAGAAGAGAAGCACAGTCTTTGGGACTCTGCATGTTGCACACAGCTCCTCCCTAGATGAGGTAGACCACAAAATTCTGGAAGCAAAGTAAGAATGTTACTGTCACTATCTGTCTATTTTTATTGTGTTGAAATGTGTAATTTATAGGCAATTTATGTTTTAACTTGTCATTTAATTATGTACTATTATATCATTTATACTAATTCTGAAAAGGGGTAATTTCTTCTTGAAATTGGTTAATTGCCTTGGTCTGTTCATGTAGTTGACTTTTTTCAGTGCCGTATTAAAGACTCTTTGATGCAACAAGTAATTCCTATATTGGCTTTTCCAGGAAAGCTCTCTCTGAGTTGACAACTTGTTTACGAGAACGGCTTTTTCGCTGGCAACAGATAGAGAAGATCTGTGGCTTTCAGATAGCCCATAACTCGGGACTCCCCAGCCTCACCTCTTCCCTTTATTCTGATCACAGCTGGGTGGTGATGCCCAGAGTCTCCATTCCACCCTATCCCATTGCTGGAGGAGTTGATGATTTAGATGAAGATACACCCCCAATAGTGTCACAGTTTCCCGGTAAGTGGTGAGTTCAAAAAAGAGAGTTGGTACAGTTTTAAAGGTAACTTTCTGCCATGCCTTTTATGAATCATTTGCTTTGAAATCTATGATAAAATTTGTGTTAATTCTTCATTTTCTCTTTTTTCTTTTTCTTGATCATTGTGTTTACTGTTTGACATACTATATGAGCTATGTGTGTTACACACATATATATATGTACACATATATAATAACACATACATGCTAAGTCACTGTATGAATGAAGTGCTGGGCTTTGAGGGAAAACATCCTTTCATATGGCAGCTTAATCTATAGTAGAAATTAAAAATTAGAGGAAGACCTTGGAAACCTGAGTTGCAATCCTAGCTCTGCCACTAACTAACCAACTGTGTGACTTTGAGCCAGTCGATTTATTTTAAATTGAGTTGCCTTCCCAGTAGGCATGTTTCATAGTATTTTGTTTTGCTTCTCCAATTCTATCCTTTTATTGAAGGAGTATTATCCAGCTGTATTTAACTCATAAAGCATTAAATCCACTCACCTTTACACAAAATTAAATTGCGTTTATATTTAGAAAACATACATTTTTTTGTTGCTAAAAAGTGGAGCTTCTCCCAAAGGTGGTTTTTTTTGTTGTTGTTGTTGTTGTTGTTGTTTTTTGCGGTACCCGGGCCTCTCACCGTTGTAGCCTCTCCCGCTGTGCTCCCGGAGCACAGGCTCCGGACCCGCAGGCTCAGCGGCCATGGCTCACGGGCCCAGCCGCTCCGCGGCATGTGGGATCTTCCTGAACCGGGGCACGAACCCGTGTCCCCTGCATCGGCAGGCGGACTCTCAACCACTGCGCCACCAGGGAAGCCCCCAAAGTTGGTTTTAACATGTAAAGTTTTCATTATAATTGCTTGTTATGCAGTATTCTTTGAAGATGTTTACAGTGTAAAGAATACATTTTGGTAGGAAGGTGAAATTTTACTATTTTAGATTTTATTAATAAATTGTAGAATTTATTAATACATATTTGGAATTTTTGCAAAGTTATAGAGAGTGTAAATTTAAAGTGGTGTATTTCTTGTATTAGAAATCATTTGAAAAACTGTTTATCCTTATTACTGCTTGCCTGATTCATTTTCCCAATCTTTGTAACCTTTTTGAAACAGTATAGCTAGAACAAGATTCCAAAGAATAGAGAGCAAAATTTAATCGTTAATCAGTTGAAAACTCACACAGAAATTTGAGTCTTTGAGACACAAATCATGATATATGAGCATTTTGCAGTTTGAAATTTTCTGTCCAATTGTTACAACTTTCCTAAAGTTATGATTTAGAAAGGGTTCTAATGTTAAAACAATTTTATGAAATAAAGCCCTGAGTTTGCAAATAATTGATCAGTGACTGTGTGCTTGTGTTCATTTCTGTGATTTTAATTATCTGGTTTAACGGCAGACATAATGCAAGCAGATTGGGGAGACACTAAACTCTTACAAGAGGAAGGGGGAGAGGACAGATTGTAAATGCAGTGAATACTGGGAAGTATGTGACCTCAATCATTTCACTTGCCCCATGCTGCAAGATAGTGATGGTTGCAAAGTTTTATCTAGATATGGGCTAGCTCTGCTGTTTGGATACTGTCAACTTGCGTTTATTTGAATTATGTGCCCTTAAGCTTACCATATATGCAGCACTGATTCATAAGTGTATGATTTTGTTTGAAAATGATAGCTTTTTAAAGTTGCAGTTCCTCCTTAGAAACCATAATTATTCGATATCAGAAGTGTGCATATATGTATTCCCTAAAATTAACTAGTTTTTTCTTTACTTTTTTTTAAGTACTTTTTGATGGGGCAAGATATCCACATGTGCATTAAAACACTTATAACTAAATGTGAATAATTTTTTAGTGATTGTGATACACAGAGAAATTTGAACTTTTTAAAATTCAGTATGATGCTTTAGAAATGCTGAAGTTTATTATCTCTGAAAAATAACTTTTGCCAAAGATTACACTTTGAGAGCTCTGTCTCCACCCAGTGGCACAAAAGTAATACTCCACTCTGTTTAGTTATAAAAGCGTAATTTCTGGACCTGACAAATAAACTCTTGGCAGTAGTACTAGGGTCTAGGGTAGGATGAAGGCTCTTCATTATATACTCTTTTAAGCAGTTTTAAATCTGCACCATGGATATGTGTAAATTGTCTAAGAGTGAAGGAATGACAAGGAAGCCTGCCTGTGGTATGTTAAGAGCGAAGTAAAAGATTATAAAACCATATACAGAATAATATTGTCTGTGTTTAATTATGTGTAAATAAAAAAGAGAAAATATTATCAAAGGTTAGCTCTGTATGGGTTTTCCCAGTACCTTTATAGTATCTACTAAATATTCATAGTGCGATTGTGGTAGCAATTTATTTAAAATTTCTTATCATAAAGCTCTTCAGATATGCTTAAAAATACTGAAAATAAATTGCTCATTTACTACAAAGATAAACAGATTTTAACATTTTGCTTTATTCATCTTTCTTTTTCTCTGAAAAAGAAAACACATCTCCTCCCCTTCCTACTAAAGTTGTATATCTTCTAAAGCCTGTTTTACTTGTATTACATGCAGCTATATTTATAAACAATAGATACAATTGTTGTTTGTTTAAAAATGTACATAAATGTTATCAAACTGTGGGTATCATTTTGCAACTCATTTTGGTCAAAAGTATGTTTTAGAAAATTTCCATGTTTATATACAGATAAATTCACTAAAACTGTTTAATATGAGTCAACCACAGTATATCTATTTATCTTTTGTAATAATAAACCACAGTTTATCCATTTTTCTACTGAGATAGGTTCTTTCTACTTTTTTGCCCTTGCAAAAATGAGCATCCTTATCTCTATCTCCTTGTTTCTAACTTTGAGAGTTTCTCTGGGTGGACACCTAGAAATGGATTGCTAAGTCATTGGGAAGGCACCTCTTATTAGTCGTTGCCAAGTTGCTTTCAAAGTGGTTCTATCTGTTTACATACCCACTGTTTATAAGAATGCCTGTCTGCCTGTATCCTCACCGTACTAGGAATGATCTGGTTTGTTTTGTAACTTGAATGCGTGTAATATGATACCTTAGTGTTATTAAAATTGTAATTTCTTTCAAGACTACTGAGGCTGTCTTTAAAGACTAAAAAGACTACTACTACCATTTCATATTTATTGGTGTTTGTCATTCAGATTTTTTCCTCTCTGAGTTGCTTGTTCCTGCTGTGGAATCTCCCTCCGAGATTCCTTACTTACCTGGAAGAATTTTTATTATTATTATTATTTTCTGGTTATTTGAGGGTTGCAGATGTCTTTTCCTAGGCCTTGGCTTTTCTTTTTTACTGTGCTATGTTATTTATTTTCTTTTTTTAATCAAATGGTTTTTTTTCAAAAAACATTTTTAATGACAAATTTACAAATCTGGTTTGTGTTTTTATGTCTTTTTCATAAGGCGATAGATTGTTGTTTGCTCTACTAAAAGTTTTTAACTTTCACTTTAATCCTTTAGTCTTTTCATCTACCTGGAAGTTATTTTTGTTCCTATTGTGAGTGGAATCTAAAGATATCTCTTGATGTATGGATAAACAGTTGTCCTAGTCTCATTCCTGCTCTATCCTTGCTGGTTTGTAATACAACTTCTCTCCATAGATACATAAATGCTTCCAGGCTCTTTATTTTTGTTCCATTGATCCCATTTTGCTTTAGTTGCTATATGTAGCTTTATAGTAAGTATTAATGTTTGATGGGTTTAATCTTCCTCTATTAAATTCAGAATTGCTACTCTTGGCAAGTTATTCTTATGAATTTTAGGATCAGCTTACGAAACGCCATGAAAACTTCCATGGGGCTTTTATTGGAATTTCTTTGAATTTAAAGATTAATTTTTAGCTTGTTTTTTTTTTATAGTTACATGTGTTACCTTTCTTTAAAAAGTTATACTTCAAATTGCTTGTTGCTGATATGTAGGGAAAAGCTGTTGATTTTGGTATGCTGATTTTGTATATAGAAACATTGAATTTTTCTATAAGAGTGTTTTGGATTTTGTTTTGTGGACAATAATAATGACATTTCCCCCCCCTTTCCATTCTTTGTGCTTTTTTCCCAAGGCAGTCTAAGACCTCCAGTAAAATGTTGAATAAAAGTGCGAAAGTGATTGCAGACAAATAGTGATCTCCATTTCTAACTTTAAAGAGAATGCTTATTTCATCATGAAGTGTGTTTTTTTGTTTATTTGTTTTGTTTTTTGCTCTGTGTTCGATGGGTTACATTTTTTTTTTGGCCGAGCCACGAGACACGTAGGATCTTAGTTCTCTGACCAGGCATTGAACCCACGCCCCCCTGCATTGGGAGCATGGAGTCTTAGCCGCTGGGCCGCCAGGGAAGTCCCTGATGGATTATTTTTAAATTAAGGAAATTAATCTCTATTTCTATTTTGCTAAGAATGATTTTTCTTTTAAATCAATGGATGTTAAATTTTACCAAATTATTTTTCTGCATAATTTGAGGTAATTGCTTGTTTTATTTTTCTTTATTCCGTTGAATTTTAATCTGTTTAAATAAATTCCTTTAAATGTCAGTGAAACTGTTTTAGTCACAATGTTCTGTTTTGATAATAATTAGATTTGGTTTGCTATATTATTTTATTTAGGGTTTTTACGTTTTTAATCATAGATTAGTCAATAATTTTCCTTCTCGACACTCTGATTTTGGTATCAAGGTTATATTAGCATCATAAAATAAGGCAAAGAATACCCCCTTTTTCTTTCATTTCATTTTTTTTTTTTACTCTTATAGTAGTAGTTAAGAATTTGGTCTCTAGAACAAGATTGCTAGAGTTTGAATCCTTACTCCTCCATTTAACTTATATGTATGTAATGTTCTCTAGTATTTTGTTTTGTTTTGAATGTCCCGCAAAACATTATTATTATTTTTTTTTTTTGCGGTACGCGGGCCTCTCACTGTTGTGGCCTCTCCCGTTGCGGAGCACAGGCGCAGGCTCAGTGGCCATGGCTCACGGGCCCAGCCGCTCCGCGGCATGTGGGATCTTCCTGGATCAGGGCACGAACCCGTGTCCCCTGCATCGGCAGGTGGACTCTCAACCACTGCGCCACCAGAGAAGCCCAAGACATTATTTTTTATTTGTGTAACTTTGTGGGAGGTACTCTCTCTGACTCTAAGCTTCCTTGTCTGTAAAATGTAACCTACCCTATGAGATTATTTTGTAATTTAAATAATATTTGTAAAACAATTAGAACATACCCTGGCCCATAATAATCCTCAATAAATGTTTTGAATTTTATTCTGTATTCTGAAATATAAGATACAGATGATTCTATGAAGATTTTGAAGAAATTGCCTGTAGGCAGTTTGAGTTTGGTGTGTGTGTATGTTGGCAGAAGAGAAGGAGACAGATTTTTAAATGATTGATTCAGTTTCTTATAATGGTCGTAAGTCTAGATTTGTTAAATTATATATTTCTAAAATATTGCTTGTTTTATCTGAGTTACAAAATTTGTGGCTTAAAGTTGTCCATAGTATTTTATATGATTTTAAAAATCTCACATCTTTAAATTTTCTTTTCATTTCTCCTCCTTGATTAATCTGGTATGATTTGTCTATTATATTTCACTCTGTCATTCTTCAGAGAGCTAACTGTTGGTTTTGTTGATATTCTCCATTTAGTTCTGCTCTTATCTTTTATTTCCTTTATTGGAATTTGCTTCATTTATTTGTTTTTAATATTTAGACAGCTAGCTCATGAATTTTCAGTCCTCCTGTTTCCTTAATGTATGATTTTTATGGCTGTGAATTTCCCTCTAAGAACGACTTTAACTGAATCTACCTAAAGTTTGGATATGTATAGTTTGATTATCATCTAGTTTTAAAATGTTTCCAACTTTTAATATGTCTCTTCCTTGAAATATGAATTATCTCGAAGTATATGTTTAAGTTTCCAAATGTAGTATGTTTGTTTTGTTGTTTATTTGGTCATTAGTTTTTAAAGAATATCTTTACTTATCATTTCTAGTTGTATTATGCTTAGAGAATAGCATCTATATAACATTTATTCTTTGGTATCTTCTGAGACTTGCTTCATGACCTAGTATTTATTTGATCGAATATTTAAAAATTTCCACACATATCTGAAAAGTACATTTTCTTAATTGTTAGTTATAGGATACTATATTGTTGGTTAAATCATGTATTAGTTATGAAAAATCTCTATATACCTACATTTTGGTCTACTTTTCTGTCATTTGCAGAAAGAAGTTTGTTCAGATCTCTCACATTTATCAATTTCTTCTTGTAATTCTGCTCATTTCTATTTTATATAGTTTAAGCCAAGTTATTTGGTGAATATAAGTCCAGATGTATCTTTTTAAAAGATTAACTATTCTTCTGTGATTATGCGGAGACTGCTTTACAGCTAACTGTACTTTCTGCCTTTAAGTTTGTATTATCTGATATTAAAATAGCTATAGGAGCTTTCTTTTGATTAATATTTGCCAGCGTAACTTTTTCTTTACTTAAAATTTTTTCTATCATCAGGCTCTAGATATGTCTGTATAAGAAATAGCAATAACTTACTATTTTGCTTTCTATTTGAGGATCTCTGTTGCCAGCGAAGTCCAATGTAATCCAATTACATTTAAGCTGCTTGCTGATCCGTTTGGATTTCTCTCTGGCATATTATTTTGTGGTTTCTCTTTTCTATACCTCTTTTCAGCTTCTCTGTCATTCTCCTAAAGGATCTTCAGATGCTTTAATTTTAGACACTACCCTCCGCATCTTATATATTAATGTTGTCTAGTATTTTGTTTTGAATACCCTGCAAAAGTCATTTTTTATTGTTTTATTCAGTCGTTGTTCAGAAAGACTTATGTGTTTATCTCTTCATCATTGTATTTTGTTTTTTACTCTTTCCTTTTTTTTTGCTTCCTTGAGAATATGTTCTTTGGTAAAAATTCTTTCAGTTAGCAACTGGGAGTGGTAAATTCTCTGTCTTTGCCTGAAAATGTCTTTATTTTCACTCTCACTTGAGAATAATAGTTTAACTGGATATCAGATTCTAGATGAACAATTACTTTTCCCATAGTATTTTGAAAACATTTGTTGTTATTTTCAGCCTCTTATTGTTACTGTTGAGAAGTTTTAGTAAGGCAGATTGTTCCAGTTTCCTTTTAGGTAATTTCTCGTTTCTCTCATCACTTAGAAAATGTTATCATTTTCTTTTGTTACACGTTTTTACTATAATATAATTAGGTGTACAATTTTTTCCCTGATACTTGGTGTGCTCTTGAATCTGAAGATTATTATCTTTTTTCAATTACAGAAAAATTATTAGTTGTTTTCTCTTTTAATATTGTTTTTCTTTTCTCTCTTCACTCCTACTGGAATATTAGTTGTATAGAAATATAAGACTAATATTAGCCTATAATTATATGTTTGATTTTATTTTATCTTCCACATCTCTTAACCTTTCTTTTTATCTAATTGTGCTGCATTCAGAAAAATTTCCTTAGATCCATCTTTGAGATTACTTACTCTTTCTTCAGCTCCAATTTTGTTTAACCCATTCTTTGAATTTTTAATTTCAGTGACTGTTTTCATTTCTATTAGTTCTCCTTGATTCTTCATAAAATCTACTTGTTTTTTAATGCCTTGTCCTTTTTTCATTTTTATTTTATAATTTAATGCCCTTAAACATCTTATATTTTAGTTTTATTTGATAATTGTATTATTTGATGTTCTTGATTGATTATTGCAGCTGTTTCTTGAGTTTGCAGAGCAGATTGCCTTCTCCTGTTTTATAGTGTTTTACTGAACTATCTTAAAGGAACTTCTTTTTTTTCTTCCCTCCAGGGAAACACTTTGTGAGGAGTAGGAGTGCTCCTCAATATGATTTCTCTTGCTTCTGGCAGTAGTTTCAAGGGCTTCACCTACTCAGGACCATCTTTTTTTTTTTTTTTTTTTTTTTTTTTGTTAACCTTTCGGATTTGGGTTTCACAGACCCTTCTGGTAGTATAAACTTGAACTCCAGGGTAATATGAGTTAGTTTGTATTGAGTTTGAGTATTGAACACCGAGCATATTGAGTTTTTCATAAGAACCTTTTTAAATTCCAGTATCCAGAGAACATTCATTGAAGGAAGTTCCCTTGTTCATTGGTCAGATTTCTTTTCAGTACACCCTCCCACTGAGGAGTGCAGCCATCTAGGCCCAGGCTTTTATCCAGAACACTCACAATTCCTATTCCTCACCTTCTGTGGGCTTAAGGTGTCATTTATATCCCCAAATTAAAGCGCAAACCCTTAAATTACTGAGACAGAGAACCTCCCACAGCAGTTCCAACATCACTCACAGGCCTACTAGCTCTGACTTTTAGTCTTTGTGTTTTGGCACCTGAGAATTTTCTCTTCTTCCTTGCAAACTCAGCTATGCATTTAAAACTGTTATATTTTATTCAGCATATTGAAGCACTTGAGGCTATTTAAAGTGTGTGGTTTGGGGGTTGGAAATGGTGGTCAGGTTATCTTTGACTGCCATATTGCTGGAACCAGAAGTCCCTGTATTACTTATTATTTTTGGTTGTTGGTGGTGGGGGGGACCCCCTTATTCAAAACCAAATTTTATCTTCTTTGCCATAAGAAAATACAGTTTGCAAAATAGTGTCTTATTAAATTGTTATGCTTCTGTATATAATTATTGATATTAGAATGAAAAATCACCTCAAATAAATTTCTGTACAGTGAACTTCAGTGTTTCATTTAGCTACTCTTATAAATCACAGGTAGGGATGGCTGTCGGCTTTCATTGGGAATTAATAATAGCCTGGAGATACTATTAAACATGTTCACCTTTTGTATAGGAGAGCTTGTTAACAAGGTCAAAGTGAACTGCTTTTTAATCCTACATGAGTTTTATGGTGTTTGCAATATGTAAGAAGAAAATTTTTTGAAAGGATTGTAGAGTTGTAAACATTTTCTAGATGTGACCCATTTATGAGTCTCATCTTTATGTTATATTCTTTATTGGATTACTTAGATTTTCCTCATATAAACTATTTGCTTTGTTTTTAAACCTTCTTCATGCGGTATCTTTCCATCTTTGTGAGTAATACAAAAAAAATTTTTCCAAGCAGCGAATCCTGATTCTTCTCAGCCCTTCGCATCACACCTAGTCATGGCTGAATGTGGCTATGTTTTACTGTGTATACCAAGTAACCAGTGACTGATGAGAATGGCTGCATTATATGCTAAGAGTTGTAGAACTTAATCATCTGTGTCAGTCTGGACACATTCTTTTAGTATTTGTAGGATATTGTTTCTTCTTTGACAAAGTGAGAACATTGGACTAAAGATTTCCAGGGTTTCCTCCAGTTCTGTAATCTATGAATCATTATAAATAAGTAAGGGAAAATTCTAATGTTTGTCTACTAAATTATAAATAGTTTCATATTATATAATTTGTGTTTGGAAAAAGCCTTGTATGGTATTTATGGAGGTAGTCAAATATTCTGAAAATATTCCCTTTAATTTTACCCATTTTCTTTTTTTTTTTTTCCAGTACGTCAAGTTATTTCAGTGGCTGTTTCTGTTTGAATTGTTTGTTAATTCACTCAGTAAATACTTACTGTACATCTACTTTTTTTAAAAAATAAATTTATGTATTTTATTTTTGGCTGCGTTGGGTCTTAGTTGCTGCGTGTGGGATTTCTCTAGTTGTGGTGAGCGGGGGCTATTCTTTGTTGCGGTGCATAGGCTTCTCATTGCAGTGGCTTCTCTTATTGCGGAGCACAGGCTCTAGGTGCGCAGGCTTCAGTAGTTGTGGCTTGCGGGCTCTAGAGCGCAGGCTCAGTAGTTGTGGCGCACGGGCTTAGTTGTTCCGCAGCTTGTGGGATCTTCCTGGGCCAGGGCTCGAACCTGTATCCCCTGCATTGGCAGGTGGATTCTTAACCACTGCGCCACCAGGGAAGTCCCTGTACATCTACTTTTTGTCTGGCATTGTGCTAGTTGTGATTCAGTGTTGAACATGATACACAGTTATTTCCTTCATGAAGCATGCAGTCTAATGGAGGACAGACAAGAGCAATGCACTAAGTTATGTCATAGGGAAATACACTTTGGTGTTGCCATGTGAGCACAAGAGGGCAAACACTGACCTTAAATTTGGAGGGGTTGGGAAACTTCCTGGAGGAACTGCTCTTTAAGTGAAATGAGAGGTCAAGGGAGAGATGAGATGAGGAAAGAAGGTATGGAGATACTCTGATACTTCTGGGAGCTGAGTGAGGTATATTGTTCCTAGTATTCCTATAACAGGGAAGAGGGACACTAGTTCCAAATTAGAGGCTAGATAAATAGGGCATTCTAAGCCATGTTAAGGAGTTTGACTTTATCCTAATCCTAGAAGTAATGGGAGCAACTTAAGGGTTTTAACCAATAAAATGTCATATTCCTTTTCCATTTTAAAATGATCATGCAGGTTGCAGTATGGAGAATAAGTTGGAGGAGAAAGATCAGTTATTATTCTGGTGCAGTAGTCCAGCATAATACAGCAGTGATTTGTTGAGGGGGAAGTGGAGAGATGTGAGAGATACCCAGGAGGTAGAACTGGAAACACTTTATGATTAACTAGATGTGGTTTATGATGGAGGAAGAAGAGTCAAGAATGTCTGCGTTTCCAATTCAGATAACTAAGTGAGTGGTGGTGTTTTTTTTTTTGTTCTTTTTTGTTTTTTTTACACCAAGGTGTAAGGAACATAGAAGAAGGAGTGGGTTTGGGAGGAAAATGTTGAATTCAGTTTGGGTATCTGTGGAACACCCAAATGTCCAGTAGGCAGTTGATTGTGAAGTCCTAAAGTTTAGGAAAAAGATTAAAAGCTGGAGTCACAGATTTGGACTTCTATAGACTGCAAAGGGTAATTGGAGTAATGAGAGTGGATGAAATTTCTTGAGAAGAATAAGTGGAACAAGAATAACAAGGCCTAGAACAGAACTTTGGAGACAATTAAGGGACAGTAAAGGAAGAGGTGAGAATGTGGTTGGAGAGGTCAAGGAAAGGATAAACTAATAATGTCACGTGCTGGTCCAATGTCAAGGAAGGATGGAGATACTCACTGAATTTAGCAATGAGGAAGTTTATCATAACTTTGTTAATGATAGTTGCAGGGAAATTGTATGGAAGCACTCTACCATTTCTTTGATGAATGAGTGAAGATAAAGTAGTGTAGAAAGCAACATAGATCATTTACATAAAAGGGAAGAGAGATGTCAGCTGAAAACAGTCTGAGGGTAGAGGAGGTTTTCTTGTTGCTCTTGTTGTTTATCTGTTTCTCAGGTTTGTTTTTTCAACTTTTTTTAAAAATAAATTTATTTTATTTTTATTTTTGGCTGTGTTGGGTCTTCGTTGCTGCACGCGGACTTTCTCTAGTTGCGGCGAGCGGGGGCTACTCTTCCTTGCGGTGCGTGGGCTTCTCATTGCGGTGGCTTCTCTTGTTGCAGAGCACAGGCTCTAGGTGTACGGGCTTCAGTAGTTGCGGCACGCAGCCTCAGTAGTTGTGGTGCACGGGCTTAGTTGCTCCGCAGCATGTGGGATCTTCCCGGACCAGGGCTCGAACCCATGTCCCCTGCATTGGCAGGCGGATTCTTAACCACTGCACCACCAGGGAAGCCCCCTGTTTTTTTAACTTTTATTTTTAAGTGCCAGTGGGAAATAGAAGAGGAGAAGATGAAAATAAAGGCAGCAAAAGGGATAAACAGTAGATAAGGTCCTTGAGTTTAGGGTAGAGAATGGGACAGATAGTGGAAGGAACAGAATGTGTGAACTAGAAAGGTAGGAATGTTAGAATCTAAATTATCTGATGTCTTAAGCTTATTATTTCAAAAATGAAGCAATTCTGAATGATGGCAAGACCAAGGCATGAGAGTGGGTGGTGGAGTAGAGTAGAGGTGAATGTCTTGTGAGAAGAGATGAAAAACATGATTGATTAAGGTGTTCATCTTACAGATGAGATGGCTCAAGCTGGTGAGAGGTTGGATGGACTGGTAAGAGAGAGACTAAGCAGGAAGTGACTAGTGAAGTGGAGATGAGAGATTCACGTGGCTTAATAGTGTGAGTGTCAAGGAACATGTTTTTATAAAGGGAGTGAGGGTTTACAACAATATTGGGGAGTGAGAAGGCCATCAATCTGTTGTTCTGATGCTGCAGCATGTGAGGTATGAAGAATGAACGGCTTCAGCTTGAGATCAGTATTCTTAGGAGAGCTATGTTTCCATTAAGGCAAAGAAATGAAGTGCCCATTCAATGAAGATTTAAGCACATAGGGGAAGTTTGTCTACTGTCTGCGTGGGTCTAGACTGAGACTGGGAGCAGAAACAAGGTAATCTAAGACTTCTGGTTAGTTCCACAATAGTCAGTGTTCAAAAAACAAGTTTTTATCTGACCTTTGCCTAAAAAATAGTGAGACTATATATACAGTATTTAAATGATCCTTGATTTAAAATTTCTCAAAGTTCAAACAAGTTGTGCTATCTCAAGAGATACTTGTTGAAAAATCCATCCTGTTTTACCAAATAGTTTTCTCGTCTTTCAATGTTAAAATTCATTAAAATATTTGCAATAAAGTACAGATTCCTTTTAAATATGCTTTATGGATTTTTAAATATTAGAATTTGTTATCTTGGGTAAATGTTTAAGCCTTTATGGTTAGTAACGTCAGATTTTGTATTTAAAACCTCATGTGTTTATATGTTCACTTCTGTTTATTTTTTAGACTTGTTGTTATTTTTGTTACATTTTTTTTTACTTCTTAACTTTCCTGAGAAGCAGCTTTATAGGTGATAGAGGATGGTAATAATTGTACAGTTACTTCAACAAAGGTAGATTCAATGGTGACAAAGGTAGATTAATCACATCAGTTCTCTTTGGTGTGTCTCTGTAGTGTGCATGAAAGGAGCATTGGATTTTATGAATGTTTTCATTTATTTCCGCTTGGCTTTCAGGGACCATGGCTAAACCTGCCGGATCACTGGCCAGAAGCAGCAGCTTGTGTCGCTCCCGCCGCAGCATCGTTCAGTCCTCGCCGCAGTCTCAGCGAGCTCAGCTTCCTGCACATGCTCACCCGGCACACCCCCGGCATCCCCATCACCCCCAGCACACACAGCACTCCTTGCCTTCCCCTGATCCAGATATCCTCTCAGTGTCAAGTTGCCCTGCTCTTTATCGAAATGAAGAGGAGGAGGAGGCCATTTACTTCTCTGCTGAAAAGCAATGGTATTGGCAATGAATGAAATACAGTATGTGTTGAGCTGGGTGGGTAGGAGTGGTATGTTGTGTTAATTTTCTACTGCTGCATAACAGGTTACAACAAACTTCAGTGGCTTCTAACAACACCCATTTATTAGCTCTCAGTTCTGTATGCCAAAGTCCAAGCTTGGTGTGGCTAGGTTTTCTGCTCAGGGTCTCACAAATCTAAAATCAAAGTGTTGGCTGGGCTTTATTCTTATCTGGGGCTAGGGGGCCTCATCAAAGCTCACTTGGTTGTGGCAGAATTCAATTCCTCATGGTTACAGTACCATGGTCCTGGTTTCCGTGCTTGCCCTGAGCTGGGGGCTGCTCTCAGATTCTAGGGGCTGCTCTCAGATTCTAGAGGCTGCCTGCTCTTCCTTGCCATGTGTGGCCTCTATCTTCAAAGCCAGCAACAGAGAATTTCCCTTCTTTCAAATCCCTCCTTTGCTTTGAATCTCTGCTTTCCTTTATCTCTGATCTCTATACCCAAATTTAAAAGGCTTACCTGGATAATAATCTCTCTCTATATTAAGATCTACCAGTTTGGGCCTTAATTACACCTGCAAAATCCCTTCATAGCAGCACCTATATTAGTGTTTGATTAAATAACTAACTGGGAGAAGATGTGTGCACACCAGAGCTGGGAATTGGGGGACCATCTTAGAATTCTGACCACCACACACATAGGATATTTTGAGATATAACTGCTTAGAGGCTATTGCACACAATTGACTCGAGTCTCAGAATATAAACTTGTCTAACGAACAGTTTCATATGTAAAATATAAAGGCATGAACTTAAATATACTTGAGCACAAGGAAACATTAAATATGACTGACTGAGGTTTAAAAATATTTGTTGCCAATTAACGATTTGTTCTGTTATGTGCTAGTACTTGCTAGCAAGCAAGCAGTATCAGATGCAAAAGATTTAAGAAAATGTCAGGAACTTAAAGGAGGAAATTATATTCATAACACTTTTTTTTTTTCTATAAAGTAGATATAGCAGCAGTGTATTCTAGTCCAATGAGACCGGTTGCTGTTGGGGATCTCTCTAAACCATATTCCTCTTTTGGAGCAGTACGGTATTAAGTGACAGAAAAACTGGTATTGGTTTCTGAGTTTGCCACTTAGTAGCCATGTGGCCATGAAGTCTTCACTGTTCTTGTAAGAAAAACAAAACCAGAAGGAATGGGCTGGACACTTGCCATAAGCCCTGGTGGCTCTCTGTCATGTGATTCTTCACACATAATTGTTTCGTCTGCTAGTGAAAGTAAAATTGATGATTAGCAAGTGATCATTATAGCATATTCCTAAGGAGATAGTACAAGTTTTGTGTTGTCATTGCAACTGGAGAATCTGAGGCACCTGTGCTTGGTTAGCACTTTATGACCAGCTTTTTTGTCTAACCTTTGCAGTATAACTGTAGTCACCAGTAAGATGGCTCTATTGACAAAACTAAATTTGCGTGGCTTACGGAAATTAGTAGGAAAACTCTAGAGCTCTGCTGTCCAGTAGAATTTTTTGCACTGATGGAAATGTTCAGCCCTCATTTCAAAGAGCACTGTCAGAAATTCACAGCTAGCTCATAAATTTGAGAAGAATTTGGATTCAGACAACTTCCTCCTCTCCATTTTAGTCTTTTAAGTGTTGAGCCACCAGAATCCTTACAAAATAATAATAATACAAACATTTACTATTTACCAATCTTTTATGTTCTATGCATTATTGCACGTATACGCTCATTTAAACCTTACCTTGAGTTAAGCCTTGTTATACTTAACTTTAATGTAAAGCATTAAACTTACATAAATTCAACTACGCGTCACTGTGGGAAAAAAATAAAAGTAGAAAAATGACATAAATGGTACATATAATTAAATTCAATATTCTGAAGAATATATGCTCTGGGAAAAATGGGAGATTTTAAGGTGTACTAGACCTGTATTCCAAGTCTGACTAGTTATGCAGAAGAAGCAACACTTCAGATTATTATTTGTTTTGGAATTAGGATATTAGAACTAAAAGTAGTATTAGAGATTGATCAAATACTCTTACCTAGACAAGAAAATTGAGATCTGGTTAAATTAAGTGATTTGCCCAAGATTGTACAGCTAATTAATGGCAGGACCAGGACAGGAATCTAGGTCTCCTAAGTTAGGTCAGTATTCTTTTCACACATTATTTAGATTTTAGAAGCTAGTTTTTAAAATATTTTTAACCTAGTTTAGAATTTCACACACAAAGCAGCCAAACCACATAACAGAATAGAAAGTAAATTCATAAAATTTTGACTAGATCAGCTTCTAGCTCTGGAAGCTGAAGGAACAGTGAACAGCTCCAGGGAACAGTGATATATGCTGTTTGATTAATGGACATCTACTCCAAAAAGAAGCCTTGCAGGAAAGTCCCTACCAGTAATTGATTTCTGAGTCATTTCTTCCTATCTGAACTGCCCCTTGCCCTCTGTTAGCACTATCCATTATCAATTGTAAGAGCATTTGCAAAATTATGCAGTACATGTAACTGTATAAAATGAAAGCATTATTTAAGTCTTTATTTGCCCAGGAGATTTTATACCTTCTGAAAGCTTGTAGTGTAATAAAGACAGTCTTCACATACATGTGTGAGTAAAGTTCATAGAAAAGACTAAATACATTTAGCAGTCTAATATATAACTGAAGTATGGTATTAACAAAATACATGTCAAAATCAATAAACATGCATATCATAACATGAATAATGATAGTAATCATAGGTCATCCAAGGTGAGAGAGCATTCAATTCATTTACTCTATAAATATGAATTTAGTCCTTGCTGTGTGCCGTGTACTTGCTAATGACTTGAGCTGCCAAGACAGGTGAGACTAGGTCCTGGCCTAGTTCCAGCTGGTAGATGATGATCATATGTGTTCCTGCCTTTCTGTCTTCAGCTCTCTTCCTTCTCTCACCTTATTTCTTTTGCCAGTTACTTTTTACCTTGACTCTACTTTTCATTTCGTAATCATTCTGTTCATAGAGTGAACACTATTCATCTCAGGTATGGTACATTCAAAAATGAATAAATTATTATCCCTATTCTTCAGAATTTTCCTCCCTCCCTCCCTTCCTTCCCCTCTTTCTTCTCTTCTTATCTTTTCTTCTCTTTTTCCTTCCTCCCTCCCTTCCTTTCTTTTCCCTCCCTCCCTCCCTCCTTCCTTTCTTCCTTCCCTCCCTCTTTCCCTTCCTCCTTCCCTCCCTCCCTTGCATACTTACTTAATATCCATTATGAGCTTGTCACTATTCCAGAGAATACAAAAGTTAATAAGACTTCCTGCCCTCATTGTCTCCTTTCTTCTGGGGAAACTGACTATAAATAAGTTAATATAAAATATTTTAGGTAGTGATAAGTTCTGGGATGCTAAACAAAGACAGGTAAAAGGAAAGAGAATGCTGCTTTGGATAGGGTAGTTAGGAGAAGCATCTCTGGAGAGAGAGCATTTGAGTCATGTGGAGATGGAGGGGAAAAAAGATGAGGCAGAGGGAACAGCAAGTGCAACAGCCCTGAGGGAGTTGCAAGATTGGCATGTGGCAGGAACAAGGAAGAGGCAGAAAATGGTACACCGTGCAGCTGGAGGGATAGCCATGGACCTGACCATGCAGGGCTTTGCGGCCTTTGGCAAGGACTTTGGAGTTTAGCCTAAGTGTGTGAGGAAGCATTGGAAAGTTTTGAGCAAGAGACTGTGCTCTGATTGAGTTTTTAAAAACCACTTTAAGGGCTGTGCAGAGAAGTAACTCAGAGGGAAGAACAAGAATGGAAGCAGGGAGACGAATTAGGAAGCTATTGCGATCATTGAGGTAACTGGTAGGGCAGGAAGAAGGACGGTAGCAGTGGGACAGGAAGAAAAGGGTGGGTTTGAGGTATATTTTGAAGGAATAGCTGATAGCGTTTACTGTATGTTGGCTTTGGGGTTGTAAACTTTATTTCTTCCAGTCCTCTTTATTTCTCTTGCCACTGTGGAAAAGAGGGAAAAATCACAAAGGAATAAACTTGTGATAACTTATTGAATGTCTACTTTAAAAAAATAGCTCAGTGTCATTACCTTTCACCTGCCATCCACTCCCCACCCCAGTGTATCTCACCTCTCTTCCCTTCTGTTTTAAACTTGGGAGAGCTTATATTTTAGCTTAGTATATTCTTTTCTTCCTTCCTTAGGAAGCTATATTTAATCAATTTAATGACTAAACAGTAAAGGGAGAAGGTGGTGACTAAAATTCATCTTTTCAACTATATGTCAACTATGTGATTTAGAAAGAAAAATTTTCAGTGTTGAAACAAAACACAGAAGTAGCTGAAATGGTAAAAACCTGTAAAATTTAAACATTTTCATTTCTCTGACAATTGAAGAAGGCGTAACTTTAAGTTATAATATTTTCTAGATTGGAAGGTATCATTATCATAGTTTATGTTAAAAATTGAACATTTTGATAAGTCATATTATTTAAAGTAGTAATTTTCTAATTTTGTTGAAATGTGTATAGAATTTTAACATCTCTCCCTTTAATATTTCCATAGCTTAAACAGTGGAAGATGTTTTGGTTAGAATTAGTTAGAATGTCTGCCAGTACCCTTAAGAAACGTATTGATTTAAAATTTTACCTTTGCCTCTATCTCATCCAGGGAAGTGCCAGACACAGCTTCAGAATGTGACTCCTTAAATTCTTCCATTGGAAGGAAACAGTCTCCTCCTTCAAGCCTTGAGATATACCAAACATTGTCTCCACGAAAAATATCAAGAGATGAGCTCTCTCTAGAGGATTCATCCAGAGGAGATTCGCCCATAGCTGCAGATATCTCCCGGGGTTCTCCTGATTGTGTAGGTCTGACAGAAACTAAGAGCATGATCTTCAGTCCTGCAAGCAAAGTGTACAATGGCATCTTGGAGAAATCCTGTAGCATGAACCAGCTTTCCAGTGGCATCCCGGTACCTAAACCTCGCCACACATCATGTTCCTCAGCTGGCAACGACAGCAAACCAGTTCAGGAAGCCCCAGGTGTTGCCAGGATAAGCAGCATCCCACATGACCTTTGCCATAATGGAGAGAAAAGCAAAAAGCCATCAAAAATTAAAAGCCTTTTTAAGAAGAAATCTAAGTGAACTGGCTGACTTGGTGGAATTCCATTCAAGTGGCATCTTTAAACTTTTATCTCCCATCCTTCACTCCTCTTTTTTTGTTTTAATTTTAGGAATGTAACTCCATTGGGGCTTTCCAGAGTGGATGCCATAGTGGAATGTCCTTAAGAGCAACTGTCTACTGTCTGCTTATTTAAATGACTATATAATCAATTTGTCAAGCCAGTTATTACTGAAAAATCATTAAGAGATGAGACAGTTTACAGTCATTTTTGCCTATTTATTTCTGCTTTGTTATTAGTGATATATATACAACATTTTGTTGAGAGCCACTATGGACTTAACAAGCTTTAATGGACTAGTAAGCCAGCATGGGCTTGCAAAAATTTCTTGTTTACCAGAGCATCTTCTTATCTTTCCACAGAGCTATTTACATCCTGGACTAAAATAACTTAAAAGGAGTAAAACTAATTGCACTACTGTTTCTCAGACTGGAAAAATATCTCTGCAAGTGAAACTGTATAGAGTTTATAAAATGACTATGGATAGGGGACTGTTTTCACTTTTAGATCAAAATGGGTTTTTAAGTAGAACATAGGGTTTCTAATTAACTTGATTTCTGGAAATGAAAACCCACGCTTTTATTATGGGAAGCTTCTTTAAATGCATTTAACATTATAAAGTTTCAAGTCCTGCTGTAAAGACCATGTTGTTTTGTTTTTCCCAGGGCTTTCACTGTGATTTTCTGCATTGCAGGCTGTATGATAAAATATAAATAATTTAAAGAGAGAGGCTCTTGATTCCTTACACAAAGTGGAAGAGTTAAAACTTGATTGAAGGACTTAAAACATTCACAAGCATATACTAAACTAGGGGGATGTGGGGATTCAGGCACTTGTTTACAGACTCAGTAACTGCAAAGATTTATGGTTTGTGAAAAACTTGTACTGTGGAAAAGATAATAAATCGAAGACATTATTTTGTGGGACTGTGCTGATTTTTGTTGATAACACTCCACTAAGAACACTATATGTTTTTTGGAGAGCTGTGTAAGCTGTCTTCTTGCTTAACTTCAATATAAGAAATAGTGATGTTTTGGAAGTAAGTTGTCAACAAATTTCTTTCTATTTTATATTGTTTGTCATATTTTTATGTAGTTAGAAATGTTTAAATGTTCTAATATCAAGATTAACAAATATAAATTTATGGTGCATTTAGATTGTATTGTATTTGTAAAGTTTGGGGTTTGTTAAACTGATAGCTTATTATAAAGGTAACTTTTACTGTGAAGATTGTCACATGAGTAACAAAGTACATTAACATCTGGGGAGTTTCTGCTTAAACTGCTTCTTTTAAAAATTCAGTGAAAATGATCTGGTTAATGCAATGTGGATGGACATTTAGGTGAACGACTGATGCCTATTAGCTAGAATGGTTTTTCAGCTTTGTGGCTGAAATATATAATGTCCAACTCAGTCCTGTTTAGATGAAAATGCTGATTGATAAACAATCATCATTCAAGATTTGCTCCAAAGAAATACTTTACTAAGAATGTGAACAGTTTCCCAAAGTTTCCTGTAAATTTTGTGTACTTCAGTGCCG
This sequence comes from Monodon monoceros, assembly GCF_005190385.1. NCBI lineage: Eukaryota > Metazoa > Chordata > Mammalia > Artiodactyla > Monodontidae > Monodon > Monodon monoceros. Next base: position 84,238,267 of record NW_021703777.1, on the reverse strand, counting down.
TCGTTTAAAACTGTTAAGGTCTTGAATGATATTTATATACGCAGATATCTATATATTTAATAGACAGTGCTTTGAGGGCAAAAGTTGTTTGACTGAAGTGAACATAGTGTTTTGGACTAATTATAAGGTAAGTTAACCTGAAAGGTCAAGAGTTGAGGAACACAGACCCACCCTAAAGCTGTTTAGGAAGGGGGAAAATTGTGCATGAAGAATTGAAAAGCGCCCTGGAAAGTTTCTTCAGAGTGAAGGGAATACCTAATCTTCTTTCTCCTTCTTACAACCAGGCAGGAATTCTTCCCTTTGAAAATTGCAAAAGGGATGAGAACCTTTTAGTTTGATGAATAGAGAAGGTAAAAGCCACAGAGCATGAAGTGGGGCTGGGAGAAGGAAGATCTCTAGGAGTGCCCACCAAGGCTTTCACTTGTTCAGGGTAAGAAGGAATCCTGGATCAGAACCACCTAGATGCTAGAAGTTGTGCCTGGGAGTGGGAGAGGCTGGCCTGAGTAAAATGTGGGCCATCTTAAGTCAGGGGATGCATTGTTTGTTCTAAATTTCACACGGTTATAAGCAAATTCAACCAAGGGATACTTGCTGCCTTATGTTGCTTGTAATATTTACTTGCATTAGTACAATGCTCTGTTTTTGTAAATTCAACAGAAAATAATTGAGTTTTGGAAAGCCACAATAATTTCTGTATCACATCGTTTACACACGAAGAGTTGGACGTTAATATAAATTTTTAAAATTACCCATTTCTTACCTTATTTTAACCTTATAAAACTATGGTATTTTCCTGATTTTAAAAGTCATACCTTCCTTATTGTAAAAAATGATTCATTATAGAAAAGTATGAAGAAGAGAAACAACAGCAATCAAATTCTACTGCCCACAGTAATCACTTTTAATATTTTGGCATGTTTTCTGCTAGATCATTTTCTGTATACTGATATATATTTTACATAATTGAAATCATACTATATAGCTTTATATTATGCTTTTTCACTTAATATAGTATAAGCATTTCTCCAACATTATTAAAAACTCTTCATGAACATTTTAATGTTTCTATGATATATCATTGTATTGATTAACCATAATCTTTTTAATCATTCTTTTATTATTAAACATTAGGCTGTTTACAAATTTCTAATATGAGGAATAATAGCATTTAACATTTATTGAGCACCCTATATACCAGGCACTGTTCTAAACTTTTTATATATTCTCATTGAACCTTGTAAGGTAGGTGTCTTTTTTTTTTTTTTTAAATCACCATTTTACTGATGAGGAAACTGAGCCCAGAAAATTAATAATTTGCTGAAGATCACATAGCTAATAAGTGGTAGAACCATGCTAACTTTTAAGTCATACTGCATAAATTCTAGTGAACATTCTCATTCCTTAGAATATATATTTTTAGAAAAGCATCAAGATTTTTATTTTATGTATATGCACATGTTTTTATGTATACATACAAAGTCTCACATATATACCTTGTTTTTAAAGTTCTTTCTCCACGTAGCTATGTTTGTATTCCCCTAAATACCTGAGGGTACAAGTGACCTTCTGCCTCAGACCATCATTTCTGAATTACCATTTGGTTAAAACTTTGCTATTTTAGTAAGTATTTTTTAATTGGTAAATAATGTCTGGTATGGTTGGAAAGTTTTTTTTTATGCCATGTATTTTTCATTTCTGTGAATTGTCTCTTCATGTCCTTTGCCTGTTAAGTTCTTAAGGTCCTAGTGTTATTTTTCAATCTTTCACACAGTCTTTCAAATGTAGCTATTCTTGTATTCTTCATTTACTAACTAAAACTGATTTTTTATCAAATAGTATTTTTCATGTTTATTTTTAAAAGTAAGCCGAAGAAAACCTACATTTAAATTTTAGTCTTACTGCTCTCCTGTTTTTAGGTCTTCAGTGAGAGAGTAGATTCCCCTCCCCCCCAGTTACAGGTTAGAGACAATCAGAATCTGCTTAATTCATTCAACAAATATTAAATAGCTTACCATGTACCAAGCATCACGATAAGCTCTGGAGGTATAGAGACTAATGTGACAGGTACCTGCCCTAAAGGAACTTGGTATCTAATAGGGCAGACAGGTCATAAACCCTTCAAATAAGTGCAGTAATAGAAATGTAAACCAAATGTTGGCGAGAGAGATTATGTAACTCAAAGGTGTCTATTAAATCAAGGATAATTTAATGATGCTAATTTCCTGAGGATGTGCAGAGCACTTGGTGTGGCTGAAACATACAGGTCCAAGGGCAAGTTGCACCTAACTAGTAGTCTAGTTCCAGCAGGTGAGCTTGCAGTTACTGAGTTCCAGCAAAACACTTTGTAACAGCTGTGAGGGTGCTCATTCGGGGGTGAATTGTTTACCAGAGAGAAACAGTGTTTGAGCAACCCCACATAAGCCCTGATAGTACTGATAAAAGACTCTCCCTCCCCACGTCTCCAGCCCTGAAACAGGATGGTCTGTTTCAGGATGAAAGACGCTCTCCTTCAGATTTACTCAGGTAAGCCTGATCTGATCTTGTGGCAACTCTATTTTTAGGTTTTTGAGGAACCTCCATACAGTTCTCTGTAGCAGCTGCACCAATTTACCTTCCCACCAACAGTATACGAGGGTTCCCTTTTCTCCACACCCTCTCCAGCATTTGTTATTTGTAGACTTTTTGATGATGGCCATTCTGGCTGGTGTGATTGTAGTTTTGATTTGCATTTCTCAATTGGTGTCAAGTGGGCTTCAGGCCAATTTTCAGATATTGCCTCAGTCCCATGATTGGGCTTTTCTGAGGTTATCTACAGGTCTCTGGATTGGCCCTCAAAGGGTCCTCTCCATGGCGATGTTTGTTGTAGGCCCAGATAGGACATTGTTGGGAGGCCTCAGTCCAGATCTTGATTTCCTATCAGCAAGAAAGGATTGAGGCAATGCCCAGGATCCCTTCATGAGCTAGAGTTATGACTGCCAGGGTCTCCATTATCCTGGTGACCTAGTGTTTACTGCTTATGTTGCAGTGTCTTCATCAGCCTCCAGAAGTGAGAGAGCAAGCGGGAGCTCCAGGTAAGGCTGGCAGTTGGCCTCTACTGGGTGAGAGCGGTTCTGCAGTGTGGAGTGGGGGCAATGGGGGGAGTGGGGGTCATAGTGGCTCAGCCACTCCAAATCCCCAGTCCTTAAAGCAGAGGCAGAGCTGCTGCTTCCCCTTCCCACATCTTGCCCAGTTGGCCCTGGCAGGTTCTAGTTCCCTGTAAAGCAGACCTCTAAGAAGTCTTACCTGGGTCAAACTTGTTCTTCATCTCTTGCTTCAGACTGCCACATTTGAGTTTCAAATAGTTGTGTAATATGGCAGCCATCCCAGTATTGTGGTTCTGTTAAGAATACCTTGTGTCTATTCCTTAAGTACTGCCTCTTTAATTGCAGCATCTTAGTATTAAAATATCCACGTGGGCTGATTTCCCACATGTGAGAATGTTAACTTCTGAGATACTCTCACAGATCTCCGGTCCCTGGGATATGATGGCGTCAGATCAGAGGGAGATTGAAGGGCAACACCACTTAGGAACTGGAAAAGGTTTCTAGAAGAAGAATGTGGCTTTTTTATTTTGTTTTTGAAATTCCGGCTATTCAAGTTCGGTGCTTCTCCTTTAAAAAGCTTTCTATTAACACTTGAGGTGTGCATCTGCAGTCAAAAAGTACAATGACAAGAAATTAAAAGAAAGCGGGGCTGTATGGTGGTGGGGGTGATGAAGCCTGGGTGTAACAGTGAACCAGAGGTTGCCTTTGATGTGTAATGGAGGGAAAAGGGGAGGGGAGGGAAAAGGCGCATTTGTGTCACATCACCAAATCTTATCCATTTAATCCCTGAACATCTCAGCTAATGCCTCTACTGCCGTGGGGCCTTGCCTTCTCCATTTCTCATTAACTTTAAAGAGCTCACTGAACCCAGCCTTACCATCTTTCATCTACTTGTAGGTGAGCTTTCTAAGCCATAAGATGGATTTTCTCTGATTAAAATCTTTCTATGCCTTTCCATTGCCTGTAGAATAAAATATAAACATAAACTAGCAAAAGACCTTGGTGTTCTGGGCCTGCTTACTTCTCTAGCCTCATGGCTTCACGTTATGGACATAACCTAACCAGTTGCACAGAACTTCATACAGGTTTCTGAAGAAGCCAGGCTGCTCCTTTATGCCTGGAATATCTTCTCAAGTCTTGGGCCACAAACTCTAAACCTTTAACTCAGCTCGGGTATCTCCAGGAAGCCTTCTATATAGGCCCCCGATCTGAGTGAGAAACCACTTCTGTGAATGTCCAGAACTTGGTGTTTATTACAGCACTTGTCACATCATATTACAAGGACCTGTTTACTTGTTGGCCCAATAAACTGAACTGCTTAAGAGCAGGGACTCTGCCTTATCTCGCTTTGAGGTCCCCAGGACTGGAACTTCAGGCACTGAATACATTACATGCCTGATGAATGAATAAATGAATAACATGTTATTTGCTGCCTTCAAGTTTCAGACTGTTAAGGGCATTCACAAGTTTAATGATTAGAAGACAGTTCAAGACTATTACCCAATACAAATGAGCATTGTATGGCTGTGTTTCTGTTGTCTTATAATATAGATTCCAAGGAAGGAAGAGATCAAGATGGCATGGAGTAACTAGTCCGTTTTCTTTGTGAACGTATTTTTAGAGCTGGACTCTGAATGGTGAGTGCTGTCTGAATAGGCCTAACAGAAATGGCGTCAGATTGATTGGATTCTTTCAGACTCTGTTGAGGTGTTTGCTCTGTGCAGTGGCTTAGCCTATCCACTCTGCTGCTCTACCCCCTCTCCTGACCTGAGCTTTTAATGACTATTCTACATATCTGGTAATTAATGAGATTTCTTGTCTTATTAGATCTTATTCTTTTAATAAGAATATGCTATAATATGCTGAGTGCTGGGCACAGAACCATAACTAAGATAAACATTGTCCTTACCTCACTTGTTGAACAAGTCAGTAAATAATTGTTTAAATCGCCATGCCTGTTATTAGTGCTATGAAGAAAAAGGTCACAGGGCGGCTCTGCGAGCGCTTAATGGAGATCTAACTCGAAGGGCGGGAAGGGCCTTGCCGAGGAAGTGACATCTGTGCTTAACCCTGCAGAGTTGGTAGGAAACAGACGAGGAGGAGAGCAGGTTTCTGAGTGGGCCAGGCAGTGGTAACAGCATGTGTAGAAAGAGTCCAGGAGGAAAAGGATCCGGTGGGTTCAGGAAACAGAAAGAAGGCTGGATTGTAGGGAGGGAGTGAGAAAAGGGGGCCCAGTGGTGTAGGGCCTTGCAGGCCATCTCGGTCCTGAGATCAATGGGAAACCACTGAAAGGGTTAAGCGTGAGGAAAATTATTCTTTTTTTTAATTTATTGAAGTATAGTTGATTTACAATGTGTGTGAATCTCTGCTGTACAGCCAAGTTACTCAGTTACACATATAGATACATTCTTTTTTTTTTATATTCTTTTCCATTATGGTTTTTCCCAGGAGATTGGACATAGTTCCCTGTGCTGTGCAGTAGGACCTCGTTGTTCATCCAGTCTAAATGTAATAGTTTGCATCTACCAACCCCAAACTCCCAGTCCATCCTTCTCCCTCCGCTCCCCAGCCCCGTGGCAACCACAAGTCTGATCTCTATGTCTGTGAGTCTGTTTCTATTTTGTAGATGGGAAAATGATTCTTCTTAAATTTATTTTACAGTTCTATTGCTTCCAGGTAGCTCGAGGGGTAAACACGTTTGTTTATATATCCTTACATTCCCTCTTAGCACCTGCCACTAAATCAGAGACTCAGTAAATATTTAGCAACTTGTTTTCCAAATGGAGGGAGACAAGTATAAGGGTGAGAATGAGTAGGGTACTTTGGGAGACTAGTAAGGACCCTAGAGAGAACATGGGGAAGTAGGGTGGTCACCTCCTTCGGTTACAGACTTGTATTAGCTGTGGCTACTGTGGCAGAATACCGTAGACTGGGGGGCTTTAACTCAGAAGCTTATTTTCTCACAGCTCTGGAGGCTGGAAGTTCGAGATCAAGGTGGCAGCATAGTCAGATTCTAGTGAGAGCCCTCTTCCTGGCTTGCAGACAGCTAGCCGTCTTCTTGCTGTGTCATCACATGGCAGAGAGATGGAGGGGAAGACGGGGAACGCTCAGGTCCTATCGGATGAGGAACCCACTGTGTGATTTCATTGAACCTTAATTACCTCCTTGTAGGCTCTGTCTCCAAATGCAGTCACATTGGGGGTTAGACCTTCAACATATGAATTTCAAGGGGACACAGTTCAATCCATAACAGGTTTGATAGTGTGAAACCACTGAAGCAGTGGTTCTCAACCAGGATGTAAATCAGTAGCACTAGGGGAGCTCTCTCAAAATTGAGGTTTAGGAGACCTGTCTTGGGTGTTTCTATTTCATTGAATTCTAGGCTAGGGACTCAATCTACATTTTAAAAATATCTGCCGGGGATGATCCTGATTGTATCAGGGAATATTGACTATACCTCTGCATTTTATTCTTAGCCTGTAAACGAAGGGACTTCTCCATGTTTAGGAAGCATTTCATCCTCTCTTCTACTTTCTCTAGATGTTTTTTCCTGATTAGAGAAATTTGAGAGAACCCAACATTTGCTAGGTCTGCACAGGAAAAGCAGCCAGCCTTTCACTCTCTTGTGCTCGGTATTATTTGTCCTGCCACGATGGACTGGACTGTTAAACAAGCCGTAATCTCCATATAGCTGGCTGAGTGGGTGCCAATCACACCTAGCTTTCCCACACATGGATGGCAAGGACTAGATTTGAAGGAGGGGGAAGTGGGAAGCACAATTCTGACCCTGGGGTTTACACAGGATTGCATTCAGCTGCAAGTCACAGAAAACACAGCCAAGCAATGGCTCAAAAAATTAGGGCTTTATTTTCCCTCATAGGACTGGATGTCCAGAGGAAGGTGGTCCAGGGTAGGGTAGTGGCTCCTCCCCTCTTTCCACTTTATCCACAGCCACTGCCTTGTAAAGAGCTTTAACGGAAGCCTCGCCCAGGAACCTCCTTTTCCAGCCCATTAGCCAGGACGATGGCTCACAGCCATCATCAGCTAGAGAAGCTGGGAAATAGAATGGTTTAGCATTTATTTATTTATTTTTGGTATGCTGCTGCTGCCCTCAAACACAATTCTACTGATAAGAAGGAAGGGGGATTTTTGGTAAAGAATTAGGAAGGTCTGCCACAGGTCATCGGGCACTTGCCTGACCTTGAGATAAATTTTAAAATATTTGAGCTTCTACCATGTGCCAGGAACCATTCTAGATGCTGGGAATGCAATAGTAAAAAAAAAAAGAAAAAAGAAAAAAGACAAAGTCCCCCTCTCATGGTGTTTATGTTCTTCTAGTGGAGGATACAATAAACAAATGAAATATGTGATATCTTAGATGAACAGAGTGTCCAAGTAGTGAGGGTTGAGGTGGTGGGTTGTAATTTTCAGCTGGATCCTTAGGAAGACCAGTGTTACGAAGCTGGTTATGAGTAATGACATGAAGGAAGCGAGGTACGTAAATACCTTGGTATGTAAATACCTTGAAAGGAGCCTCTGAGGCAGAGCAACCAGGAACAAAGATACAAAGTCCCTGGGTTCTTTTCTGTACTTCCAGTATATGTTTGCTTTATGGATTCTCAATATTTTTTATCTTAATTGCTTCCTATGGGCAGTGATAGGTACAGTTGTGCTGTATAGGGCAATTCTAGGGGTACCTAGTGCTTCCTCCCCCTTTGGAAAAAACAAGGTGACTGAATGTACATCTTGAGAAATTATTAAGTAGCTTTTCCCACTTCTCTCCCCTTCCTGAATCCTGTTCCCTTATTTCCTTATTTTCCTGGAGACTGTGCTGTAGTAATTATGAAAATGGACTTTGGCCTCTTGATAGCTCTGGGTATGAGCCCTGACATTTCCTACCTGCGATACTGGGCAAATAGCTTATCCTCCCAGAGCCTATTAGCTCATCTAAGAAGTTGGGATGCTAATATGCCTCTTTCACTATTACTGTATTGAATGAGATGGTGTGTGTGAAGGGCCCGCCGCAGTGCTGGGTACCCAATGGGTATCTCTACTCTACTCTTCTCCCCTTCCTTGTGGTCTTCAGGCTCTGGGTCACACAGAATATCTGGAAGAGGTCAAGCGTTGCCCTATGAAAAAAGAACTTCTTACTCTTTTACCAGTGTGCGAGAGCCTAGTGTCACCTATATATTTTTCAGTGAAGTCATATGTACCAGCCTGTCCCTACCCCCTACCCCAGTGTCTTCTGAAAGGTTGACCGAGACCCATACTTAACGTGAGTATCAGCCGCCACGAGGTAGATGAAACCTCGTCATCATCTGGAACCGTCCACCTGCAGCCTCCATCCCCAACCTCACCCTGTGCCTCTTTGCTGCTGACTCCTTTGCTCTATTGTGCCTCGCCAACCTTGTCATGGGGCCCAGTCTCTGCATACCGTCCACCTCCTCCACATCCATCAGCCACATCTTGGCTTTCTCTCTTGTGTTCTCCTCCCTGAATTCCACAATACATCACTGCAATCGTCTGGAACTTGCTCCAACACATCCCTGATTCTCACCAAAAATCCCACATTGAGATTAGTACAGCCAACACATTCCCTTTTCACCTCAGCAAGGTTGTTTCAAATTGGCCCCCTTTCTCATTTCTACCAGTGACCATTCAAACCCTTACCATGCCTTCCCATTACCTACCACACCACCAAACCCTCAGTCTCAGCAACAGACAGCTTATGTGGTATGAACATCTTCAACTTCTTGCTTCTTAACTTACAAAGTTATCTATGTATACAACTATACTTCTTTTTTTCACCATCAGAGGAAAAGTTGGTCATTTTTCTAATCAAGAGTCATCCAGCCATTCACGTTTTGAATTTTGTGCTCCTTTTCTGGGATTTGACTCATTAATTGTCTCCTCTTGACTGAATCTTTAATAGTCCTCTTTTCATGGCTTCCTTTTTTTACATTGGGAAACAGACTTAAATATTTATTATCTTAAAAAAATCCTTAACTCTCTCTAGCTTTCATATTTTACCCAAGCATCTAGGAAGGTAGTCAATGATTATATATCTAAAATTTTAAAAAGTGAGTCTGTGTCAAGAATTTATTAAACTCATTAATGAAGACTCAGCAGAATAGTGAAGCTGGTTCAAAGATAATTTGAGAGACTTAGGTATATAAAGTCATTGAAAGGATGCTGGAATCAGATTGCTAAGTTATATATAAAATAAGCCATAACTTTTGGGTTATAATATTTCCATTTGCATCTCTCCAGAGATAAATTTCATTTTCATTCCTATTGGACAAGAATAATTTACATCTCTGTTTTCTGTGAGTTAACATCTACCCTTACAGAGTCGAAAAATATCCTGAATAGTAAATAGCAAGTCATACAGAGGCACACACTCCTAGAGAATCAAAATAACTCTGGGCGGGTTGTTAGACTACACCCAACACAACACTGAAACACAGGCAGAAGCCCCTTTGTCTTTTTCCAGACTTTGGACACTTTTTCTAAAAGCCATCCTTGTGATCATAATTCCTAAAGATTATTTTTGATCACAAAAGCTAGTTTTATTTTATCTTGTTCTGATTCATTAACACTGGTGCAGCAAAAGGTGTTAGTTAAATATAAATTTCTTTGAAGTATGGTCAGCAAATCCAGTACCACGTGGACTTAAGCAATGACTAAGGCCAAAATATTAACCTCTGTCTGGAGAAATTACGTGGAATCTACTAGTGTCTTTTCAATAGGCCAGAAGAGTTTTTGTTGCTTTTATTTGCACTCATGATTTGAAGCTAGAAAACCAAACCTAAGAAATTCATTTCTATCAGCTTTTCCTGGAGTACCTGTAAATGTGAATGAATTTCTCTCTCACTGTGAAATTCTCCAAATCTACTAAGGGACCTGGTCTGTCAGGAAATGATCTAAAATTCCAGGATCCAGAAATCCACAAAACAGGTGTTAGACCGGTCTCCTGGGAGGGCTTTGTGAGCCTTTGTTCCACATATGAAGTACAACTCCTGTTCCTCAATGGGAGGCATATCATACCTGATTAAATGAGATTTATTCTCATTTGATACTTCATGCGTAGCTTCGGTTACACAATTGATTTTTCTAACTATATCCTGCTTAAACAAACAAAACTTATTGATCCCTTGAAAAACTGCCTCTTTTTTTAAAAAAATAAATTTATTTATTTTTGGCTGCCTTGGGTCTTCGTTGCTGTGCGTGGGCTCTCTCTAGTTGCAGCAAGCGGTGGATTATCTTGTTGCGGAGCACGGGCTTTAGGCGCACGGGATTCAGTAGTTGTGGCTCGCGGGCTCTAGAGCGCAGGCTCAATAGTTGTGACACACGGGCTTAGTTGCCCCATGGCATGTGGGATGTTCCCAGACCAGGGATCGAACCCATGACCCCTGCATTGGCAGGCAGATTTTTAACTACTGTGCCACCAGGAAAGTCCACTACCTTGGTTTTAAAATCAAAAGACTTAGCAAAAAACATTTGTCTCTGAATTAGACAGTGTTGTAAACAATAGTTCATTTCAGTTTGCAAAGGCATAGTCTAAAACAAGGATCAGCAGACTTTTTCTATAAAGGACGAGATAGTAAATGTTTTCAGTTTTCCGGGCCATGGGTCTACTATAAGATTTGTGGTCAAATCTGCCAATGCAGCATAAAAGAAGCCATAGACAACGTGTAAACGATGGGGTCAGAGATTAGATTTGACCTGTGATGAGCTAGATTTGGCCCATGGACCATCGTTTTCTAATCCCTAGTTTAAAATAAAGGTTAGGCGTTGATCAAGAAGAAAGAGAAAGGGCTTCATCGTATGTCCATAAGAAAATAGAACATTAAAAATAATACCAGTATACAAGAAGAAGATAAATAATATCCCAATACAAATAACCACAATTGTATTCACCTTATCAGTTCATTCACTTCCATGTAACTAATACTTGTTGCACTGGATGTTGGGTCTGCAATCTGCTTTTACAAAGTGGCTGCTTCTGGACTAAAAGAAAAAAGTCCTGGAGATCCTGACTCAGTCTCCTGCTACAATCTGCGGTTGTCTAAGTGGTGTCAGCTTGGCAGTTTGTACTCATGAGTCTATTACTTAAAGTATCAATAGGTAAGAGTGCCTTGTCCTTCTCATTGAGGCTCTGAGGATGTCTGTCTTGGTTAAGCACTGACTTTTTAACCTGAAGCTTATAGCAGAATCTTTGTAAGCATGAGAAGGAAGCCAGAAGTTGATGAGAAGTCCGAATGATAGTGATTTTTTTTTTTTACAGTAATCGATACTAGAACGAGGAGAGCAAAATCATCTGTAAGGATGATGTCATGAGTAACTGTTTAACTATTTTATAAGATTTGGATCAGTGTTTCCCCTGAGGGTAAGAACATATCACAGACAGTGAGGACATGGACAGCTCTTCAGGCTATTCCGAAAATGTACAGCCTCAGAGAGAAAATTAACCCAGGCAAGACAGAGCTGCTGCTTCCCCTGCACAGCTCTTTCCATTTAGCACCTTTTGGACCTCAGTGTGTTGTGGAGCTTAGAGGTTTCTTCTGGGTCTTTAGCTGAGAGCTTGGCTGTACCTCCACAGGGTGAGGCTTCATGAGGCTTAGGAGAGAGTGACTGCAGTGAGCTAGCCGGTGTACATTGAAGTTTGGCCAATCCTGAATGGAATGTCTTCAATAAACACTGCAGGGCTTCAGCTGAGAACTCATAAAGGCTACATGCTAGGATTACGGACCATGCTCTAGAGCAGGGGTCAGGAAACGATGGCCAAATCTCACTTGTGGCATGTTTTTGTGTGGCCTGTGAGCTAAGAATGATTATTACATTTTTAAAAAGTATTGTTCAAAAGCAGCAGCGCAGCAGCAGCAGCAGGAGCTGGGAGAAGAGGAGGAAAAGAAGGAGAAGAAGGAAAAGGAGATAGAGACCATATACTGCTCACAAAAGCTAAAATATTTCCTACCTGGCTTTTACAGACAACATTTGCCAACCCCTGCAACAGACATAAAAGCCATGTCCTGGGACTAAGAACAAATATGAAACAGAACCACCCTAACAAGAATAAAATCAAGCCAGAGAAAGGAAATTTGCCAATAATTAGCTCCTTTGCAGAACAAAACCAGCCTTCCTTAGAGAAAATAACATAATCCAGACTCCTTAAACATCACCCACAATGTCCAACATACAATAAAAAGTTGTTAGACACGTGAGCAATCAGACTGTGTTACCTATGGTCAAGGGAACAAACACCAGTCAATGGAAATAGACTTTGATAGGACCCAAATATTGTACTTAGCAGATTAGGACTTTAAAACTGCCATTATAGGGCTCCTCTGGTGGCGCAGTGGTTGGGAGTCCGCCTGCCGATGTGGGGGACGCGGGTTTGTGCCTGGTCCGGGAGGATCCCACATGCTGTGGAGCGACTAGGCCCGTGAGCCATGGCCGCTGAGCCTGCGCGTCCGGAGCCTGTGCTCCGCAGCGGGAGAGACCACAACAGTGAGAGGCCCGCGTACCGCAAAAAAAAAAAACAAAACAAAACCCTGCCATTATAAAAATGTTCAAAGACTTAAAAAAAAAAAAAAAAGATGGACACAATAAGTCAGCAGATGGGAGACCTCAGTGGAGAACTGGGTACTCTAAAAAAGAACCAAATGGAAATTCTACAACTGAAATCTGATTAATTCAAAAGAGAATAAGCCAGGAGAAATAGAGGAACAATAAGAACAAACAAGAAAGATTGAAAAAATAGAAAGCACATAGCAAGGTAGTAGAATTAAACCCAATCATATTAATTACTTAAAATGAATTGACTAAACTCTTCATTTAAGAGGCAGAGACTGCCTGCATAAAAATGCAGACTCTACAAGATGCTACGTATAAATGAAGCAATTTAAGTATAAGTATACGTGTAGTTAGAATGTGAAAAAAGGAGGGGAAATGCTATACCATGGAATAATAAGCACAAGAAAGCTGCTGTGCTTATATCGATTTCACACAAAGCAGACTTCCAGACAGAGATTATTGTTACATATAGAGACATTTCATAATGATATTTTAATTCACCAGGAAGGCACAGAAATCCTAAATATATAGGGGATGCACACGATACAGCTTTAAAATACATGAAGGAAAAACTCACAGAACAAATCCACAGTTATAATTGGAGATTTTAACACCTTGTTTTCATAAATTGATGCAACAAGAAGACCAAAAAAAAAAAAAAAATCAGTAAAGAGAGAGAAGGGAAAGTTGGAGAGGAGATGCACCACCTTCACCCACACTGACCACTGTGCCCCTGGCCTCCCTGCTTCCTCCTGGGTTCTTGTGAACACACTTCTGAAATGTCCTTCCTTCACTCCTCTGTTTAGCAAAAGTGTGTGGAATCAGCTAAATATTAATAAATTATGAAACATACATCATGATTCTCTTTGTTCTGTGACAGTATAAACCTGTGATTATTTTATCCAGAGGGAAAACACAGAACACACAGAGCACCTCAGTACAGGATAACTGAAGAGTGCAAATCAATTGCAACATCCCAGCTTGCCTGATGCTTCACTCTTTACCTGCCAACGTTTATTTGCTCCATAGAGACATATGCAGAGCTTGGCATCACTTTGTATACCATTTTTGTTTTACTCTCTTTGAGTTATTTGATACTGTGGCCATAGTTAGTTATGACTTTTAACTTGTTCATTGCAATGATTGAAAACAATACCAAAATGAAAGCCCCATGTTTTTCTTCTTTGACAGTTTCTCTCTGCCTTTGGCATTTTTTTGGTAAGCTTTCTTCTCCTTCCTTTCTTTGCCAGGGTGTCTCCCATTTCCTGGGTCACAATTCTTGTGACGAGCTTTCTCAGCTGTAACCAGGGTTCAGAGAAACCAGCGTTATGGACGATTTTCCCCTGTGTGATGAGGTGGGGAAAGAGCTTACTGTGTTTGCACTTGCAAGATTGTGCACATTCCCTTAAGTCCTTTTCACAGAAGTCCATGAATTACAGTTGGAGAGCTAAGGCTACTGTTATGTTAGACTCTTATCTTCCCATGTGACTGGGCTGGAGTTTCTAGGTGTGGCCCCCAATCCCTCTTTATACATTTCCAAGCTGGCAACAACTTCCTAGGTTCTCTCTTCCTTTCTCCTTGGGTCAGGATTCACCAGTAATATTTTTTCTTTCATTCCAAGTGTCACAAACCAGTTGCCGTTGAGCCAAAGTTGTCCCGCAGACATGTTTCATTCGCACTGCACAGTTAAATTTTTTTTTTAAGTTGCCAAGTTAAAACATCCGGAGATTTCACATACAAACTTTCAGATTGCCCTAAACAAATGCAAAAACAAAAAAGGAAGAACAGGCATTACTAAGCCTGGCCCCACTCATGTATTCAGTTTCCTGGCAGGCCTGGTCACAGCCCTCTCTGCCAGATCAGCAACCCTGCCCTCCTTTTCAGCCTCCCAAACACCCCAGGGTCCAGAGAAGTGAAAAAAGTTTGGAGAGCTCCACTTTAAGCCATGTCAGAGTAATAAGAATCTAGTTTTTAGAATTCCAAGCCTCCTTTTCCTATCCTTATCGGATATACCAGCAAACCTTTTTATTTTGCTTATTTTACATCTCTGGAACAGAGCAATCTGAAAAAAAAATTTTTTTAAAGCTGTAGCTTCCCATAGTTGCCTCTAGATGGCAGTATTGTACTGGTATTCTCTCAGCTATTCCCCATTCCGGCTGCCTTCAAAATGTTAATTATCTAATTTTTCAGTGGGAATAATTTTTGTTTCTAAATTTATTTCAGTATTTTTTCAATAATGTCAAATTTATCAGTAAGCAGGTAGAGTCCACAAGCTGCAATATTTAAAAGAACAAAACGACAATCTTTTTTTCCCCCCTCTTTGGAGCTTCCTGAGTTGATTAGCAGAAACGGAACATATTGCAACATATAATTGTCACTATTATGCAGGCTGTTCATTTAGAGTTTGTGTATGCACATGCATTCAGCTGCCACATCTGCAATGCATGTTGAAAAAATAGCCCCTTCTCTGTGCACTTTGAAACATCAAATGTTTCTCATTTGGAGCAATTTCTTTGTTTTGTGGATAATGAATGTTACCCACAAATACGGGAGGCAAGGGAGCAGGAAATAGTCTGTACTACAAGCAGGAGGCTCTTAGAGATATACATATACATAAGTAGACAAACGTGAGCTGTGTGCCGGCCTCATACATAAACGAGGCAAGTGCTGCGAAAGGGAAGTTGTGGGTGCTAATTAGATTAATGGTTTGAGAACAAATTCATTTCAGAGCAGCTAATTAAATATTTCATTATGAGTTACTTTGTGTAATTTGCTTTGGTATGCAACAGACAAATATTAAGTATTTAATTTTATCTTCAAGTACAACCCACTAATATCTCACTGATTTAATTCTTTGGTTTTGGTGCTTTGGGTTTTCAAAGTGCCATCTTTTTAGTCCTGGTTAATCCACTTGACAGCTGAGTGTGACACAGGGACCTGGCAGTTCCCTTTTGTAAAAGCTTGGTCAATTACACCTTGGACCAACCTGTTTGGTCATCACCTTGATTACATCCTAAAAGGTTAGAGTTGGAAGAACTCCATGAGGGCTTCTCTCATCCAATGTTCAAGGGTTACAATTTCCCTGACAGACAGGTCCTCCAGTCCCTGCAGGAGCTCCCTCAGGAGTGGGAATGTCTCAGACAGCATCGTGTCAATATTGGTCCCACTGAGGGGCAGAGGTGACTCTGGGGACGTTTTTCCTCACAGTGAGCCAAGGGGAGGGCAGAGGCAAGAAGGAAATGCAGGTGGACAGGTGAACAGGGCTGCCGCCGGGAGAGTTCTGCAGGCTACAGTGAGGAGTGTGGGTCCTTGGCAACACAGCCCTCCAAGGCAGTTACTATGATTTCATCAGAAGTGGCTCATGGGATGGAACTCGTCTGACTTCCCAGGCTTGTTCTACATGCAGCGTGCAGAGGCCGCTGTGACCTCTCTCTGTTATGAGAGAGACTCCCTTACTTCTATGGCTCCAGACTCCTCCTCGACCCTGAACTGAATGCCTTGAACCTTAGATCCAAGTGCTGGATTTCACCTTTGTTCTACTACTTGGCCTACCCCTCTTCCCACATCCTGCTTGGAGTCTGGCTTTTGGGTCAGACTTGGTGGCACCCGACTAAGATGCCTAGAAAAAAGGTCATCAGTAGCCTTTGCTTTAAGGAAAAGCACCCTTGTTAGCATGAGCCGGGTCCTACCCTGCAAAGTCTGAGCAGCAGCCCCACCTCCTCACGTACAGCTCCTTCCCTGCCTGACCACTGAGGCATCCTAACTTAGGCTATTCCTGCCCCTCCCAGACACCCTTCCTGACCCCTCTCCACCTCTCTCTCCCTTTTCTGTCCTTTGGGACCTAAGTTAAGACTGTACGCCTTTCACTAAGCCTTCCTGGACACATCTGTCTCCACAATAGAATTTTCCCTCCCTCTGAATACCTCCAGATCCTTAATCCACCCTGTTAGAGGGAGTTTGAAAGAGTCCTCAGAGAGGTATGCGGCCTGACTATCTTTTTGTCAAGGTTTTCAGTGGCTCTGACCCCTGAGTAAACGGAATCTGAATTAGAGCACATAAAATCCACCTTCTCTGGAGCATTTATGACAACCTTTCTAGTTTCAAGAAAAATTTCAAGGCAAGTTACTTTTTATACGTAGCATGTATTTTCAACACCATAGCCTTTGGCTGATGGGATCTTGTTACAGGAAGCATGAGGTCTGCATTTCCACCTTGGGACAATCTCATCTTGCCCCTACGTCTGGAAGTCCTGTGTTCAACCCAGCTCTCTGTCAAAATGCTTACTGCGTAACTGACGGAATTTGCAAAGACTAAATGACTTGAGGGAACAGGAAGGAAAGAGGTGGGCTGAGAGGTGGGGCTGGTGGGAAGATGCCCTGACTTTAGACTTTGGGATTCTTCAAGGAAAAATAGTGTTTTCAGAGAAGACGAGATGATGGGTGAGTTCCAGGTAGAGGGAATAGTAGATGCAGAGAAGTGGAAATAGGAAACAGTTATCTACCTGCTCCCTTTGTTTCAAGGCTCAGCTAAATTCCTGCCTTCTTCAGAAATCTTTCTCCGATAATCTTAGACCACAGAGACGTTCACTGTGGTTGCCTGTCTCATTCCTACAGAGTGAGACCAGAAGCTCCTGGAGACCAGAAGCCTCAGGAGACTGGCAGCCTCTGGAGACCGGAAGACCTGTTTCAGCCTTTTCTATAGCCGACCCAGTCCCCAGGACTGTGCTCCCTAAGTGCTCAGACACTGCCATCCTGTAGGGGGAGTGCAGGATGAATGCAATACACATTTCCAAGTTGCCAGTTTCTTACTGATTCTGCAACAAAGCAAAAGATCTTCTTTCATCCAATGTAAAAGGTAAAAAAAAAAAAGCTTGAATTTCTCTTGGTGGAAAACAAAGGGAAGTTTGCTTAACTATGACTCTGTCTCTCCAACATGCAAAGTGTTGTTTTTCTGCAAAATAGGGTTTTTAATATTTGATAAGTTTTTGAGAACACTGCACGGTATCAGCTCTGAATGGTTGGGCTCAGTTCAAAGGCTTTATAAATATCGCTAAAGAAGAGCCATATTAAAGCGTCCACTCTCCCTGATTTGTGCTTTAACTTTACCTACACATAAATCTGCAGAAGAGTTCCTCTTCTCAACTTCACATTCCTCCAGACTCTAACACTGGCCTTTTTATGGACCAGAAATCTGGCCACTTTGTATTCCTTCAGTAGCTACAACAATAAAGCCACCCTCGTTATGGAATAAAATTGAAAACTGTCTCCCAACTGTGCAGTTGATTTGAATGAAATCTGTTCTGTCTGTCTTACTACGTTGTAGTCAATGATAGATGAAGAGGGGAGCTTGGGGGCTTCTGTGGATCCTGACACTGGGCCTGATAACTAGAGCGGTAACCCCGCCACCATCTATCATTCTGGGAAGCTTGAAGGTCTTCTCACCAGAAGCTGGCGTGCTCCTCTTAGTGGGACGGGGTGGGCTTGCTCTGATTTGTCACACGATGCCTTTAATGCAGAAGGTTAGAAAGGTTTGAATTTGCTGAGAAAAATCATAGTTTTTCATTTGTGGACTTTGCTTTAAAGAAAATATTTTCTGATGAGTGTGTGTGTGTGTCTTTGTGTGTCTTTGTGTCCCAATCATCACACCAAAAAAGGACATCCCATTTCGGTTCCCACTGCCTACCTAGTGTATTGCTTGTGTGCATACATTTGTAATCTGCGTGGCCCTGACTCCTTGGTCAAATACGAACACAGCTCTGTGGACCAACGGCTGCTGCCTCATGCTTTTTCCTCCTCTTTTTAAAATTGGAGAAGAGTCACCTTCCCCCTGGCGTGGTGACCTTCAGCTGGGCTTGCTCTCAGTTTTTCCTGATTCCTGCCTGGTGAGGGAACGTGCTAGGCTGGGGCTGGCTTGGAATTCGAACATGTTTTCTGTCCCCAGAGTCATTACTGTCTTAATTAAGCCATAAGACATTGCTGAGGGACGAGGGGAGCAGTGAATACTCATCTCTTTTTGATTTGCCCAAAGGGTATTTGGCTCAAAATAAAACGCAGGTGAATGTAATTTCTTTCCCTAAGAGCATGGAATTATGGGAATATTGTTGTGCTGAGCAGGGCTCAAAGCTGGAGGATATTTGAAGATTTGCTTCTGGTTTTACTCCAGCTGGTCCCAGGGAGGGGGTGATGGACAATTTAGGGGCTGGCTAGTTCTTCTCTGGGGCTTTTGTGGCTTAGGTGCCTGGTTGTGATATAGACTATTCTGGTAAAGAGCTAGAATTTTTCTTTGCTTCTTATAGGATCTTCTTCTGTATCCTTCATTTACAAATAGGTCAGAAAAAATGGCGTTTTCTCCAGAGCATGTGTTAACTCGTTATCCACTAGCTGCTATTTCACAGATGTCTGCCAAACTTTGCACTTTATGTGGTACATATTTTATTAGTTTGCACATAGATGGATGTTGGCGGTTACTCAAGGCTCTACTCAAAGCAAGCAAATCCTTTACCAGCATCACATGTTTATTCTCTTGGGTTCTTTTGTATCACGTTTGTATCCCCTTTTGGTAGCAACTTGTTTTATCATCGTCTGTCATTTCCTTCTGTCTCCTTAAATACAGAGTGACTTCCTTGCTTGGTAAATTTCTGGAAGATTACCTTCTAAAATATGGTTGTGTTGATTTGATCAATGTTTTGTAAGTATTTTTATAAAACAAATTTTATAAATTATAGAGTTTGATAATAAATAATGACGGTTTCTGACTTCCTGGTGACTGTGCACATGCAGATCAGTTACGATTCCTGTCTTATCCCCACGTCCCCGGCCCCCCAAGGCTGTGCCTCTTGTTTCTGTCTTTATTACCTTTGTTAGTCAATGTTGAGTCTACTTCCCTTTTCTTTAAATTATTCATCATCAGTTTAAAGGGCTAGTTGTCACTAACTTTTTTTTTCGGTACGCGAGCCTCTCACTGCTGTGGCCTCTCCCGTTGCGGAGCACAGGCTCCGGACGCGCAGGCTCAGCGGCCATGGCTCACGGGCCCAGCCGCTCTGCGGCATGTGGGATCCTCCTGGACCGGGGCATGAACCTGTGTCCCCTGCATCGGCATGCGGACTCTCAACCACTGTGCCACCAGGGGAGCCCTATCACTAACGTTTATACAAAGCAGCCCATCCCCTAAGTCAAATATAGTTGTCTGAGCAAACTGCCTGGGAGCACAGGGGGAAGAGGTTGGAAGGCGAAGTAAAAAGAATGAACATTTACTTGCTGTCAACTCTGTGGCAAGTGCTTTACCTAAGTTATTTTGTTTCTTTCTCACAGTGACCCTGTAAAACAGATATCAGATGCAAGGCACCGGACTCAGAAGCTAAATCTTTAACCCAGGGCCATGCAGCGGTAGAGATGAGATCAGAACCAGTCAAACATGGCTTTGGAATATAATCAAGAGAATTTAGTAGGTGAGGGCAGATGGGAGGGAAAAGGATGGGTTGAAGATAATAAATTTCATTCAGTAATGAGCAGTTACTGAGTGAAAACACATGTAAGGACTTATAGTCACCTGTCATACACAGATACACAAGATCAACCTCAGAACCCAGGGACAAAAATGAAGAGAGAAATGAGCAAGTATGAGTGTGTGCTGGGGTTGTCCAGCAGGAACCTCTTGATAGGAGCCCAGAGCTTCAAGTGCAGGCCAGTCGCCTGACGCGATGGCACGCCCCCTCGTCCTGTGCCCCGCTCTGCTGGCGAACCGGGCAGCTGAGGTGATCCTACCATGACCTGGATGCGTGGGTAACACCACTTCTCTCTCCCACAAAGGGCAACCCTGCTAACTGGAACTCTACCGTCATGGTCCCCTTCCTTTGAGACCTGGAGAATTTGGGTCTTTCTGGAAGCCTTATTCAATTGTTTCCTCAGACAGAGTTCTGCTTTACGTCCTAATCTGCCAGGAATGGGACTCACAGCCAGGCAGAGCAAAAGGGCACCACGCAGGCCTGAAGGGGAGTGGGAGAGAGTTCAAGAAAATTAGGTCATTGAATATTCTACTGAGACTGCTGGCTTTGGGTACATCCCTCCAGAGTCCCAGAACAGGGCTTTCAACAAAGGAAATGCTCAACAAACATTTGATGTAGGAAGGAAGGAGGGAGGGAGGGAGGGAGGAAGGAAGGAGTTCCATCAGTTGGCCTAACTTTGACTGTATCCTGTCCAAAGAGTATTCCTCAAAGTTCCAGACATTACAATGCTCTCTTCCATTGAACTGACCCTGGAAGTCACCATGCTTAATTACTCCTTCGTGGCCCCTGGGATTTTATGTCATCCAAGCTGTCTCTTCTCATGTGCCAGCAATGACTACAGCTGGTCTTGGAAGGCTCAGAAGGCTGGCTATGGCTTTCGTGGCCTCAACATTGGGGTGTTTGGCTCACAGTTTCTGAGTTTTTGATGTGCAGTGTAGCTCTTCTTTAGATGTGACTGGTTCTTGCTTCCCTGTACAAAAACAAACCCACTCTGGCTGGTTTCGTTTGTATGTGTGGAAAAACACATATTCAGGTAAGAGATACGTTTGAAAATAAACTGCAAAGGATGTCTGAAAGTAAACTCAAAGACTCTTCTGTAGCTCGTAGCTTTTTCTGTGGATGTGTTCATCTGCTAATGGAAGTGGACTCTAGTTCTCTGAGAGTTGGTGTAAGTGCAGTCTGTGTAGAAAAGCAAATCTGCGTTTATCTCCTAACTGCACGTTGCTGCGAAAATACGAGGCTCTGGTAGAGGCAACGGTCGCTTCTCCCCTCCTCTCTCAGGCCTCCTTTCACACTCTGTGAGCTGTTATGCTTCCCCTTTCAGTTGGGAGAATGCACGCTCTCCCTGCGTTAAGTGACGTGTCTGAACAAAATGCAAAAGTAATGCACTTAGAACCAACTCTTCCTGGACACCTAAGTGGTAGGCCTAAAACTGTGCCCATCAACACCAAAACCAAAAACAGAACAGGAAAAAAATGGACCCTCCCCCTCCCCCCAAAACACACAAAATGGAACAGCAAAATCCTCATGTTTGATCTGAAAAACTCAGACTTTTCTGAAATGGCTGGAACCAGCCCCGAGGAATTCCAGTGCTTCTGTGGGAGAGGCTTGCAGAATGAATGGTGAGGCTGGCGGAGCTGTGACGGTGTCCAGTGAGTCTGACAACGCAGTGACCTTGAGCAGAAGCTTAGTGTCACTTGGTCTCCCTCTGGCCACTTAACACATCTGTCAGAGACACATAATAACCCATCCTCATCTCGTGGAGGCTGAGGATTAATTAATAAGTGATTGTAAATTACTTGGTACTCCTCAGAGGAAACGCATTCTGTAAGTGCAAAGAATCATTATTATCCAACAATTCAGCTGGCTCTGAAGCACTAATGACTTCAGGGAGGCTGCTGGAACACACACTGTGGTCTTTCCAGTTTAGAAACCGAAAGTTGAGGGACTATATGGGGCTTTATTTCCCCTATTAACCCTACTATAAAACAAGACATTCTTCCCCACAAAAATGTCTGCCCTATCATTGCATTTTATCCTCTAAACTATGAAAACAGATACCTTCCTGGATTCTGGCTGGGACTTCACAGCGGGAGAGTGGTGTTTCCCAAGGTCGATTCTCAGCACACCAAGCCCACGTGACACACAAAACCCAAAGGGCTTTGTCGGGATACCACACATAATGCACTTTAGTGCATTAGTGACCTGCAAGGGGTTTATGAGAACGTGTTGAACTTTATTTACCTCACTCCCAAAATTATTGGATAAAGTCCTGGAGATGTTTGCAGAAATTGCACATTCCACTCTGTGTGCATCCCTGATTTCAATGTGACTTTGAGGTTTCTCTCATCAGTGGATGGGGCTGTTTCCATACCTTTGAGCGTGGGCAGGCTTAGTGACGTGTTGTGGTCAATAGGATGTGGCCGAAATGACGTTGTATCAGTTCTGAGCCTGAGCATCAAGAGGTTTTGCAGTTCTATTCTCACTGGTGGAACCCTGCCAGTCTCCATAGGAATGAGCCCAGGCCAGTCTGCTGAAGGATGAGAGAGATGTGGCCCCAGACAACCACCAGCCAACAACCAGAGCCATCTGACTTATTGGAAGGAGGCTGACCACAGACACGTGAGAGCGACCAGCTGCACACAGCCCAGCTTGTTGACCCAGAGACTTGTGAGCCAGATAAATGGTGGTTGTTTTAAACCACTAAGTTTGGGTGGTTTGTATGCAGCAATAGATTCATAGTACAATAATGGCATCCATTAAAAAACTCTTTTAATCGTCCCAGGAGTATAAATTGGAGTTACAAATTGGTGATGCATAGACGATTTAGCATTTGGCTGGATTGGCTGTGATCAGCTCAGCATCCTTGCTGCTTTTTTGTCCATTTTCGTCTGTGCTTTGGGGAAGAAGCAGGGACTTACCTCACAGTTCCTGTCCTCATATTGTTCTGGGTTCTGTTCAGCCAGTCAGTGTCACTTGAGTGAGATTTGGAAAGTGAAAGAGAAGACGAAGCTATCATCCTTGGGTAATTGTGGGCAGAAGTGTGGGCAGATGCTGGTGTGAAGTTTGTAACAGCTTCTGGGTGAGCTCCTAGGAATCACCCCCATGGCCCTGGAACTTCTGGGTTTATGAACTCAGTCAGTTTCTTCCCCAGACCTTCCAAGGGTGTGGAAACCTCTGATGGGGGAGATTTCCAATTACATCAGAAATTAGAATGTGATGACTGTTATAAGGGAATTTCTAGGGTATAGCACGTGACTGTGACTGATGGCCATGAAGAACCAGGCTCCAGTTGAAAGCTTTACTCTGCTACCTTTTAAAACTAAATGCTTGCTAATGTATTATAAAGGATTCCACTCAGGAATGGCCAGGTGGGAGAGGTGTATATGGGGAGAGGGTGTCTCCAGGAGCTTCCTGGGCATGCCACCCTCCCAGCACCGGGGTGTGTTCACCAACCTGGAAACTGTGTTATTCCTTTTTACTTCAGTGACTGAGGGACCTTCCTGGACATTTTACTCAAGTGTAAAATGGGAATGACAGTTTTTACCCCAAAGAGTTGTTGTGAGGAATAGATGTGGTCCACATGCATAGATTTGTGGCACATAATCGTTCTCTGAATGGCAGTTGTCTGTTAGTTCAGGCTAGGTCCAAATTTTCAATGAATGGAACCTAATTACTGAGTTGTGCTCTTCCAAATGGCCCCATGTTGCTCCCTTCAGTTTTCTCTTAAAATAAGACACATTAGTACATCTCAAGGGAAGTACATCACTAACTTCCCGGGTGTCTCTATATGGCCCCTCGGCTCCCTGATATCTACGTCTTTTGCACGGCTTGTTCCTGTTGCAAAGATTGTTTTCTAATAAGTCAAAACATTGACTCAGGTGAATTAGAACACAATTTCTTTGGTATTTCCCAGGGATTTGCCTTTGAAATCAGCAAACAAATCAAAACATCTCATTCCCCTGTAAGGATCTCAACAGGATTGTATCAGGCAAGGTGGGGCGGAACAGGAATGAGAAAAGCAACCGTCCATTTTCACTGGTACAGTAGTTGCTGTGTTGAGAGAGTTCCACAAGGAATCAAGACTGTATTGAAAACAAAAAACCCAAAAAACTTTATCTGATGTCTTGCTGTGCTTAGCTTTTTGTTTGCTTACTTGTAGGGAGGCAGGGCTGAGTGCTGGGCTTCTTGAACTTTCTTATGGAGGAAACTTCAAGTGCAGCTAAGAGGAAACCCATCTCCCCAGAGATCTCCACGTGTGGCCCAAACCCACAGACCACAAAGCATGGCATTTATTTGATCTTTACAATGCATATTAATTTTTCCTATATATAATAATTTATTTTAATATGAAAATTATATTCCCCCTAAATCTCTGTAGATAACGGATGCTCCAGGAAGATGTGTATACTGGGTTTACCCCTTGAATGGTAATACTGTAAAGAGAATGCAATCAGACTCAGACAGATATGGGTTTGAATTCTGGACTCCCCATTTTATAGCTGTGTGACCTGTGGAAAATGAGTTAATTTTTCTGAGCCATTTATCTCATCCGAAAAAAAAGAGATAGCAATATTTCTTTGGCAGGGTTGTTGTGAGGATAAGAAATGAGATAATGCATGTAAAGTGTCTAACAAAGTAAGTGTTAACATGTGCACAGGAAACAGAATTACAGTATTGTGTTAGTTTCAGGTGTACAGCAAAGTGATACGGTCATATATAATTTTTTTCATTTCTTTTCCATTATAGTTTATTACAAGATATCAAATATAGTTCCCTGTGCTCTACAGTAAATCCTTGTTGTTTATCTATTTTACATATAGTAGTGTGCATCTGTTAATCCCATACTCCCAATTCATCCTCCCTCCACTTCCCCTTTGGTAACCGTAAGTTTGTTTTCTATGTCTGTGAGTCTGTTTCTGTTTTGTAAATAAGTTCATTTGTACTATTTTTTATATTCCATGTATAAGTGATATTGTATAATATTTGTCTTTCTCTGTCTGACTTACTTCACTTAGTATGATAATCCCTAAGTCCATCCATGTTGCTGCAAGTGGCATTATTTCATTCCTTTTTATGGCTGAGTAACATTCCATCATATATATATATGCCACATCTTCTTTGTCCACTTATCTGTTGATGGACACTTAGGTTGTTTCCATGTCTCGGCTATTGTAAATAGTGCCACTGTGATCATTGGGGTGCGTGTATCTTTTCAAATTAGAGCTTCATCTTTTCTGGATATATGCTCAGGAGTGGGATTGCTGGATTATATGGTAACTCTATTTTTCGTTTTTTAAGGAACCTCCATACAATTGTTACTTACTCTTAGAAGGAGGAAAATGAAGAAATTTTTCTCATCTTCTTGATTGCTGGAAGATCACTTAACTTTAGTCTTCATTAAGGCTGAGATCTTACAGTGGACATTGTGAAACTTTTGCAGATGTGGGATTAAGGAGTCTGGACCAGCCAGAGAGAAGGAAGTACAACATAGGTAAAGAATGGGCTCTATTTGAAGAGTGACTTTGATTTCCTTCAGCTGGTGGTTGCCAACGATCTGTTCCTGAAAGACTTGCTTATATTTATGTGGATCTAAATGTTTATTCACATAGTCATGTGCTCAGGACCTTGGAGTATTTATGGCACATTGAGCTGCCTATCCCCATTCATTTGGTTCCTCTTATTTGCTTGATTTCTTTGCCTGAGCAGATGGATTTCAGACATTCAAAATGCCTTGTCAAGTAAATATGGTAGGACAAAATTGGAAGATAAAAACCAAGGTTTTGCCTCCTGGTTCCTTTTCTGGTTTTCACTATTTTCCTTCTTTCTTTTTTTTCCTCTCTTTTTTGGTCACAAAGTATTTATTGCCCCCAGGGGAGGAGTGGGATGAAGGGGATCATTAAGGCATCTCTGAATGGCTTTCAAACAAGTATCTGAATGGAATTTGAGGGATAGTGGTGGACACAATTGTCTTGATAGCCCAGGCTATCAAGAGCTTTGTTTTTTGGTTTTATTTTTGACAAAGGTGTTTTGCAGCCAGAGTTTGTCGTAAGCCTTAGAGTGATGTGGTAGGTTTAAGGCCACATCTTTAAATGGAATACAGCACATTAGATTGAATAGAATAGAATATGGCAGAAGTGATGAGATGTCACTTCGAGAACAGTGGCTTTCATCTTGGGAGCTGTCCCTCACTCTCTCTCGGTGTGCTGGCTCTGGGGGAAGCCAGCTGCCACGTCGTGAGGCAGCCTTGTGGAGGGGCCCACGTAAGTGAGCTGGAAGCAGGATTTTTGAGGCCTGCCACATCACGTGAGGGAGCTTGGAAGCAAATCCTCCCCCAGTCCAGCCTTGAGATGACTGCAGCCAGGCCAATGACAGATTGACTGCAATCTTAGGAGAGACCTTGAGGCAGAGACACTCATTTTAATCATGTCCAGTTTCCTGACCCATAGAAACCGTGAGATCATCAATTTTTGTTCTGCTGAGCTGTTAAATTTTGGGATCATTTGTTATACAGCAGTAGATAACTAATATATGTGGCCAATGCATGATGGTATAAAATCAGTTTTTCTTCCAAAGAGGTAATAAAGATCTGATGGCTTGTTGGTGGGAAAGGGTGATCAGAGAGAATGTCACCAGGGTTAAGACAATGATGGATTTCCATCTGGGGACATGGACAAATGCCCTGTCCTCCTAGAGGGGTGGATGGAAACCCTGGGTAAGTTTGAGGGGTTCTGCAAAGTAGAGAGGAATTAAGCCTTGCTTCCTGGGGAGGCAGCAAACTTACTACAGGAGAAAAGAATATCTGCTGCGTTGAAATAACAGAAAGAAGAAGTAACAGCCAGTGTGTCTAGGCCAGGGTTTGGCAAACGTTTTCTGTAAAGAGTCAGATAGTAAGTATTTTTGGTTGTGGGCTGTTCATTCTCTGTCACAAAGTCTTAACTCTGTCCTTTAGAGTGAAAGCAGGCAGCCTCCTCCTGGACCTGGAAGGGCTTCTCTGCGAGCATGAAGAGATGCAGAAGGAGCTGTGTGGACGGGAGGGTGGAGAGCGCCCCGCATTTCAGCTACATCTGTAGGTAGGTGAGGACTGAAAGGGAAAGATCAAAGGGAACTGTACCTCTCAGTCGGCTGGATGACTGCTAGTAAGGAGCCAGGAATTTCTTCCCAGATTCTAATCCCTCCCTGGGGAGGGGTGTGTGTGTGTGTGTGTGTGTGTGTGTGTGTGTGTGTGTGTGTGAGTTTACAGGGACAGTATCCTGAATTGATTGAGTTCACACCCCAAAGTCACTGAGTTTCCTTGAATTGGCAATTTTTTTTTCCTCCATCAGTGGTAAATGGAGTCTCAAGAACTAAGTTTGCATCAGTTATGGAGACATGAAAAAGGTGACGTTTTTGCACACCCAAGCACTATGATTATGTAAAATCTGTGTGTGCTATGTGCATATAAATCGCTATAAGAAATAATATCAGAGAGATCCAGATTTTGGAGTTGGGGAAAAGCCAAAAGTTCAGAGCACCTGAGTAGAAATATCATTGCCTGCCGTTCCTGGCTAATTCTAGAATTGGGCCAGCTACGTCATTTGCAGGGCCCAGTGCAAATGAAAATGCAGGTCCTTTTCTTCAAAAGGCAGGAAAAAAGTGCTGTTAAAGGTGGTACAATATAAAACTTTTTCCTTTCTTCTATGGTCTCTTTTTCAACGTGTGATGGTGTTTTAACATTTGCTCTGTAGTGTTGTTCTAAGTAAGGAAAAATTTAAAATTTAATTATTAATAGCACTTTTACTGTTCCTCTTTATATTTTGCAGTGCCTCTTTAAGAGTATTTAACTAATATAATTACCCAAATTACATAACTCAAAAACATTCTGCAGCTTATACGTGCGTATATATATATATATATATATATATATATATATATATATATATATAATACATACATATATATATATATATTTTTTCTTACTGGGACAGTAGAAGTGCTGCACAAAATGAACCCAGCTGTTTTAAAGCTGTTTTAAATTTCACTTCTTGATACATGCACATTCCACCAACACTCTATCTCTGGCTGACAATCAGTCAGGAAGGACGGAAAGGAAAAGGGATTATGAGTTGCCTCTCTTTCCCTTTCCTTCTGTGTCATCATTTTCAGCATCTGTGGTTGACTAACAAAGGGAAGTAGCAGGAGGAAGAGAGGATATAGCAGGGTTCTGATTTACTTTGCTAGGGCTGCTGTAAAGAAGTACCACAAACAGAGGGGCTTAAACAACGGAAATGTATCGTCTCACAGCTCTGGAGGGAGAAGTCTGAGATCAAGGTGTTGGCAGGGCCATCTCCCTCTGAAGGCTCTAGACAAGGCTTTTCCAGATCCCTCTGCAGCTTCTGGTGGTCCCTTGGCTTGCGGCAGCATAACTCCAATCTTCACATGCCGTCCTCCCTGTGTACCTGTCAGTGTCCAAATTTCCTCTTTATATAAAGATACCAGTCATACTGGATTAGAGCCCACCCTACACCAGTATGACCCCATTGTAGCTAATTACAGCTGCCATGACCCTACTTCCCAATAAGGTCACATTCTGAGGTCCGGGGGTTAGGACTCCAGCACATGAATTTGGGGGGCAGGTACACAGTTCAACCCATAGCAGTTTCCTTGGTTGTTCATGTTTCTTAAAGCTCATTGCCTCATTTGGAGCAAGTTCTAGTTTGAACAGAAAGCATGACCTCTTGGGGCTGGCAGCGACCCCCCAATCAGTCATAGACGTGAGTCTTGCTAAAGTCCCCTCATCATGGGCCACCGGCTTTCTGTGCTCATGGGGAGCCATGAACACTGTCTGGGGATGTGGCAACAAGGGACAGAGGCTGACACACATAGTGTGCTTATCTCCTCTGCTCACGTGCATGTTCCATTGTCCCATCCTCCTTCACTTACAGAACCCAGGTTCCAGGAGAAAATTATTAAGCATCTAAAGATGGCAACAGTTGAGTATTAAACCAAGCATAGGGCTGTTTGAACCTAGGGTCCTGTGGACCATATAGGTTGCACCTCTACAAAGCCAGCTCTCTCCGAACTGTGACCCAGATCTCTTACCTGGGCTTCATCCCCGGTTCTCCAGATCATTAGCAACTTGTTGGTGATCATATCCAGCCACTGAATTCCTAGAATGCAAGGAGGTAAGTGCTTACCCAAGATTCCCAACGAGAACAGGCAGGGCTGGAGGCCCATTGTCAGGCCCCTGGGCCATTGTTTACTGTTTTCCATCCATCACCTGGCTCCCTGCTTCTCAGCTACCTGTTTGCTAAGAGTTAGCTCAGTGTGAATGCCTGGAGCACAGAGAGTTCCCTTGGGTTCAGTTATCCCCAGGATGTGGCAGGAAGCTCCTTAGATGTGTGTGGAGAGGGGACTGACTCGCTTTACCTTCTTAGATGGCAACAGAGGCAAGTGGTGAAATGGCAGCTGTTTCCCATCTAAACGGAGTTCAGGGCAATGGGACAGTGAGCAAAGCTGAGATGTTAGAAGGATCTGAATTTTCCTGTCCACTGCTCAGTGAAAAGCTTTGAATTTTGAGCGGAGGGGCTGGGGAGTGAGGAAGCCAGAAGGTGGCCTTATCGTACAGCAGGGGCACAATACTTAGATCTGGCCTAAGGCAAAATGCTCCAATGATGGAATTGATTTTTAGGGTTCCCTGGGTATTTCCTGTCTCAGTTAGCTTTTGCCCGGTAACAAACCACCCCAAACTTAGTGCCTTAACATAACACCATTCATTTGACTCAGGATTCTGCAGGGAATTTGGATTGGGCTTGGCGGGACAGTTCTGGTCCAGCCCATCTTGTTCAGGCATTTGTGGTCTGCAGCTGGGGCTTGCTGGCTTGTGAAGGGTTAGAGTAGCTTTTGACCGTGTCATGCCACATTCTAGATGCATTCTAGAATGAATCTGCCTCATTTTGTTGATCAAAGCAGGTCACAGTCCAGCTCAGATTCAAGAAGTGGAGAAGAAATAGTTTCTACCTCTCTGTGGAAGGATCTATAAAGTATTGTGGCCATTTTGCAATTTACCCCACTCCCCCCGGACCCCTCTCAGCATCTCATGCCTTCCATCCAGGCCTGCTAAACTTCACCTGTCCTTGGTCTCACTCCTTTTTTTATCTTCTCCCTTGTTATTCCAGGGCTCTTTATTCGAGATCTTTTACGGGAAACAGCCAGTTCATTTTAGAATAATTTGTGCCGGATAATAGGTAACAGAAGTGGGAACACTAGTGGGTTACTCTGAGACCTTTCTTGTGGTAGAAGTTCTGGGCTTTTTGGAAAACCAGGCCTTAAGTCAAGTCTGTCTTAAACTTTCATGATCATAAGCAATACCTGGGGAGCTTGTTGAAAAATGCAGATTCCTTGATCCCATCAGAGACGTACTAATTCCGTATTTTCTAGGAGGAGCCCAGGAGTCTGTATGTTTTCAAGCTTCCTGGGTGTTTTTGTTTGTTTTTTTCTTTTTTTGAATAACTGGGTTTTGGAAACACCACCTTATTTCACTGTCCCCACAGCGTCTGGCGCCTATGATGTATTTGAGAGTCTTTCCATGTGTAACTGAATTGAGTGGAGCCATGGTTCTCACGTGTGGTTCCTGTTCCAGAAGCATCACTTTCTTGGGAACACATTAGGAATGCAAATTCCCGGGCCCCACCCCAAGCCCACTGAACCAGGGACTCTGGGGTCAGCGCCACAATCTGCTTTAACGAGTTGCACTGGAAGTGCGGAGCCTTAACCTCTGGACCGCCAGGGAATTCCCCCAGGTGGTTCTGATGCTCGCTCAAGTGTGAGAGCTGCCAGGGCAGAGCCTGTGAGTAGGGCCTCCTGGGCATCTGCACATGTGAGTGAGAAAGGCCCACCCAGGCCTTGGTCCCAATCAGTCCTGACCCTCTTGCCCTCCTGCAGAGTCTTCCTGCGGCTTCCAAGTTCCTTGAGCTGGTCCTTTGGCCCGTCCTCACCTGCGCTAAGAAACTCACAATTTGCTGAAATTCCTTCTTCTGCCTTCTGGACAGGGCCTCTGCCCCTGCTTGTTAGGCAAAGTCTCTGTGCTGATAGAAAAATGATGGTTCTTGCTGAGTGAATAGAGCTTTTAAGATGGTGTCAAGATTTTTTCCCCCTTTTCCTGAGCAGCTTTTAAAACTCTGTACCTTAGGGGGAGTGCTGAGGGTTTAGGCATTAAAAAGGAATTGGCACGACGGGGCCACCAATTCCTGCAGAGTTTCAGATACACACTTTATTAAAGTGGGTATACACAGCACACACACACACACACACAGCCTGGGTATCAAGTTCCTTGAAGCCAGGTTCTGCTTCATTGTGGTTTCCTGGAAATCCCTTAGCAAGTAAGTCCTCGTCAGCCCAATTAGCCACTGGAGATTTTGTTCTATGAGCCGGAAGGCCCCCGGGAGAGTGGGGGGAGACTGAAGAAGAGAAGGATGTTGGCGTGGACATTAGGAGTACGACTACTTCTAGCCCAGATACACCACAAATTCTTGAACACATTGCTTCATCTCCCGAGGTGCAACTCCTTCTCTGTAAAATAGGACATATATTTAGATTTCACCTTTCCCTAAAACATTTTTGAAGGTTCTTACAAATATAAATGCACTTAGAAATACATAAAAATTAGGAATTCCATAAGAGATTTGAGATCAGTGGTGGGAAACTGGAAAGAGAAAAACTGAATATTAAATTCGATTCTGAGAGTTTGGACAGCCCAGGCGGCCTGGAAGAGGTAGAGTCAAAAGTTCTTTCTCACCCTGTCAGGTGAAAGAAGGAGGTGGGTGTGCGTGGGTAGGGAGTGCAAGTGGGCTTGGGGGTGGTCTATGAAGAGAGGAGGAGGAAACAGAAGTGAGGTTAAAACACCTGTATTCCAAGCCCCGGCCCTTCCGGAAAACATCAGTTTTCCTGGAGCCCATGCACACTGGCTTTCCTTGGCTCTGGTGTGGCTGACACTTTCCCCAGGGGATGTGTGTAGAGTCGAGCAGACCAGCCCTTCCTTTTCCTCCCTTGTGCTCACTAACGTGGTCAGGCAGTGTTTAGTTACGACCCTGGAATTGTCATCCAAATGCAAGTCTGCTAATGGGGTGTCTGTCTTCAGATGCGGCTTCAAATGGGAAGCGAGTCTTTCCATTCGAAGGAGTACAGAACATCCCACCCATAGCTGAATGTGCAAACTGAAAGGGAAGAGAGGCTGTTAGTGGGTTACAGAGTCAAGCAAGAAGCCAGTGTTGCGTAGACAGGCTGGAGGGAGCTGGATGGGAATGGGGCGCCCCACATGTCATGCTCTGCTAACAGACCTCTGAGAGGGAAGAACAAGGTGGGGGACTCTCCCTGCCAGCTCTCGAGACAGATCACGAAGCTATGGTGAGGACAGTGTGGTACTGGCACAGGCAAGTAGATCACTGGCAAAGGATGGAGAGCCCAGACACACTCCATGCATAACTGGCTGGTGCTGCAGCTCAAGGAAAAAAATGACACTATTCAATCAACATTATTTATTTATTGGCAATTGGTTATTACTATTGAGAAAAATACAATGACATCCCTAGCATCGTATAGGTTAAAACTCTATTTGTAGAAAGACTGAAATATAAAAATCTAAAAGCTTTTACAAGAAAATAAAACCTTTATGAACTTGATGGAAAAAAGAATTTCATAATGTTCCAAACTCACAAACCATAGCAAAAATTGAAAAATTCGATTCGCATTAAAACAAAAAATTTTTTTGTCCATCAAAAGATACCTTTAAAAAAAGTTAGGAAGAAGTAAAGAATTAATAGCCAGAATACATAAAGAACTTCTCTACATCAAAGAGAAAAAGACAAACAGGTTAGTAAAAACAGGCAAAAGCGTTAAGATATAATTTACTAAAGTGGAAACATCAATTGCTAATAAACACATGAAAAGATGCTTAACTTAATTATTAATTAGGGAGATGCAAATTAAAACTAAAATTAGGTGCTGTTTCACACCATCAGATTGGCAAAAATGAAAAGTCTGACAGGACCGAGTTTTGTTAGGGTGTGGAGTGATAGGACCTCTTATCTACTGCTGTTGGAAATTGGCAACAGTAAAGTTGAAGATACGTATACACTATTACTCAGAAATATACCGCTAGATATATATCCTAGATGAATTAATATATACACACATACATGCATACACACATATGTATACATATATATGTACACACATATATGCAGGCATGTATATGCACATATACACATGTATACCTATGTATGCACACACATATATATGTTAGGAGACATGAAAAATAATAATCATAGAAGTATTGTTTATAATAGTAAAATATTGGCAACTTCCCAGTATCAATCCAGAGGAGAAATAAATTGTCATATCTCTAATGGAATTCACATAGCAGTGAAAAGGAATGAACTAGAGCTACATGAATCAATATGGATTAATTCCACAAACATAATATTGATCAAAAGAAAGCAATTTGCAAATGAATTTTTGCAGTATGATATCTACAAGAAAGTTCAATACAGGCAACAGTTTTATTAATTGAACAGGGAGAAATATATATGGAAAGAAAAAGGAAATGCAAATAAATGAAAAACCTGCAAAATCTGGACAGTTCCATCCTGGATAGAAAGAAGAAAGAGAAGGAACCTTGGAAGACACTGTATGTTGACAATGAGTTATTTTTTTAAAGCTGGGTGATGAGTTGTTATTCTTTTTTTTTTTTTCTTAATTTTATTTATTTATTTTTGGCTGTGTTGGGTCTTCGTTTCTGTGCGAGGGCTTTCTCTAGTTGCGGCGAGCGGGGGCCACTCTTCATCGCGGTGCGCAGACCTCTCACTGTCGTGGCCTCTCATGTTGCGGAGCACAAGCTCCAGACGCTCAGGCTCAGTAGTTGTGGCGCATGGGCCCAGTTGCTCCGCAGCATGTGGGATCTTCCCAGACCAGGGCTCGAGCCCGTGTCCCCTGCATTGGCAGGCAGATTCTCAACCACTGCGCCACCAGGGAAGCCCGAGTTGTTATTCTTTACGCTGTTTTTTTTTGTGTGTCTCAAGCATTAATAATAAAAAGGTGTAGCCCTGTTAGTTACTGACCCGACCATGTGTCCTTCCTCAGAGATGAATCAGAATTGATCTAATCCTGGCATGGCCATTCCATTTTCCTTTACCAGAGACTTTTTCCTAAATCCTCAGATTCTCCCTTATGTATGGGATTGGGCACATAACCTATTTTCAGAGCTAAGACAAAGTGAGCTGGGGGATTTGGTTCTGGAAAGCTTTTATTTTCTGATAAAAGAATCCTTTTGGCTCCTGCCTCTTCTTTCCTTCTTGGGACCCCAGATGAGGATGTGATGTTTGCTACTGTGGCAGCCACCATCGTGGGGTGACAAGCACCACGGCGGGAGGCCAGTGCTCTGAGGATGGGAGAAGAGAAGAATCGTCAGAGCCGGAGTATCTGATGATGTAACCAAGCCATGGAATGACCCCTGGAACCATCCAGAACCCATAGATTTTTGTGAAGTAAACAATAATTGTCTTCATGGCTCAAGCTACTGGTGGTCTGACTTTGTTACTTGTGGAAAAATCTTCCTGATACAAAACCCAACAAATCATTTTCCTTTTAACTTTATTGCTGGGCTTGCCATTCTATGAAAACACTAAGCACTTTCTCTCTTTCAAATCTCTACTCTTTTTCCATGTACAAGACCCCTTATGTCCTGGTGAACTCCTCAGCTCTAAAAGCTCTTCTGAAATGCATTGTCTGTAACGCTTTCCCAGCGAGCCCAAGTCAACAGCACCCTTCCTTCTCGGTCGGCACCCACATCCCCTCGCTCTGTGTTACAGCCCTTAACTTGTGTGGCCGTGCATTCCACCACGAGTCCCTTTAAGGCAGGACCATGGCATCTTCATCACTATGTCTCCAGTGGTTGACACAGTTCCGGGTACAGCATAGGGACACAGTAGAAGCTGGGTAGAATGAATGATTCTGCCTGTATCTATATCTTAGTGGGAAAACAAATCAAGTACTGAATTGGGTAACTGAGGAGGAGAGGTGTGGGGAAAGAGGAGTTTAAACGGCTTTTCCAGAAATGAACACTGCCAAGCGAGCCCTTTTCTTAACAGCTCTTGATGCAATATTCCATCAGTCACATTCACATCTGCTAATGATTTTGTGTGTTCGATAGAATCACATTTAAGCTCACCAGCCTATTAAAATCCTGGTTTCCTTTCATCTCCCCGTCCTAATCAGGTTTAAGTGACAATTGCTAGGGACTTATTTTCTAGGAGATAAATGAATGCACAGGGGATGCTGCGCACTTACGAAGGGATTGTTATACCAGGACTTGAACTACGAAAGTGTGGGCAACCTTTTTGAGAGACCCCTGTGTGCTAGGCAATACAGAGACACAGGCAATGCATTATTTAATTTTAATGGGTTTAAACATTTGCTCCGGTACACTTCTCTGTATCAGTAATCATGAGACTAGAACAGGAATTACATTAAATATTTCTTACTGTCTTCTGAAAGCCTTTTTCTTTTTTAAGTAGCTGATGTGTATGTGTGAATGTGGAGGGGAGTCAGAGAGAAATGAAAGACAAGGAGCATCAATATGCAGAATAAACTTGAGACTTCAGTGCACTGAAAGTTTGGCATTAACTCTTTATGTAGCCAGGGCGCTGGGACCATTAATTGGTACCTGTGTAGAAGAGAGCAGGCTTGGCTGAAAGAAGATTCTAGCTGCAACAGGAGTCGACTGAGACAAAGACTTTTTATGCAGATCTTCATTCTGCAGAGGGTCACTTGAAAAACGTTATTTTTGCAAATGTGGATGAATGATAATGATAGCAACGTTTAACATAATATTTATCTAGCATGTGCATGCTTAGTGCTTTACATGCATTATCTTATTTAAATTAATAAAAATTATATGAGTTTGATACTATTATTATTTTCATTTTGCAGAAAAGAGACTTAGAAAACTTGTCCGGGAAATCACAGAACCAGTAAAACAAGGAGCTTCCCATTTTCCTGGGAAGAGTGTATAACTCTTGTTTGGTGGCTTCGGCAAATGTTGCCTCTCCCTTTGAGTTCTAAAGGGAGGGGACCAGTATGAATAGGGGCCCAGGAGCATTCAGGGCATGAAAGAACCCACGCCTCAACCTCTGAGGCACAGAAGTTGACATTAGGACAGGGCAATTCCAACCAAGGCTGGGGCGGTGAGGGCCAACAGAGTCCCTGAAAGATTTACCATCAGACTGGAGATGTGGGACAAATGGGCTGGGCTGGCCTGGCGCACGGTCAGAAAGAAAGACGCTGGCGTTGTGGTCCTGGATTGTGGCTGCTGGAACGTGGTCTAGAGTTTTTATGGAACTTAGAAGCATCTCCTGTCTTATTGTGGATGGCAAGAAAGAGAAAGTGCTTCTCCCTTGAGCACCTGGAATCAATGAGATTGCAAACTATAAAGCTCTTCTGATACTATTTTCAGTCTCTAAAGTGGGGCTGACAGTAAGTAGTCCTCTCACTGGATTGTAGGAAAAAATAGACTGAGGGAATGTATGGAAATCACCAAGCACAGTTGGCTTCTGCCATGGTTCCCTGTCACCGAGGCTGTGGAGAGTCAGAGGTTTCTGGTAATTCTCATACTGTATGTATTTCTTCTGCTGGGAGTGGTCCTTCCAGGGTTGCCAGATGTGATCAACACTGCATAGAAGAGGACTCCTGGCACCCACACTCTTCCATCTGCCTTGGGTGGACTCATGACATCACCCCCTCAGCCCTGTCTTCTCCCACTCTTTGTGGGCTTACCCTCCCGTGGCTGCTGGCCTCCTTTCTCTGGCCCTTCTTCTCTTTGCCCATCAAGATACAGCTGTTTTCCCTCAGGGTCCTCTCTCTTTCAGTGTTAAGAACTTTTCTACTATGCTTCAGTGCTTTAATTAAAAGAAGTTGTCAGTGGGATGGGACCCAGGAAGTTAGGAGCAAGATATCCGAGTGAGAAGGCTCTTTCCAGGGCGCCTGACAAAACGCTGACTGCAACTTCCTCTTTTGTGCGCTTAAAGCCCAACTGTGCTAAATGTCTCTGCACAATGAGACAGGACAGGGCCCAATGGTGTGATCCTCCTTGTTGTCGCCACACTTGCAGACTTGGTCCCCAGACATGCAAAATGTGGTGATTGGGCATGAGAGCTTAGCCTGTATCCTGTTTAGGTTTTGGAGAGAAACTGATTTTCTGATATTCTACCCACACCAAGCTTCCCCCAGTGGAAGTTAATAGGAAGAGAAGCGAAGGAAGGTTGGTTAGAGGACAGTGGAATTTGTGTGTACCAAAAGGATTTAGTTGACATTTCTTCTCATTGGAAAAAAAGGATATACAGTCTCTTAGTATCCAGTGGGGGCATTGATTCCAGGACCCCAACCTCCTCCCACTGATAATAAAATCTTTGGACACTCAAGACCCTTCAATAAAAGGGCGTAGTACTGTTGCCCCATGTCCCCACCCTTTATCCATAGGTTCCCCATCTGCTGATCCGACCATGCAGATACAGAGGTCGACTATATTAAATTTCATGGACATATTTTCTAGTTCATGTCTAGCTCTGGCCAGTTCAGCTCATCAATTAGCTCACCTTGACCGAACAGCCCATGATTCCAGTGGCACCAACCAGCTGGAACAGGCTTGGGGATTTGTCTCTATTTTAATTCAGCTAAAGTGGAGCAGCTGTCCCTCTGCACTGCTTACCCTGCCGAAGCTTCTCTGGGAAGGTCACCACAGTTCTATCCCCAATTCCAGTGTGTGCTTTTTTCTTTCTTTCTTTTTTTTTTTTTTTTGATCAAGCAATTCTCAGATACCAGCTGGGTGTCCTACAATTCAACTAAATTCTAACACTCACTATGAAGAGATTGAATCAGATCCCACAGGTTAAGGGCTCAGTCCCACAAGACTGCATGCCCCCCCTTCAGATGCCAATGTCACCTGTCCTTCTGATGTCCAGATATAGATGGAGGTTCTCATGACCCCCTCCTTGGGTTAATTAATTAATTTTCTAGAGCAGCTCAGAGAACTCAGAGAAACATCTTACTTGCTAAATCACCATTTTATTATAAAAGGAACTTGAGAACAGCCAGTTGGAATAGATGCCCAGGGCAAGGCATGGGGAGAAGGTGCTGAGGTTTCATGCCCTTTCCAGGTGTGCCACTCTCCCCAGATCGTCACGTGTTCACCAACCCAGGAGCTCTCTGAACCCCATCCATTTGGGCTTTTATGGAGGATTCATTACATAGGCATGACTGTTTAAATTATTGGCCACTGGTGATTGAACTCATTTTCCAGTCCCTCTGCCCGCCCCAGAGGTCTGGGTGGGACTGAAAGTTCCAACCCTCTAATTAGTGGTTGGTCCCTCTGACAGCCAGCCCCCAGTCTCGGTGATTTCCAGTCACCTCATTTAAATAATAAGATACCTTTATTTCTCTCATCGTAGGAAATTCCAAGGGTTTTGGGAGCTCTGTGCCAGGAACAAGGACATAGGCCAAATACATATTTCTCATTAAAAAAAAAAAATCACAATATCATAGTCACCAAAATTCAAGTTTCAGGGTCTGGGGAGGAAGACTCAGGAACTCCTCTCCCCAGGCCCCTCAGGGCCTGCATGTTGAAGACTGGAGATCTTGGCAAAGAGATCATAAACTTCCCACAAGTAATTTTCCTAAATCACTATGGATTCCAGAACTGTATGGGGATTCGGAATAAAAACCTCACCTCTCACCCCATCAAGAGTTGGTTAATCTTCGTCTTCATACACAAAAGAACACAACTGTTTCGTGAAAGAAGCAATGAGAAAATAACCTTATGGGATATTCTTGTAACTGGCTGTTGTCCTTTCGAGAGAGACTTTACTGTTTGTAAATGATGAGCTTGGCTGTGCACCCGCAATTAGCAATTGGTTAACGGCGATTCACTGAGCGCTTACTATATACCAGGCTGGTTTCTGAGACAATAGTGGTGTTATTCCTTCACTACAACATTCTGATTTGCTTGGTTGAGTTTGTTTGCCTTTTCCTTTGCTTCTGTCTTTTCTTTTCCCTGACCTGCTTTAATTACCCCCTCTCTTGGCTTTACTTACTGTTGCAGGAGGAGAGAGGAGACAATAGTGGCGCTGACCAGGGACTTGCGAGAGCTAATTCTAACCAGGGCTTTCTCTCTGGCTAGTAGTGAGACGGAGGCAAGCCCCTTCTCCCCTGGAGGCTGGTTCACCATCAGTCAAGTGAGCCCGTTAAATTAGACGACTGATACTTCTTTCAGTGCTGACATTCCTGGCCTTCCTCTACCAACGGGAGCTTTTTATCGGCAGAAGTTCCTTCAAGAGGACAATTATTTGTTGTAATTTAATGCAGCTTCATTATGATAAGTGCCTCTAAGTAGTTTTGTTCTTATTGTGGGATTTTTTTTTTTTAAATGTGGCTTTTCCCTGTGATATAATCATATCAGCGAGAGCCTGAGTCTCTGGCATGTACTCATGGGACTGACTACACTCTTAGTAATTTTCAAGGGAACACATATAAATCTGGGTGCATTAGGACTGAGCAGGGCAAACCTTCAAAGTCCACCCTCGTGCACTGACTGGCTGTCCATTCACAAGGCTGGCAGCCCGTGAGGATGTGGTGGCTCCAGAGATGCTGGGTCACTCAGGTGCTTTAGACAGTGTAGGAGAAGCTCAGGGTGGCTGTAGGGGGTACTTCCTGGGTTAGCTGCTCAGCCCTCTGCTTTAAGAACTGCAAAAGTAGGTGACTCTTTACAGCCATGTTTGCCCCCTGCCTCTGACTGACGAAGGTGGGCATTTGATTCAAGGTTGGCTCATTAGAGAGCCTTCCCTGAGAATATAGAGTTAGGGTGGAGAAAGAGATCACTCTTTAAGGTAGCTGGACCACCCTACAGGAGATGTGGGCTGGGTGGATTTCTCCAGGCAGAAACAGAGAAAACTGTGCTACAAGGGAGAAGGAGGAAGCAGCTGTGTGGATGGGGCTGCGGTTAGAAATCATGATGACGATTTCCCGGTTCCTCCTCCTGCATCCTCTGGGGCCTATCCACATTTCTGTCGTTCAGATACGGCCACATGGCTTCGGTTAGTCTCCATCACTAACAAAGGAGCCCTTTCCAATAGGGTACTTAGATAGGTATAAGCTGGAGGCTCATATTGAAGAAAAACATTTCTTCCTATACTATCATGCCCTTCATCACTTGTCCATTAATTCATTCATTCACTCATTGATTCATTCAGTCATTTAATAAGCATATTAAAAAAATTTTATTTTATTTATCTATTTTTGGCTGTGCCGGGTCTTCGTTGCGGCACACAGGATCTTCGTTGCAGCATGTGGGATCTTTTAGTTGCAGCATGGGGACTCTTAGTTGCGGCCTGCAGACTTCTTAGCTGCGGCATGCACGTGGGATCTAGTTCCCTGACCAGGGACCCAACCCGGGCGCCCTGCATTGGGAGCGTGGAGTCTTACCCACTGGACCACCAGGGAGGTCCCTAATCAGCATATATTGAGCTCTGCCATGTGCTGGGCGCTGTGGTATGCGCTCTGGCGGGACTGGTGTGCAGTGCAGATAGAGTGCCTGACCTGTGACCTCGTGGAGCTCACGGGCTGTCCCTGTGGCTGTTGTAACAAATTGCTACAAACAAGGTCACTTAAAACAACAGAAGTTTATCCTTTGACAGTTCTGGAGGCTAGAAGTTCAAAAAAAGGTTGTCAGGGCCACAGTCCCTCCAGAGGCCCCAGAGAGGGTCCTTCCTGGCTGCTTCCAGCTTCTGGGGCTCCAGACGTTCCTTGGATTATGGCCGTATCCCTCTGCCTCTGCACATGGTCTCTCTTCTTCTCCCTGTATCTCTCCTCTGGGTGTCTCTTCTAAGGACACTTGCCATTGGGTTTAGGGCCCGTATGGATAATCCAGGATGACCTTATCTCCAGTTCCTTAACTTAATTAAACCTGCAAAGACCCTTCTTCTAATTAAGGTCACATTCACAGGTCCCAGAGGTTAGGACGTGAACACATCTTTTTTGGGGCCACCATTCAACCCACTACAGATGGTGAAGAAATGTTAGGAGCGCGTAGCATGTTACAAAGAAAATGGTGCAATGATTTCTTCTTGGAGGGATCAGGGAAGGCTTTTCAGAGGAAGCTGACATCATCTGAAACTGGAAGGGAGAGCAAGAGCGTTATAGAGGTGGAGCCTTACAAAGGAAGGAAGAGGGAGAGCTAAGGGAGGAGGCGCTTCCCAGGGAAGAAAGGAGAGGTACTGGGTCGGGGGAGGGGGGCGGTGGGGGACGGATGGGCAGAGAGTGGGCAATAGCCTGGAGAGGCTGGAGGGTTCGGATGGCACTGCCCCAGGGCTGCCTTGTGGTTTTACCTGGAAGAAAGTGATCTGATTTGCATTTTAAAGAGATTTCTTGGTTCCTTCCTTTTCTCTCCCCAGCCTCCAACTCCCTAATTTTCTGCTGATGGCCAACAGCATCATTGGCGGGAAATCCATGACAGTCCCCGTAGGCTTAGGAGAGGGAAGGTGTATAGGCTGGAACACATCAAAAGCCCCTTACCGGCATCAAATTTGCACCCCCCCCCCCCCCCCCCGTCCCCATCTGCCTTAATTTTGGTTTTGCAAATTGTAAGTCAGTAAAGTATTACCTCAAGGTTTAAGATACCAAAGGCAGTTTAATATTGTGAAAAATAAGAGGCGTCTTTTCTGTTCTGACATTTATTATTACAGGGCTCGTTATTTCTTCCTAATGAAAGTTTCTTTCTCTCCTTCCGCTTATCGGTTTTAACACATGCCATTCACCTGCTAATTAGGGGGCTGGACACGGGCTTACATCACTGTCCGGGAAGGAGAGGAAAAATGGCAAAGTAAATGGCAAGAAGTTGACGGGACAGCGAGCAGAAAAATCTGCCGTGCTTAGGAGAACATGGGACCCAAAAGAAATTCCGCGGCTCGGGGCGGGCGAGGCGCTCGGGCGCCACGTGACTGATTACTCAAATAGGCAGATGATTAACTCGGTTTATATTGATGCAAATAATCCTGCCGCAGCCGGCAGCGGCTAATGCATTTTGGAACTGTGGTTTTCCATTGATAGCGCAAAATAGTGTAGAGGAAAGCCATTTTCATAATATTAATAATGGAATTACAGAATCAGGTCGCTTAAAGGAACAGCGCTGACTCAGCGAAAGCAGCGTCGACTTGAATGTGGAGATTAATACTGAGCAAAATGAAACACAAACCTTCTGCAGCTATCTCATGGCATGAAACACACGTCCCTTACCGTTTTCTTTTTAAAAGAGAATGAGCTTTAAAAATGGCTCCGGCTAAGTACAATTCTCGGATGAATTTATTGCTAAGGAAAGAACTGTCCAGCGTGCTCAGAGGGCTTCTTCTGAGGTGTTTTCCCCTTTTTTCTTTGCTTAAATATTGGGTTTACTTTCCTTGCTCATGCCCTAGGTTCAATGCCCATGTCCTAGAACACTGTCTGTAAATGCTTTTTGAACAAATGCTTAAAATTGCAAATGAAGATCCGTAAATGCCCTCTAAAGATATGAATATATTTGCCAATGAAGATCTAGTCAGGTTGAGGGGAAATTCTGGGGAGATCTCTCAGGATCTTCTGCTGGGTAGAGTGAGCCAAGGTGAGCTCCTGGGAGCCTTGGAGGGCAGAGCTTGGGGACAGAGTGGTGGGGACAAAGGAGGTGGCTCTCTCTGTGAACTCTGAAAAAAAATCTTGAAAATATTTAGAGGAGGACACAGAGGTGTACCTATGATGAGGTTCACTGCAGTGCTTTTATGAAGGTGAACCAGCCAGAAATGGAATATTATGCAGATTTTGAAGATCATACTGAAGGGATAGGAAAAATGTTCATGGTATATTAAAGGAAGAAGCAGGTTACATATATTTTAATTTATTCTTTTGGTAAATTTATTTATTTGTTTTTATCTTTGGCTGTGTTGGGTGTTCATTGCTGTGTGTGGGCTTTCTCTAGTTGCGGTGAGCAGGGACTACTCTTAGTTGCCGTGCGCGGGCTTCCCATTGTGGTGGCTTCTCTTGTTGCGGAGCACGGGCTCCAGGCACGCGGGCTTCTGTAGTTGTGGCATGCAGGCTCAGTAGTTGTGGCTCAAGGGCTCTAGAGCGCAGGCTCAGTAGTTGTGGTGCATGGACTTAGTTGCTCCGCGGCATGTGGGATCTTCCCGGACCGGGGCTCGAACCCGTGTCCCCTGCATTGGCAGGTGGATTCTTAACCACTGCGCCCACCAGGAAAGCCCTACAAATATTTTTAAAAGAAAGTTGGGGGGCTCCTGGAATG
Source organism: Monodon monoceros (assembly GCF_005190385.1). Classification (NCBI taxonomy): domain Eukaryota; kingdom Metazoa; phylum Chordata; class Mammalia; order Artiodactyla; family Monodontidae; genus Monodon; species Monodon monoceros. The sequence continues at coordinate 84,194,754 of NW_021703777.1, read as the reverse complement.
ATCACTTATCCAGTCCCATTCACCACTCCTTCTAGAGGCTTGATGACTTCTTAGAATAGTGTAGGAGCCACCTGGGTAAGAAGCCAACTGCTTCTTCAGAAATACCTCTTCTCAGGCAAAGCAGGAGACTGGGGAAGAATTACGGGGCAAAAAGGAACTTGGAAGGGAATCAAAAGCTGTTAGAAGTTAATGCTTGTCATGTTTTTTTTAAACAAAGAAAAATTGTGGCAAAATATACATAACAGAAAATTTATCATTTTAACTGAAGTGTACAATGAGTAGCACTTTTACATTCACGGTGTGTAAGCATCAACACTCTTTCCCAGTTTTGCTGTTCCTTGAAAACTGAGAAACTTTCCTTTGATATATGCATCCAAGGAATTGAAACAGGACTGAAGGCCTGTTAAGCACAGGTTAGAGGTTGTCTGCTAGTCTAGGCTCATCTCCATGCATCAGCCAATAGCTGGGTTATTGCACTGTGAAGCCACCTGCCAGAAATAGCAGAGCCATGCTGTGGCAGGGATCATGGGCTGGAGAGCCAGATCAGTGTTCTTGGTTTATCCATCTCTTTCTGTCACTTTCCCGTCTTGTTACCACAGCTGGATCACTTATGGAGTGTTGGAGGAGGTCATCGGGAGAACATAACTGCAGGTTGACCCCATTAGCTGGACCCGTCCTTGGAATGTACTTTCTGCCCACCGTTCCCACTGTGGAAGCCCTTTGCAAAGACACAGCCTTGAGAGAGAAAAGTGGTGTTGAGACCACCTTTATGGTACACGTGACTGAACCCTGTTAAGGCCTCTAGATAAACTTCTAAGATTCTGACTGGAGGGCGCAAGATCTATTCATCTTGTGGCACCCAAGACAAGTATCGTATATAAGTCCCCTTGCTAATTAAAACTGCCATCTACTAGTCTGGAGTGGTTGTCTCTTTCTCTGGTCTCTCCTTGTTCTGCATGAATGGGGCCAGTGATACCCATTCAGGCCAGGCTCTGAGCTGGGTGCAATGCTCCTCCCGGATGTGGATGGGGAGAGGAAGTGGTAGTAAGTGCGTCGTTGGAATTCTCTTGTCAAGAAACGTATTGAGCAGAGAAAGTGGAGAATCCTATGCCCATCAGGATTGTGTGGGCAGCAGAGGGAAAGGAGCAGGCAAGGGGAAAATCCAAAGGTTAAAAGAGGAGGTTCAACTTCCTGGAAATATTCCTTTTGTTGTCCTGCACAGAGGGAAATTTTTCCACTAAGATGCTTTTATTTTTTAAAAACCACCAGTATCTTCCTTCCTCCTTCATTACCGTGATCTATGGTTGTTTATTTTTTGTTGTTGTTAAGGTGCCCATTGGGGGGGGCACTGTATAAACATTTCACCTGGCGGTGCTCCTGGTACACTATTGGGTGCTACCCAGTCCCCTGGCAGCTTTGCTAACACAAGTTTAACCACCTTCAGGATAATGGGAACACTGGGCTTCTTATTTTTAGCAACCAGAAAGGAATGCAGTCAGCAAAGGGTGATAAATACTCCTTTATACTAAATGTTTCACAATAATGAAAAAAAAAAAAAAACCCTCTGCCTTAAAGTTGGGCATTCTTCAATGTAATTTTTTTTCTTTTTCTGGGTAGACAAATTGGCTAAGTTGTGGTGGGCAGATGTAGCTCTCATCAGCCCTGGATAGATTTCCTGGTGGCTCGCCCAATGGGGCGTGCAAAATTTCTGCCAGTGGTCCTCTGCACACATTCACCATTCACCAGGCATGGGGAATGTTGCTGGTGGAAGCAGCCCAGGAGAAAGAATTCACCTTTGTGAGGAAATAATTCCCAGGCCGGGAGCCGCTGGGATGTAAAATCCAAGCCCCCACCAGGGATCTCCACTGACCTGGGTCATTTACTCTTGAATATGAGCTTTTAAGGAGGGTAGCAAGCTCACTGCGATTAAGGAGGGGCCCCAGGCTCTCTGATGGCAGGAGCGTAGTGCTGGCAGCTCCACCTTGGGGACTTTGTACTTGGGGCTGGTGGTCTGGTTATGGGACCACCATGCTGGGGCCTGGGAGGTACAGGGGTGATTAGATTTGCCAGGCTGACATTTGAACTGTTCTCACTGTGATGGGTAAAGGCCATACTTACTTTCATTCCAAGGGAGGTTCACAGGGTGAGTGTCTTTTTTTTTTTTTTTTTAATTAATAGACTTTATTTCTTAGAGCAGTTTTAAGTTGGTAGAAATATTGCGTGGAAAGTACAGTGAGTTCTCACAGACTCCACTCCCCACTCCACCCCTGCCAATTTCTCTTATTATTAACTTCTTGCATTGATGTGGTGCCTTTGTTACAATTGGTGAACCAATATTGATAAATCGTTATCAACTAAAGTCCATATTTTACATTAGGGTCAGCGTGCTATACAGTCTTATAGGCGTTAACAGCGTCTAATGGGAGCGAACACCTTTTCCCAGAGCAGCAGTGCCTTCCTGGGAGTGCTTACGACCTCCTCCAGACAGTGCCCAGGCTCTGGTGGAGCTCTTGTGGGCTGGGCAAAGGGGACACGAGGGTCAAGCGGTTTGAGGACAGCGTTGCTTGTCCCTGTCCAATGGGGCAAGAAGGTCTGGTCTCAGACATAAGGAGGGGTGTCACTAACCCCTAAGAGAGGCCACTCAGAGAGGTGTTAGGTTTGCTCTGCAACAGGCGACGCAGCTGCCTGCAACCCCATCTCCCAGCTGGATGGCTCTGCCCCTCAACCTTTAGGTTCACATTTCCTTGGGCTATTGGAAGGGGTTTGTGTATTCACATGGGGCTGTTGGATGATGCCAGGCAGCCCTGTGACCCCCAGGACCACTGGCTTCCAGAGGCTCTGGTTATCCCACTGCATTTGATGGCTTCCTGTGGCTGACTGGGATCAGAGGAGGTGGGATGTTCATGAGGCCTTAAAAACTGGGTTAATGAAATGAGCAAAGATACAGAAGCTGGACATAATAAAAACAGCCAGCGTTTTCTGAGCACTGACTATATGCCAGGAGAGTACTAAGAGCTTTGCTCTCCACAAATTGACTCATTTAATCCTCAAAAGAACTATATCGTTTATTATTATTACCCCCTTTTTATGATGAGAAAACAGCTTCAGAGAAGTTAAGTAGCTTTCCCCAAGTGAGTGGGTCTAGAGCCTTATTCTGAATTACTGGAAGCTTGGTCAGGGCTGAAGCTTAACACTGTATGTTGATTGAGACCCGCTGCACGTAGGGCCAGGCTCCTGCACAACACTCTTAAATTTAAGCCTCACCCCAACTCTAGAGGGAATGCATATGTCTTTGACAGACAGAGAAACTGAGTCTCAGAGAGGTCGAACAACTTAGGCTCTGCCACACAGCTTGTAAATTGCAGAACTGGGGCTTGAGCTCAGATCTGTCTGAATTAAAACTCGGACCCTTCTCTCATACCTAGAAACACATCTGAATAACCCAGGGAGCAGTTAATCAAGTCACCCTGATAATTTGAGTTGACCTGGGGATCTGAGTTGCCCTGTGAGCTGCTCATCTGGGAAGCCAATCCATAAGCAGATGCCACTTTACTGATTTGCCACGGGGTCCAGGGGACAGGGCACACCTGAAACCTGCATTCCCATCCGTTCTGCGTGACTAGTCTCTCCTATCCTGTCCATAGGAGGACTGGGTGGGAACCCAGATCACCAGCCAGAAGGTGCCTTGGTGAGATCTAGAGCGTGAGTGACGGCCATCATCTCGGTCAGTATTCCTCAGCCCTGGCTGCACATTGTCCTGCTTTGGGGGGACTTTTGAAAGAAGACTAATGACTGCTCCACCCCAAACAAATCGATGCAAACCTCTGAGGGTGGCGATAGGGAATGAGTATTTTTTGAAAACCCTATAGGTGACTCTGATGCAGGGGCCAGGTTGCAAAGTGCCGATTGGATGAAGCTGTTTAGTTGACTCTCTGATGTTTAGTTCCTTTGAGTGATTTCTTTGCTTTTTCAAGGGCTGTGGGTTAAAATTGTTTTTCTTTTAATTTAACTAATAAACTTTATTTTTTACTACAGAGAGTTCCCATATATCCCTGCTTCCACAGATGCACAGCCCCATCAAATGCTGTTTTTAATAGAAATGTGCACGACTTGAAATAACCAAAGGACAGCACTTGATTTCCTTTCCTGAAAAGACGCTTCCTAAAATCACTTGGGCACAAACCTCGTGTTGGCAGAGGTTTCACGGCAACTGCTTGAGTGAATCCCTGGCTTCTCTGTGGCCATAGAATCAGGCTGGGCTGGCTGTTCCTTCTGCCTGGCTGCAAGCAGGCTTGCAGGATTTCTCTGGTGGATGCTCTGTTGGTGAAACCTTCCTGTCTCACGGATGAAACTGTCAGGCACTCTGCTTGAGTGAGCACATAGAAAAAGGCTTCCAAATAGATTTTAAAAGAATCATATTCAAATCCCCTTGAAACGAGGGAGCAATTCCCCTCAGCCCCACTGTTGCCCCCATTTCTTTCTAAAATTCTCTTCAGCTCTCTGAAAAGCTTCTCTTCAGCTTATTTCTCTGCTTCTTAAATACAAAAACATTTCACTAGGGGGCACTTTAAGACTGAGTAAGGAAAAAAACCCAGCAACTTGCTGACAATAGATTTCACTTTATCATTAACTAGGTAAACAGTTCTGTGCAAAACAAAATATAAGAAATACATAAGGAATCAGATATGTATTTAGCTGAAACTGATTCAGTTTCTGTGGGTTGTTTTCTTGAAAGTGGACATGGGAGGAAAGTGGCTTTCTTGGACTTCCTGGTAATTTTGACTTGAATATTAGAATAATAATAACGATAATGATAATAATAATAGTCCCTTCATCAGGCTTAAGATGGACACCTTGCCTTCTGCAGTGTTTTACTGCAACTGAGTGATCAAGCTTTTATTCAAATTTACGTTTAAGAGACGTCTTTTATCGACATTCTCGGAGAGCGTTATGTGGTTGCTAGCAAGTCCCTGCTGCAGGGCTGATGGAGGATTGCCTGTGGAGGAGAGGAGAAGGTCTGCAGGTGCATTGCAATCTGAGTTCTGGACCTGGACTCCTTCCTTCCAGCAGTGTGACCTTGGGTCAATCATTGCCCCTCTTTGGACCTCAGCATCCTCATTTATAAAATGGATCTCTTTCCGATCGAACACGCTGTAAGAATCTCCTTTTGTGATTGGAGCGTTCACACTTCCTTTCTCCTGAACTTTGGCATGAACAGTTAAACAAAGCCAGCTTCTGGGAGAAAGGCAGAGAGACAGAGGATAGGGGTGTGAGTCCCAGTTCTATACTTACTGGCCATCCTTGGGAGTTGAGTAGGTTGAATTGTGTCTCCCCAAAAGATGTTGCAGTACTAACGCCCAGTACCTGTGAATGAAGGACAGTGTTGTGAATGTGACCTTATTTGGAAATAGGGTCTATGCCAGTGATCAAGTTAAGATGAGGTCATTAGGGTGGGCTTTAATCCAATATGACTAGCGTCCTTATAAAAAGGGGAAATTTGGACACAGAGACAGACACAGAGAGGGAGAACACTGTGTGAAGATGAAGGCAGCAATGGGGTGATACTTCTACAAGCCAAGGAGAACCAAAGAATGCCGGCAAACCCCCAGAAGCTAGGAGAGGGGCTTCGGACAGATTCTCCCTCACAATCCTCAGAAGGGACCAGCCCTGCCATACCTTGATCTTGGACTTCTAGCCTCCAGAATTTTATTTCCCTATGGTACTGTTAAAATTTATTTAACAGTAAATAATTTTCTGTTATTTAAGTTACCCAGTTGGTAATACTTGGTTACAGTGGCAGCCCTAGCAAACTAATACAGGAGGATAGTTAACCTGTAAGGTTGAGATTAAATGAGATCACGTATAGGAAAGCCCCTAGCACACGGGGCCTAGCAGTTAGTGGGCGTACCTTAAATGTTAGTTATTATAAGAAAGGAATAGGGCTTCCCTGGTGGCGCAGTGGTTGAGAGTCTGCCTGCCGATGCAGGGGACACGGGTTTGTGCCCCGGTCCGGGAAGACCCCACATGCCGCGGAGCGGCTGGGCCCATGAGCCATGGCCGCTGAGCCTGTGCGTCCAGAGCCTGTGCTCCCTAACGAGAGAGGCCACAACAGTGACAGGCCCGTGTACTGCAAAAAAAAAAAAAAAAAAAAAGGAATAAAGGAGGGGGGAAGTAGAGGATGGAGGGATGAGGAAGGAAACTTCTGGAATTAAGTACCTGTTAGGTGTTAGGAACTTTACATATTTCTCTTCAGTTCTTGCTAATAACCATTTGGCTGCTGAGGGAATGGGGGCTCCCAGAGGTTGTCATTTGCTGAAGGTCACAGCTAGAAAGTGGTGGCAGCAAACTGGGCTGCCTGACTCCCAAATCTGTTCTCTTTATGCTATGCTCGTCGTTGGGGCCAGGTGTTATTTATCCTGCCAAGATAAATCTCAGTCATCATTCATTCATTCATTCATTCATCTGCTTAAGAGACAGAAGGAGATGGAGCTGGGTCCATCCCAGTGAGTCAATGGCAGACTCGGCTCCACAAAGTCGTGGAATTTCTAGAATGGTTGAAGTGAATTGTCCCAAAGAGTCTTCACTGCTACAGGCCAGAGTGAGGCTGTTTGGGGTAAGCAGATCTCAGAATCCAAGCCATGAATACATGGGAGTGAAGCACTCAGTATTTATACTTTTTCAGCTTCTTTCCTAAGTAAACTTGCCCACACTCTTCTAAAGGTCATTGACAGATGACTCAAAACCAGACTCCTTCCAGGCTCATCCCTGAAGAGCCCAAATCAGTCCTGATTTGGTACTTCCCCTCTTTGAGTCCTCCCAACACTCATCCTCATGCTTCTCTCCTTTCTCATCCCACTCCATCCTCACCCCAGTCCAGTTAAACATTCACCTGGAGTTTATCTGGAGCATTCCTTCATTTTTTCGGTCTCCAGACAAATACCTATAGGGTGCCTACTTTCTCATAGGATCCAGCCCAGCGACGGGGAGTGATTTATGTGCTTCTCCTTCTTAGGGAAGGCATTTAAAGATAAACCAAAGATTTAGGTAGGCTGGAGGAGGACTATTTTTGGACAGTCAGCCATGCCCCCCCTTGGGGGCTGACCACGATGTCATGTGGCTGCCCAGGCACACAGCAGTGCCAGCCTCCTCCTGGACCATGACGCCCTCCCCTTGTCTCAGTCCCTTTGGTGCCTTGATGATGCTCTTGGAGATGCTTTTGTTAAAGTGGACATTTCCTGGACACTGCAGCAGGACAGGTGTGCCCTGACCATATGCTGCCCAGGTGGGATTCTCTTGGCAACTTCAGTGCATCCCTGTTGGGAAGCCTCTTTGGGGCCAGCTGTGGATATCCGCATCCTCACCAGAGAGCTCCTACCAGCACTGGCCTCCAAGATTTCCCTTGCTCATTCCTCAGCTACCTCCATGGGTGTATTAGTTTCGTAGGGCTGCTGCATAAATTACCACAAACTGTGTGGATTAAAACAACAGAAATGTACTTTCTCACCGTTCTGGAGGCCAGAAGTCTGAAATCAAGGTGTGGGCAGGCCATGACTTCTTGAAGGTCCTGGGGGAGAATTTTTCCTCGCCTCTTCCAGTCTCTGGTGTCCTTCAACTTCTGGCAGCATAATGACAACTCTACCTCTGTCTTCCTGTTGTCTTCTTCTCCGTGTGTCTTCAAATCTTTCGGTCTTTATACGGACACTGGTCATTGGATTAAGGCCCACTCTAATCCAGGATGACCTCATCTTAGCTTGATTACATCTGCAGAGACCTATTTCCAAATAAGGTCACAGTCACAGCACTGCCTTCATTCACAGGTACTGGGGGGTTAGGACTTCAACATCATTTGGCGAGACATAATTTAATCCACTCACCTCTCAAGGGTGACCAGCGGGTACAGAACCGGGACTCACACCCTTATCCTCTGTCTCTCCGTTTTTTTCTCCCAAGATCTGCCTTTGGTGGTGTTTTAATGCCAAAGTTCGGGAGAAATGCAGTGTGAACAATCGAGCCAAAGGAGACAGCTTGAGAAATTCTTACAGCATGTTCGATCAGAAAGAGATCTTAAATGTCTCCTAGTGCAATACTGCCATTTTACGAATTAGGATATTGAGGTCCAAAGAGTGGCAGTGACATTCTCAAGGTCACATCACTGGATAGAACAAGGCCAAGTCCAGAACTCAGGCCCTGATGCACCTGCTGACCTTCCCCTCTCCTCTGCAGAAAGTCTCCCATTAATCCTGCAGCAGGGACTGGCTAGCTCCACATTAATGCACTCCAATATGTTCTTAATGTCTTCCTGAGAAAAACCGTTTCTTAAACGTAAATTTCTGAGTATCAGCTTCAAATACTTAGTTGCACTAAAACACTGCAGTAAGCAAAGTGTCCACGTTAAAACAGATGAGACTATGATTACTATCGTAACATCATTCTTCTAATCCTCAAGTCAAAATTGTCAGTAAATCCAAGTACCAGGGACTAGAGCTTCAATGTACCTTTTTGGGGGACACAGATCAACCCACAATATGGGCTGTGACACGCAAAGCTTCCTTGGGAGGGTCATAAGCCAGGCTCCCTTTCTCAGCATAAGAAGCCAAGCTCCAGGTGTCTCCCAGCATTTCTCAAGCTATTAAGTCCCCTGCGTTCTCTCTGCAAGCTTGGTCTCTGACTTCAGGGGCACTGTGGATGGTCCTGCAGTCTGGGCAGAAATGAAGATGGGTCTGGTGACCGCCAGGATGTGAAGGCGAGAGAGAATGAGAGTCTCTCTCTGCTCTCCACACTCGTTTTATGCAGATCCGGGCTGAGTTTGCAGAGCAGGTAGTGGCGAGGTGGGTGCCCGATGCTGGGTCAGAGTATATATTCCCATTCCTGGGTGGTCAGCTCTGTTCTCTGCACCTGCCCTTTCTCATTTCACTATTTGGTTCCAAGTGATGCCTCCAGATGAAAAGTAACCCAGAGGCATGTGGGGAGGCTGAGGTTTGGTCAGCAGGGCTAGGAGCTGTTTTCTGACTGCAGATCAGCTTAGGGGAAGAAGAGACTTCTGTGCACTGACTTGAGACCCCAAAGCAAAACATAACAGCTTCCAAGCGCAGCCTCTCTAATGTGCAGCCTGCTGCCTGACGGCCTAGGAAAGCGATGGGTCAGAACGATCAGTGTCCTCTTTCTAGAAATGCCTAGGAAACATCTGGGATGGTATAAGTGGTCTGAAGCCAGAAAGTACTTTTGCTTCTCCGAGTTGAGTGTTTACCAGATTTTTTTTTTTTTTCCATAAAGCCAACTTTGTTGATTTGGATGCGATGATCTTTCCTTAAAAGAGTGTCCAGTCGTTATGGATTCAGTTCTGAGAACATCCACTTCTCAGCCTTTCTCCTGAGCAGGGCGAGCCGTGGGTGCAAGTTTGAGTGTGACACACATCAGCAGCGAGCGAGCACGTTTTGTCTTAGCGAAGCCACTTTTTAATGTGTCTCCACGAGAGACGCTGCTCAGAACACCTCCACCCGGGCACTTAGGCGCCTCGCTGAGATGTTAAGTACGGAGGATTGCGGGATGTTTTTGTTGCTGTGCTAGGCAAAGCCGACTGCTTTTTACAAACACATTAAACATTAATATCTACAGAATGGGCAATTTTTGAATGCACAAGCATGAGTTTCCTGGACACGGATTTATTTATTTTTTATTAATGTAACCTAAGCGTGCCACATATTTCTCGCGGAGCTCCAGATCTGAAAGGTCTTGGCTGGCCCCAATGAATACTTCATGATTCCATTTAAGACCAAGGGAGCCAATAAACTCACCCCAATTTACATTTCAGTGGAGTCTTATAAGTAATGCATGCCGCCCGCCTCCCAGCTCTCTCCTGGACGGCCTAACATCTCAGCACATACGTGGCCTTTTTGGGAGAACAAAAAGAGAGAACAGAGCAGTATTCTCTTCAAACTGTTTTCTGTTTCATCAGCTCCTTGGATCCCCTCTTGCAGTCCTGACTAGATAATAAGAAGGGGCTGGCCGCCAGAGAGTGCTGTGCTCTCTCTTCTCCCCCTTGATCAGCCCCTCGCACCATGATTTCAGCCATCACCTCTGAGCCAAGCCTTCCAGACGGTGGTGCAGCCCTGACTCTCCTACTGCTTTGATTCAAGGCAGTTGAACAGTTTTCATCTCGGACCTGACTTTCCTAGAATGGGAGCCCAATTCTGCTTTCTTCATTTCTGTTCCACGGCTGATGCTGCCGGCAGAGCACAGGCCGCCTTGCGTTGTCCCCCTTCGTCCCCTCCCTCCAGACCCCTGATCTGGGGAGCTGCTAACTCTGGGTGGCCCTTTCCCCAGCCTGTGCCCTCCGACTGCAGACGGCGCTGGCTGAGTGTGAGTCAGCACATACCAACCACCCTGTGCAGAATCTTCCAGTGGTTTCCAGTCGTTTAACGCCTGCCTGAGTTTACAGCTACCGGCTGCCCTATGGATTGCAGACTTGCTGCTTCCCACAAATGGCAAAATTGACACAACTGCATGTGCCACTCCATGTGTATGTGTGTATATATATGTGTGTGTGTGCATGTGTAATGCATATATAATATCAGTATATATAATATATATAAAAAAAGAAAACCTCCTCTCGGTTCTGTTTCTCTGGAGAACCCTCACTGATGATTCTGGAGCCCCCTTTACTAACCATCTGGTGTAAGAGGCTTTCCTCCCACATCATTCTCTGTGATGTCTACACATCCTTTGATGTTCCTCTCATAGAAAGGCAGAGACTAATTCCTCTCCCATCAAGTACTGGGCGGCCTTAGTCACGCTCTCTTTCTCTCTCTCTCAGAACCGTTGCTCTTGGAGCCTTCCCACCACTTTGTGAGAGAGCCCAGGACATGAGGAGAAGCCACGTGAAGTTGTTGCAGCCAACCGGCCCAGCCAAGATGCCAGCTGCCAGCCAGCATCATCTCCAGATGTGGGAGAACAGCTCTGGTGATCCAGCCGCCTACCGGTGAGCTGCCCCAGTTACGCTGAGTGGAGCAGAGATGGGCTGTCCCCCCGAGCCCTGCCCAAGCTGGGAATTCATGTGCAACACCAAATGATTATTATTCCTTAAAGATATCGTTTGCTCGTTGGTTTTTATACAGCAAAAGATAACTGGAACATTCTCTCTCTGCGTAGGCTGATAGCCTCTTATTTTTCTTATTGCTCACTATTTGGGATAAAATTATTTATTTATTAACTTGTTTATTTTCTATCTCCTCCCTTAAATAGAAGTTCCATGAAGGAGGGGACCTTTTCTATCTTATCTATTTGTTCATCCTAGTAAGACTGCTTGGCTCAGAATAGGCACCCAGTAAATATTTCTAGAATGGACACTACTCCTGAATCTACTAAATTATATTCTTTGTATTTTTCTTCTTTCCTCTCTTCCTCCCTTCCTTCTCTGCTCAATCTGTCTCTTCCTTTCATCTTTTCTTTTTTCTTTCTTTTCTCTCTTATTTCTGCCTTTTTTCCTTCCTTTCCAATAATTTTATTACCTCTTATCACTCAAGTACTACATAAATAATTTTCCTTGTAAAAAATAAAAATATTTTGGATAAAGCTAAATTCTCCTTTGCTCACAATCCAGCCCCACGCCTGGCCTCCCTGCCGCCCCACCCCGCGTTTGTCTCCACCGCCCCGGTCCTTGGAAGAGAGGAGAGGCCTTCTCCCTTTGCCCAGTGCCGCAGCTGCCCGGGCTGTTCCTCTGCCTCACAGCCTCGCTCTCCCAACACTGCCTTCCTGTCATCAGATTCCTGTCCCCAAGCTCTGCTCTGAGGGGAACTTGGCGCCTAAAGCTTTCAAAGGGTCCCTGTTATCTAGAAGTCAGGGTTCAAATTCTACAACCCGGAGCTCAGACGTCTGCAGTCTGAGCCCTTACTGGGCTTCTGGTTCTTCTCCTCTTTCTGAATCAATCATCCACTCCAGCTGCCATGGTTCCCTCCCTGCCTCCAAGGGTCTTTCTGGTTTTCCTACTTCTGCCTTTCTGCTGATTCTCTTCAACATGTCTTCAACACCTTCCTAATTCCACCCATCCACTCAGATGCTACCTATTTTCTAAGTCCTCTGGGGGATGGTCCCTGCCCTTCTCTGAAGGGTCCTCTCCTCTGTGGGCTTTAACCACTTGCTGCCTTCTCTCTGTTGTCCTCTTCCACGGTTGCACGTTGGCTCTCTGTGGTGTCCAGTCTCCTGGGCTGGAGTTGAGGCTCAGTGAAAATGGGGACCATGGTGTTTCTGCTTCATGTGTTCAGAGATCCAGGACATCTGAGAGTCTTCTAGAAGGTCCTGCTCTTGCCTCTATGGTCACTCAGGGAGAGGACATGTTTGATGCCCTCAGGATCCACGTATATGTTTTCTGGACATTGTAACAGTGGGCAGGTGGATAGTAGGAGGTGGCAAATTGGTAGGATTCTTCTCAGTAGTTCTTTTCCCCAGTCTCACTTGCCTGGGGTTGGGATCTTAAACTCTATGGGCAGGTGTTCTGCTCCTTGGCGGCTACTATCAGGTGCGTCAGAAGAGTGACTTGTTGACGGCAGAGCCATGGCTGCAGGCTCTACATTCTTTGATGGGGAACAGCAGGAGGGTATGGGACCAAGGAGGGGAGAGGACCCATCTGGAGTGATTAGGCTGAGATTGAATTGGCTGTGAGTGGTTTTCCCAGAGCCTTATTCATTCGATCATTTATTCAACACATTCAACAGGTATGTATTGAGCACCTGATGTGGGACAGGTACTGTACTTTGTGCTAGGGATGCAGTGGTGAATAAAACAGACACTGAATTTATGTCTAGTGGGAGAGATAGGCAGATAAGTGGCAAGTAAACCATTCTAATTCAACATGATCAGGATGATGCTTGAGATAAGTCAGGAAATCAATGTCATATAAAAGGACATGGATGTAGCGTTGGAGGCTAGGGGAAGCCTCCCTATAAAACGGAACTTGGAAGGTTGGATCTGAAGGTAAAGAGGAGCTCACCAGATGCAGGTGGGAGGTGCTGGGGAGGAAGCACGGCGCAATGGCCTGGAGGAGGGAGGAAGAGGACCGAGAGTGGATACGACCTCGGGCCAGAAAATCCAGCAAAGTGACAGCAACTTGGGACCTGTGAACAAGGGCTACTCTTACCGGACGGAATTGCTAGAACTTCGACTTGTCACCTTAGGGAGCCGGGAGGGAAGGCCAGTGGTCCTCACCTTGGACACCAGCGCTGGTGCCCTGCCGGGCTCCCCGCAGGTGTGGACTAAGGCCTGGCGTGCGGGTCATTTCACACGTGGGTGTTGGGACTCCAGGCCAGACGTTGCCCCTTTGCCCAGGTGGTCAGGCTCTTGGTGTGCCCCACTCTGACCTTGACACAAAATCTCTTCCCTTCCCAGGCTTCTCCAGGAAGGCCACCCTGTAAGTGGGGATTGCTGCCGTTTGTAAAGGATGCGTGGTGTCGGGGGTGGGCATGGTGCTCATACAGCAGAGCCCAGGGCACCGCACGCCCTTAGACATGTGCTTCTTTTCTTCCCAGGCTTCTTTTTTTTTTTGCGGTACCTCTCACTGTTGTGGCCTCTCCCGTTGCGGAGCACAGGCTCCGCGGCCATGGCTCACGGGCCCAGCCGCTCCGCAGCATATGGGATCCTCCCAGACCGGGGCACAGAACCCGTGTCCCCTGCATCGGCAGGCTGACTCTCAACCACTGCGCCACCAGGAAAGCCCTGTTCCCAGGCTTCTTTGAATGTGCCGTTGACTTGGAGTGTCCTTGGAGTCTGCTCCCACCCTCCCTCTTCTCCTCCCTCCTCCCCTCCCTCTCTGGAGCTGGAGCCCAGCAGTCACTTTTCTTATCTCATACAGAGCAGCCCCACCTGCTTCTCTAATCCCAGCACCAGCTGACCTGAGTGATTTATCAAAGCATTTGCCTGAGGAAAGTGGGTCTCTCCCTGGAGGAGAGATCCTCATGCCAGCTGCTGAAGGAGAAAGAATCATGTTATTGCAGGGGAAGATAAAAGAAGCCTGGAAACGCTGGTAGCTCAAGCACCTTATTGTGTGGTCACAGCTCTGCGTCAGCGGAGAGTCAGCTCAGGGTAAATGTGTCTGCCCTTCTAAACACACACAAGCAACTTTCCTCTGGGCTCTCAATATGCTTTTGGAGGTAGTGAGCTCACCTGCAGGGAAGATATGTCACTTAGAACTGGAATCATGGCCAGCCTAGCCTTTTGTCTATTCTGCACACTTACCTTTTTTTTACTTCCTTTTTTAAAAAATCCTTGACATTCATAACTATTTACTGAAGGCCTGTTATGTGCTAGGAATTAAACTAGGCATTCACTAGGAGAGAAATACTTTCTGGATGGGTGTAGGGAGCCTTAAGGGGCCTGCTGCTGACTGTCCCCTTCTCCCAGGAAGTGCTTGCCTCCCATCACCATGGCTACCACTGGCGCCTGGTGTCCATCACAAACGGTCTTCTTGCTGGGATTTTTGGTCTTGAGATAAGAAACATTGTCAGCTCCTCTCCTGATCTAGAAGCTACACGATGTCAAGCTCAGGTGCTTTGGGGAGGGCCATGTTTCCCCTCAAATGTGGAGAAAAGCAGGGGTGCATTGAAGAAGAATGAACCAACACCCAGAAAGAAGGAGACAACTTTTAGGAAGATAATCCCGGTGATAATTGTTCTCCAAGCTCCAGCTGTCATAAATCTGGGTTGCATCTCTGCTCATCCCACAGTCTGGTTTCTCAGTTTTTCTTTGGAGTTGAGCCAATAAATCTCTGATTTTTCCAAAACTGGTTTGAATTGTGATTCTGTCACTTACATCCAAACTAATAAAAGAGTAATTAAAAGTGGATACATAAGGTACTTTGCAGTGAATGGGCTTCTCTGAAAATTAATAGAAAAAGGCAAGAGGATTGATAATTTCACATCATTATGACCCAGCTTAAGCAAGAATTTCTGTGAAGTGCCCGGCATAGCGTCTGACGCACAGTGGGTCCCCACAAATGTTAATTTCCCCCCTCCCTCCCATCGCCTTATCTTTTCTTCCTGGAAGCCTATTTCAAGTTAGATGCCGGAAAGCAAAAGATGTTTTAAAGCAGGTTTTGTGTGCCCTTTTAGATTACTAATCTTCTAAGTGGTACGAGGTAGCCTGGGTGATCTAATGCTTCTCTGATGTCCTACTTTTCCATGGGCTCAAGCCGAGTCTGTACTTATATATAATCAAAATGATATTGAGAAAATCTGAATCACAGAGGCATACGGATGGGGAGTTCTGTTACTGGGAAATCATAGTTTTAAGAGAATAGCTTTCATAGAGAATCCCAAACCTGGGGTACATAGCATCTTAGTTTGATTACTCGCTCTAATCAGAGACTGTTGGATTTAACACGTATCAACTTCACAGGTACTTCATCTTTATCCAAAGTGACTCTCTGACCAGTTTCTAGAATATCCTAGCCCCCTACCTTTTAAAATGCTTTCTTTGTTCCTATGCAGTTTGCCATTTGTTAATTCCTGACTCCCACTAACACTGCATGTTTGAATAAGTTTTCACGCAAGACGAAGTTTGTCTTTGAACTAGATCTCCATCTTGCTGGGTAGTTGCTAAATTACAGACTTTACACTGTAACTATTTACATTCCGAATAGAAACATTTATAAGAGAAGGGTTAATTGGTAAAGGAACCAAGAACACTGAGCATGATAAGAAATAACTTGGAATATATATATATATGCAAAATCCAGGCCCTTCCTGCCAGTTCTGAGCGACAACTGTCACCAGAAATCCAAGGACTCTGATGTCTGCATCGAAACACCCGCAAATATCCTGGTTTAAGCTGTGTAGTGGTTCTAATTGCTGTACATGGCTTGCACATGACATAAATAGTTGTAACCTTTCTGCAAAGTGCCAAGTCAGGAGTTGTTAATCCATAGGGAAGCCATGGCGAGGCCAAGGCTCCAACTGATCGGTAATTCCTGTTCTTGTTCTCTGATTTAAGAAGAGAGAGAGATTTCTCCCTCTACGGTAGCCCAGCCTCTAGTATGCTGTGTGTGCATTAGTAAAACTGATCTCCTTAAAAGTTCTTCAAACTGAATTACTTAACAGCATCGTTTAGGGCTGCTGCAGAGGGAGAGAAGTCAGTGGGACCAGGACTTGAAGAAGTCACTAACAGTAAGGCTGATTAAGGCTTCGACACCTTGCAAAACAGGCCTGGCTGTCGCTTAGGGGAGCCGCTGCACTTTATACCGGGAAAACAGGCCCTATGAGCACAGGTTCTTCTTGCATTAAGACTACTCATTTGGAGGTGATGTGAATTTTCTGTATTCATTTCAGTTCACTCTGGTTCTTCAGGGTAATGACACAATTCAGGCTGATTTTCAAGTGGCAAGCTCTCAGCCTTCCAATTCTAAAATTTTCTTTTTCTTTTTAATAAAATTCATAATAGGGCAGGCAAGGGCTTCCCTGGTGGTGCAGTGGTTGAGAGTCCACCTGCCGATGCAGGGGACACGGGTTCGTGCCCCGGTCCGGGAAGATCCCACGTGCCGCGGAGCGGCTGGGCCCGTGAGCCATGGCCGCTGAGCCTGCGCGTCCGAAGCCTGTGCTCCACAACGGGAGAGGCCACAGCAGTGAGAGGCCCGCGTACTGCAAAAAATAAAAAAATTTAAAAAATTGGGCAGGCAAAAAAGAAAGAAAAAATAGAAAGAAAGAAATCAAGTGAAATCAAGTATTGTCAAGCCAGGAGCTGTGTTCTGTTTAGAATCTTAGGGTCTCAGCACAGGCTGGGGGTCCTGGAGAGGAAGGTGAAAGTTGGAACCCACGAGGGCTGCTTATGTGGGGCTCCGCGTGGAAAGCTGCAGGAACAGCCTGGGGAGGGGTTGGGGGAGGGGAATGAGCAATTTGCTTTGGGCACCAAATTTAAGAAGGTGCTAAAAAGCTCAGGAATTAAGATACTTAATATATTAATGCATTGTTGTTTGTTTTTTAAATAAAAATTAAGGCAAAAAGATCTATGATGAACAAAATACCAAAATTTTAAATAAAGACAGGATCTGACCCTGCACTTTATGACCCCATTCTCCTTACTGGTGTCCCAGCCCTGGTCCATTGTACATACATCCATGTTTTCTGCCAGTGGCTACTGGCCCTAGCACTGCCACGTTGCCCTGGTGATAAGAGCAGGTCAAGCTTACCTCAGCGGAGTTTCCACCTTTTGTGATAATCATGACATCATTGTTCAAGTTTATATATTGTGGACTCATCTTCTACTCCAGATACTGAGCTAAGTGCTCTACACCAGTAATTCATTTAATTCTAGCAAGTGAGGCAGATGTCCACAGGCATAGAGCCCGAGGCTCAGAGAGGTTGTCCCGCTTACAGTGAAGAGCCAGGGTTCCACCGGCTGGTCTGATTTTGAGGCCATGCTTCCACCATTGCACCTCGCTCCAACTCCAACTTGAGCTGAGCTTGAGTCGGGAACACCTTAGGGACCACTAAGGAGTCTAGGCAGAATTTAACATGATTATTCTCTTGTCGATGCAGGGTTGTGTACGCTCTGCTCAGACCTCTCCAGCAATGGAGAATTTTTGCTTTCTGGGGCAGTGTTCTATTTCAGGGCTGTTTATGCTTTATTGAGCCAAATCTGCCCTCTCATCACTTCCACGTAGTGTTCCCATATTTGTCTTTTGGAATAACCATTTCTTTGCCTATAATACCTTTTCTTGCCATCATTTGCTGTCAGAACTCCTAGTCATCCCTCAAAACCCAGATCAAATATCCCCCTATTTATGTATCTTTGTCAGATTCTCTAGATCAGTTGTTCCTCCCTCATCTCTGATCTTATGGCATTTTATACTTGTTTATGTTATTACCCTAACGTTTTTGGGTATAGTTATTTGTTTTCACAGTTACTCCCCTACTAGACTGTGGGCTCCTCAGTCTTGTTTATCTTTGGATCCCAAACACCCAGCCCATTGTTTGGCATACTCTAAGGCCTATTAAAAATGCTTTTATGTAAATCACTAGAGTTAAACAGATCAGCTGGGAACTCTCCTTACTGAGGGTGCCCACCGTGTGCTAGGAGCTACCTGTGACTCCTCTCCAACTGTTATAAAGAAAGGAATTTGGACTTTGGAGTTGAATCTAGGTTCTGCCTCTTCTGATTCCTAGATGAGTGACCATGGACCAATCATTTAAATCCTTGCTTTATTCTCTGCCTTCTTCTCCTTTCTTGCTTCTCCCATATTCCCAGTGTCTCTCTCTTTCCACCTTTGCTTGTTACCTGTCCACAGGTAGCCACTAGCAGGGCCATCACAGATCCCAGCACCTGGCTAGTTCCTGTAGACAGCTCTTCCAGACCCTATGTCGAGGGCTATTTCTGAAGTCTGAGGGTGGACTCTGCAAAGAGAAACCGTTGAGATTCTAAGTTGCTTCCATGTATTTTCTCGGGGGCACCGAGTTGGCCCTGTAAAACCCCTCCCAGAACCCAGCATTGATCTTTGATTTTAATGATGCAAATTGAAGAAGAGAGAAATCCTTCTATGGGGGTGATCTGCAGTGGGGAAAACTCTCCAATGATGTGGGGAAAGCTGGCAGCAAATGACAACTGCTGGATGCCTGGAAGTTTGGGGGCCAGGTTTGCTTGGTGTTGCCACTCGCTGGAGCACAACGGAGGTTGAAGATGACTTTTTTTCCTCTCTTCTCCCCCCACCCCAAGTTTCCATTATATTAAGAAAAGGACTTTAAGCACTGGCTACATTTAAAGTTTTATTAGATAATACTTGATTGTGCCCGTGATATGAAGCCTGGGGCAAAACACTGAATTAGATGTCACAGAAACAAATACACAGAAAACTTCAATGACTCGTTGACGTATGTGCACCCACATCTGCGGGCTCTGTGCTAAGAAAAGCAGACACCCAAATCTGTGGGGAAAACACAGAGCAGCCCAAATCCTTTAGAAAGTTCTGAGCCTGAGTCCTGTCATTTCCAAGGTCAGCATTTTAGGAATTCTGCATTTTCAAAACTTGCAGCCCAGGTGGTGGAGGGCATGAAATTCACATCTCTTGTCCTACCATCTCCTGCTGCTTTTGTGCTCCGTAAGAATTTCAGAAGGCCGTTCTATTTTATGCCTCCAGTTTATTCTGCACCACAACCCAAGGCAGTATCGACATGTAAAGGATGATTCCACAGATTGTAGCCACCATGCTGTTTCCCATGTCTGACAAGCCAAGGGCAGTGAGAAGCTGCAGGGCGGGTGCGGGGTGAGTGGGGGGAAGGGAGGGCAGGGGGTGGGTACTGGGAAGAGAGGGAAGACGAGACTCCAAAGGGGCCAGAGGGAGGTTATGGGAAGCAAGACTCTCTCGCTTGTAAATCTATATGCCCAGTGGAAATGTGTTGTTTTTGTCTGTCCTGTATCACTTTGGTGAATGACTCCTCCGCTACTGTACAGTTCTGAAGGTGTGGGGCCGGGGGGCGGGGAACAGGGCACAGATAACTTCCCTTTGCTCCCCCAGATCCATGCTCCACCCTTCTCTGCCTCTTTGCCTGGGAGGCTGAGCTGTAGGACCCTCATCGCCCAGGCGATCCCTTCCCCATGGCTTCTGGTTGGATTCATCCATTGAGAGGCACTGAAAGGGGATCAGAGCTGGGAGAGTGAGGTGATTCCTCCAGCTCCCTCCCTCCTGGGGTCATTCCTCACTAAAGCTCCCTGCTCTGCTCCTGTAGTGCCCTCGGCTTACTCTGGTAAGACAGCCTGGTAATGTCTTCTCTTATGCCCTTTTCCTCTGGGGAAGCAACAGCTTCTGGCTATGCCTGGGGTACGGTGCCATCCCTTGTGAATTTTCCCACCCCTGCCCACATCCTTATAAACAGCCCCTTTATTTAACTCTCCTCAGTTTTCCCATGGAGTGCACTGTTTCTTATTTTCATCTTATAGGTACATAGTATATCTCATTCCTCCTCAGAATCCCTCCAGAATTAAAACCAAACACAAGGGACAGGCAGATGACCCAGATCGGCCCCTTCATTTCTTTAGAGATGGTTATGGATGATATCTTATGAGCCAATACTGTTCTGGGCGTTAGGAACTCAGGGATGAATGACAGACCCTCCCTCTAGCCTCATGGCTTTTATATCCTAATGGGAGAGACTAAAAGGAGACATACCTGAGATCATCTCATACTTTAAAGAAAAGGAAGAAATGTACTAGAGCCTAACTGGGTGGGTGTCAGTGGGATGGCCAGGGAAAGCATTTCCGGGAAGATGACAATTGAGAGGTGTCCTCAATGACAAGGAAAATGGTGAAAAGCACAAATTATGTGGAAGGGACAGCAAAGCTCAAGTGTCTAGGATCAAGAATGAGCTTGTTCTGGGTCCAGATGAGAAAGAAGTCAGTGCAGCTGAAGATCAGGAAGCCGGGAGGTTGTGGGTAGGCACTGAGTTTGAGAGGTGCTGGGCCTGATTATGTGGGTAAGAAAATCAGGGGCTCAGATCTTATTCTGAGTGGATTGGGGGCCATTTTAAGATTTAAGATTTTAAGATAGGAGTGATATAATCTTTTTCACATTTATAAAAAATCCCTCTGGCTGACATCTCAGGAGGGGTTTGTGGTTGCATTACCTCCAGCCCCCTCTGTGTATGCCATTGGCTGTCATCCTTCACATCTGGCTGCCCTGGCTTGGGGAATGGTGTCCCGGGCACCATGTGATCAGGTAGAAAACTGACTGTCCTCCTTGACAGCCCCATCTCATTGATCCTCATCCATTCAGCTGCCACATCCATCCTTTCTGCCTCTTTTGTAATTCCCCCGCTGGCTTTCATCTCCTCTGTCCCTGCTTAGATTGGGAGCCTCATCTTTCTCACCCCAGATTCCTGCACCAGCATCCCTGCTTCCATCCTCTTGCCTCTCTGGTCTGCTTTCATTGCAAGAGTGATTTTACCAAAGGCACTCCCCAGCTTCCTGTTCATCCTTGAGACCTTATTGCATCCCAACCCAGCCAACACTTAGCCACTGCCCATCTTTCCAGTCTCCTTGCCCACAGATCTAACAAGTGCTCTGTGATCTCGCTTTTCCTCAGAGGACGCTCCTTCTAGCCTGTGCCTTACCGCTGATGTACCCTCTGCCTGGGATGCTGTATCTCTGCTTGTCCCAGTCATACCTGGTTTCGGCATCACCTCTTTGGTAAAGCCGGTTGTGATGCCCCATCCACGAGGTGGAGTTGGCCCTGTACTCCTCATTTCTGTGAGTAGCACTATTTTGGCTCTTTGTCACACTGTTTGGCAACTCATTGCTTGTTCATCTTCTCTACCAGCCTGTGGAGGGTGAACACGGGGGTGTTTTCAAAACACCAACAACCGGCAGGGCAGAGGTACCAGCCCTTCAGAATGGGAGCCCTGGAGCAGATCCTGAGGTCCTGGAGGCTCTGGCTGTGCCAGGGTAAGCCCCTTTAGTGGCTGGATTGGTGAGACATCCCAGGAATCTGCAGAAGTCCCAGAGCAGGGGTGGCAGAGACACTTGCCTGGAGCCTTGGGTAGCAGTTACTTCCTGAGTGTTCTTTAGCTGTTGTTAAAATATCGACCGTCCTGCACTTTAGCAGCTGTCCCATAAATCTTTGTTGAATGACCGAATGCTGAATAATACTTTGCCTCCCCATGAAGCATCCTCCAGTCCTTCTTGCCTAACAGCTCTTTCCCTGTTAGAATGTAAGGCTTCCAGAGAACAGCCCCAGCTTCCCTCGTATTCTCATACCGCCTTGCCTGGGGGCGGGTGGAAAGAACGTCGTAGCTACTATTTACTGAGCATTTGCTATGTACACAGGGCACAACGCTAAATGCATTTTCTCCTTTAAACATCACAACACTTCAGTGAGGAAATAATAACAACATTGAGCACTTCTATGTGCTAGACCTGGTTCCAAACATATTTTTGCTCATCTATTCCTTATATCAACTCTAAGAGGTAGATATTATTATCATCCTCCATTGACAGATATTGAAATGGAAGCCCAGAGGGGTCACACAACTTGTTGGTGGTAGTGTTGGGGTTCAAGCTCAGGTCTGATTCTAAAGTGCATGCCCTTAACCACTGAGCTATTTGCTTCCACCTGAGCTCAGTGATTGATGGATGGGATAAAATGTGGAGGTACCCCTGGGGTTTAAGATTTCTGGACTTCCTGTTAATCGGTTATACACCTCACACTTCCCTGAGAGGGGCTGGCACAGTGCGAGGTCTTCATGGATGTCTAGACTTTTCTCCAAAGAAGACATACAGATGGCCAAGAAGCCCATGAAAAGCTGCTCAGCATCACTCATCATTAGAGAAATGCAAATCAAAACTGTGAGGTATCACCTCACACCAGTTAGAATGGGCATCATGAGAAAATCTACAAGCAACAAATGCTGGAGAGGGTGTGGAGAAAAGGGAACCCTCTTGCACTGTTGGTGGGAATGTAAATCGATACAGCCACCATGGAGAAGAGTATCGAGGTTCCTTAGAAAACTAAAAATAGAACTACCAGATGACCCAGCAATCCCGCTACCGTGCATATACCCAGAGAAAACCATAATGAGTTAACCCAAATTGGGTCATGGGGATGTGTGAATAACGGCGAAGCAAGCCTGAGGTTGGATGGATATTGAGCAGTGCAGTGTCTTCACAGCTTAATTCAGGATGTATTACCAGGTGGTGTTCAGAGCTGATCTGATGAGGGAGTGATTGTGGGGTGCAGATAAAGAATTCCGAGGCTGCTGTGATAGTCTGGGCAAAAGTGAGGAGAGTGTTCTTGAGAGTGGGTGAAGGCGGCATAGACGAACTACAGGTGTCATCTTCATGGTGACACCCCCCAAGCCCCCACCTCCTCTCCTCTGGACCCTGTGGCTGCCTCCGGACAGGTCTCTGCTTTCATTCGTGCCCTCTACACATCAGCCATAGCAATCTTTGAAAATATATATGTCCAAATCAGAACAAATGACTCTCTTTGCTTTAAGCCTTTGAGTGCCTTCCCATTTCACATATAAACCCTAAATCCTTACCATAGCCAAGGAGACCCTAGCGCATCTGGTGCCTGAGAAACTTCTCTGACCTCATTCCCTACCAATCCCCCCTTTCCCTCTGCTCCAGCCACACAAGTACCCTCTGCTTTTTGCATACAGCTCGATCCAGCCCCAGGGTCTTTGGACCGGCTGTTCTCCCCAGCTCTGCCATTCTCACTCTCTTCCCCCACGCTGCTGCCTGGCTGGCTCTTTCTCATCTTTCAAACGTCACCTCTTCTGAGAGGTCTTCCTTGACCACCTCTCTCCTGTGGACTTTTCTGCTGTTTACAGCACATGTGCTCCCTGAGAGTGGAAACCTTCTCCATCTTGTGCACCTGTGTCCCTGGTACTCAGAATAGTGTGGGACACACATAGGAGTGCTGTACCTAGTTGTTACCTGCATGTGATGAAATGAATTAAGGACTCAGTATTACTGCAGGGGGAGGAGCTGATGTACCTTCCTCAAGGTGAGACATAAGGAGACTGAAATCAGGGGTCAGTGCCAGAAATGCATCCAGGAGGCTTGGCCCCTGGTTGAGAAATCAAAGGTCACATAGAGCAGACATCCACATCAGATGGGAAGATGGGAGCCTAGAGCAGGATCTGGAGAACAGATGAGGTGATTGCAGACAGGAGCAAACTTAGGGTGGGAAAGTGCCTTCCAGAAGCCTGGCACCGTCTGACCCTGCTACTTTCTGGGTGGAACAGTCCTGTTTGCCCAGTTACAGGTTGTTTTTAAAGCCCTTCCTTGTGCATCACCAACAACCTTATTTAGTGGCTGATTAGATTCCGAGGGGCCAGGGAGAGTCAAGGATGCCACTCAAGTTCTTAGCGAGGTGACAGTGACGTGGGTGGTTCTGTTGATTGAAGGGGGTCACAGAGGAGAAGTAGTTGGTTTAAGACGTACAGGAATGAGCTGCTTGAGGTTTTATGGGCGCTTCTCCTGGCCTCCTGTTCCTGGGAATGTGAATGTAATAAAGGGTGGTTGCCTAATCCTGCTGTGACCCCACTTTCCCTTCGCCTCTTGTGGTCTGGCTGAATCACTTCTTCTTTTTCATGCTGTCTCAGGAGCACTCTCCCCACCCCCCTGCTGGGCTCCTTCCACCTGGTGACACTTCCTCTGGTCCCTTCTGTCTTCCTTTGGGATAGATCTGTGGGCCGTATGTTTCTGGATTATACGGAAGTAAAATCGGGAATGTTTTTTTTTCTCCAGTTGTGAATTCTGGCGTGATGAAATTGCTTCTGTAGCAAAAAATAAAGAGAGCTGATGTAGAAATGGAAAACTGCCCTCTACCTACTGCTGAAGGCTTAGTCTGGTATTTACAGGAAGCCATGCTTGGAGGATTTCACCAAGCTTTACAGGCTACATTTAATTAACCTTGTAGGGTGCTGGAAAGCTGGAGGAGGGCACAAATCATTGGTCCTTGTACAATGGATGGAGAAACTGAGGCTGTGCTTATTCTTGTAAAGAATCAGTGAAGCAAAGCATGGCCTGACTCCTCGCCCTGTTACCGCTCAGAAAGGAGGGCAGGCATCCTTAGGGAGCTGCTCAGCACCTCCTTGGGGGCCTGCGAGTCAGGTCTGAGGTTTGCCCACACCCTTACCTTGCATCAAGAACCTCAGGCCAATCGAGCACGTGGAAAAGAGCCAAAGCCTTAACCGTGGTGCCTGGCTGGGGCAGGTTTTGATAGGAGCAGCTGATCAGAGAGAGCTTTTCTGGGTGAAATGCCTGTGTAGAAAGACACTTCAGATTGAACAAAGATGAAGCAAGAAACCTGGAGGGTTCATGGGGTAGGAAGGTGGCGGCACAGAACCAAGATCATTTGGTGGCTAGGTAATTCTAACAGCTTGGAGCTCCAGAATGAATGATTCCTTTCTCCTGGCTGCGCGCCCTGCCCGCATCTGCCCTTGGCTACGATGCTCTCTGTCTCCATTTCCATCTGGCGACTCATCCATTCTTCAAGTCCGCTCGTGCTTCATCTTCCTGAAACTGTGCCTGGGTCCTGGTTGGAGGGAAATGCACGTTTCCATTGCAGGGTTTGTGTACTTGCTGTTCACTCTGCCTGGAGGCTTTTGCAGAGGTATTTGTCTAGCATGTTCCCTCACTTCTTCCAGGTCTCAGCTCCAACAGGGCCTCCTCAGAGAGGCCTTCTCTGATCACCCTGTTTATGCTAACACCTGCACTGATCCCTTCCCCCGCTTCATTTTTCTTAGAGCCACTAATATTACTTGATTCTCTCTCTCTCTCTCTCTCTCTCTCTCTCACACACACACACACACACACACACACACACACACACACACACATCTGTCTATCTACCTGCCTACCTACCATCTATCTCATTGTCTATCATCTATGCAAATTTTGGTCTGTCACCTTCATGAAAGTATAAGCTTCATGGGTAGAGTAAACCTAATGGTCTTGATCACAGCTGCTCTCTAGCTGTGCTAGCCTAATGCCTTGCACATAGTTTGTTCAATGTTAAAATATTTGCCAATGAATGAATTAATGGATGCCTGAACTCTGTGCATCCACGCACCCTCTTTTGACCTCTATTGTATACTTTCATACACTGTAGTTTTTCTATCTCCTCCTTGAGAATATAAGTTTTTTTTTTTCCTCTTTTTGGAGAAGGGAATACTCCTGTAATTTCTTTTACAGAATTGTTTAGTCCCCTTGCTCAGAATCTGGCACAATGCAGTGCTCAAAAATATAATGGATTGGTAACTGACTGGCTGAGTGTTCTGGTGAGAGACAAGGTTGGACCAAGGTCATGGCTGTGAGGACAGAGAGGAGGTGCCAGATTCTGGGGCAGACTCAGTAGCAAGCGGTGACAACGTGTATAGCAGAGGAAGGATCAGAGGGCGTTCTGCTTGACTGTGACAATTTCAGCAAGAGGGATTGTGTGGGTGGGGATGTTACCTAAGATATCAAACACCAGAGAAGGTGCAGGTTGTTAGGGGAAGATGGGGGATAACTCATCTTAAGTAGTTTGCATTATCTGACCTCCAAGCAGAGATAAGCTCTCTGTGTTCTTTTTTCCTACTTCTGAAATAAAAAGAATTTTCCTCCTACCTTTCTCACGAGGATGTCATTTAAAAAATTTATTACATAAATAATTTTGTCAAAAAAATGTTGAGTGCTTTTGATGTGCTGAACTTTATGCCAAGACAAAGGATAAAAAAGATGCTTACGTGTTTGCCCCCTCTGTCTCTGAGTGCCTTTTCTCTTTATCTCCCTTTATTAAGCAGAGTCATCACTTTCAAGGTACCACTGGGCATGTTCTCTTATACAGAAACTAGTCCAAGGTTTTTTTTTAAGCCTCCAGGGGACTGATAGGAATTTGGGCTCAGGGAGTCTGACTCAGTATATAAAACTGCAGTTGTCTGAAGTGGGCCACTCCGGAGCTGAACTGAAATGAAAATAGAATTCTTGCCTTCTCAACAAGAGGAAATGTGCACGGTTACTTTTTATCCCAACCAATAACTCTTCAGCAATGGTAAAACTTCCCTTTGGGGATCTTGACTGAAGCCGTCTTTTTCTTCCCCTGAACATATTTTTTAGCTTAGGGTATATTCCAATTTAGAGGCCAAGTGAGTGTCATTGGGTGACTGCTCAGGTCAAGTGCATTCCATATTCTAATGCCATTAATCATTTTACTCAGAGTCCCTTTCACTCAGATTTCTTTTGCCAGTGAAATGCTCCGTTTAAAGTTCCTTGGGGAAAGTCCGTCATAGAAAATGTCAAAGAGGAGACACTGTTTGACTTAGTTCTTCAGTAACCTTGGAGAATCTATTATTCCTTGTTCACACTCTAATATTGCTTTATTTCCTTTCTCTGTACTCTTTCAAAAAGGAAATACTGGTATAATTGAAATGTAAGAGCATGAAAAGGATGAGAAGCAAATATGATATGAATGCGGGCTCAATAATGATGTGAGCATCTGATTTGTCTAAGAGCTTCCTTGTCACCAAGGCAAAGAGGGGAAAAAAAGCAAATGCACATTTTCATTATCACAGAGAAGCACTCTGGCTCCTTAGAAAGGACAATTTTTCTTGGCATAAAATTTTTAGGGAAAAAAAAGTGGGAGGGATTTTATGTATATAATAAGAGTTCTATGATGAGTTTAAAAGTAGTTTTCAGTAGCTGTTTCACTTGTAATGATCAAGAGTGTCACATTAGAGTCTAACTCAGCAAATTGCTTGTGCCAGAGAGGAACTATTATGAGGTAATCATGTCAACTTGGGTTGTTCTAATTGGTCTCAGAGATCCCTGAAACAATCTGTCTCCAAGGGTAATCCACGAACCTGCATTTGAATGATGGGGGTGATTGTTAAAATGTAGATCCTCAGGCCCCGCACAGAACTATGTATCAATATTAGTGTAGAATCCTCCCCAACAGAGGCTGAGACAGGATTTGAGTAAAGTAGGCGAGGTGAATTCAACCCTGGAGGAGAGTGGGGAAGGAAACAGGGAAGACATGACAGCCAATAATTAGTGTTTTAGTAAGGCACCTACCACTCTGAGCAACTGGAGGTGAATACCTGGGAGAAACTCTGTGGCCAGGGTGCACTTATCACCCCTGAGGGGTGAGGGACCTGTAGTATTTAGTCACCAACTTCTATTACTTCTTAGGTAAAGGTAGCTTCTGGGGGGCATTAATATCCCAGCACTTCTGCCCTGATTCACAGATGGGCAAAGTAAACCTTGGCAGCCAGGAAAGCTGATGTAGGCAAAGCCAGACAAAGAAATGCAGGTCTGAAATTTGGACTTCTGGCAGCATTCACTGTGGTGGCAGAGAGGAGTGTATTCATTTCGTAGGGCTGCCATGACGAAGTACCATGACTGGATGGTCTAAAAAACAGAAATGTATTGTCTCAGTTCTGGAGGTTAGAAGTCTAAGAGCAAGGTATTGCAAGGGTTGGCTCCTTCTGAGGGCTCTGAGGGAGAGTCTCTTTCACTCCTCTCTCCGGGTTTCTGGTGGTTAGCTGGCAGTCTTTTGTAGGCCTTGGCTTTTGCTGTATTACCTTCATCTTCACGTGGCATTGTCCCTGTGTGCCTGTGTGTTCAAATTACTTCTTTTATGAGGTGTTATAGGCTGAATTGTATCCTCCCTAAATCCAAATGTAGAAGCCCTAACCTCTGGTACCTCAGAATGTGACTGTAGTTGGAGATAGGGCCTTTACAGAGATGATTAAATTAAAATGAGGTTGTCAGGGTGGGCCCTAATCCAATCTGACTGCTGCCCTTATAAGAAGAAACTTGGACAATAGGGAGATACCCAGCGATGTGTGTGACAGAGGAAAGGCCATGTGAGGACACAGTGAGAAGGTGGTCATCTACAAGTCAAAGAGAGAGGTCTCAGAAGAAAGCAACCCCGCTGGCCCCTTTAACTTGGACTTCCAGCCTCCAGAACTGTGATAAAATATACTTCTATGGTATTTTGTAATGGCAGCCCAAGCAGACTAATAAATAAAAATAATAGTCATGTTGGATTAGGGGCCCTCTCTACTTCAGTATGATCTCATTTTAACTTAACTAATTACATCTGCAATGGCCCTATTTCCAAATAAGTTTACATACTGAGATACTGAGGGTTAGGACTTCAAAATACAAGTTTTGGGAGGCAAAATAAAACCCATAACAGGGAGAATATTTGGGTGGATGTTTGATGGGATGGGCTGTACCAACTGAATCAGAACATTTGAGGATAGGCCCTGGGTATCTGCATTGCTAACAGAGTTTCTAGGTAATTGGTTACACGCCAAATTGTAATTGGTTACACACCAAAATTTCAGAATCAGCTACCAAGAACACAGGCCATTACTTTATCTTACCCAAGTATCCATTTCCTCCACTTTGCTTTTGGTAAGAGTGGGAGGGCAGACAATCTGAGGCTTTCCATGAGTATGAAAAGCCAGTTTTGCTGCTAATAGAGAATTCCTGATCTTCAAATACCACCACTGCATTATAACTGGTTAATTGCATGTCTGTCATCCTCCACTGGTCTGTGTACTCTTTTTATGGTAGAGATTGGATGTAGTTCACCTTTACATTTCTTGTTCCTAGTACATTATAGGTGCTGATAAATGTTTGTAGGACTGAATCTGTCAATAGACTACCAATGATTGCTTGTTAGATGAGTGAAAATGATCTGTGCATGTTGGCCAATAACCATCTGTTGAATGAAGGAATAGATATTAAGAGTGACAGAGTCTCTGCTTCTTAACTCCTTTTTACCAAATGATATTGTAGGCCACAATATCCCAAGGGTTTCATCACTGTCAACTCTAATAGAGGAAACCAGTATTCTCCTACTGAAATTTATTTTACTGGAATTTCTTTAGGGAAATAAATCTAACGATGACTAGAATTCAATACATTCCCAGGTGTTTTTCCCTGTATTACTTGTTAAGCAGGCTTCTGAAATTGACATATATATTTCATTCTCAATAGTCTCTGTTAAATTAAGAATGATAATGATAAAGAATAAATAATAAGACCAACTGCAGAAGGCATTCTAGCTGTTCACAAATATTTTGGCCCTTCTCTCCTTCATGTATATGATAGGATTATACCTCTCGGATCCCTTCAGAGTTAGGCATGGCTTTGTTACTTGTTTTAGCCAATGAAATCTGGGTAGAAAGGATATTGCTTCTGTGTAGAAACTTTAAGAGCCAATGGGAGATTTACCTTCCCACGTGGTATTGATCATGAAATCACCTGTCAAGATGAAGCTTCCATCAGCCTGGACCACTGTGTGATGACTAGATATCCCCCACCCCACCACAGTATTGGGTATGTAGTGTGAGTGAGATTAAGGTTAAGCCATTGAGATTTTGTTTTTATTATTATGTTGTAAAAATATCTCTCTTGGGCTTCCCTGGTGGCACAGTGGTTGAGAGTCCACCTGACGATTCAGGGGACAAGGGTTCGTGCCCTGGTCTGGGAAGATCCCACATGCCTGTGAGCCATGGCCGCTGTGCCTGCGCGTCCGGAGCCTGTGCTCCGCAACGGGAGAGGCCACAACAGTGAGAGGCCCGCATACTGCAAAAAAAAAAAAAAAAAAATCTCTCTTTTTGCATGATAGAATTATATCTGTGGAATGTGATATGAGGCACCACCTGAATATTTGGCCCATCACTAGAGATAAAAAAATTAGAAATGTTGAAGTAAGCAAATCATGGTAACCATATACTAATACTTATCTACTTCTATTATGTTTTGTTAAGTTGTATGACTTCTATTATTTTTCTATTCAATTATATGTTATTTATTTCTACAATTTTATTTTCTACTTAAAAGAAACTTGCTACAGGAGCTGTCTACTAGATCTAAGTTTGGGAATGTCAGAGTAAGGGCCTCTGAAAATCTGCTCCTCTGTGAAAGCAATGAGAACACTGGGAATACTGTCAAAATCAATTTTTTCAAAACTCTGGAAATTAACTAAGTTCTTGCAACAATCTAAGGCATGTTTATTCAAGAAAAACAGCTAAATCTTGGCAAAAACCATGAGCCTTGTGGTGTTTTTCACTTGCCCTAATTCCATCCCTTTTCCCCATCCTTGTGGTAGCTTAAAAAACAAACACTCTTGCAAGTATGACTGTTGTGAAAACCAGCAGCTTAGCAGTCACTGGAGAAGGTAGAATGGAATTGGAGTTCCCTAAAGTCTCATTGTCAGTATTTGACCTATCTGGCAGCTTACTGAAAGTTTCATTCTCAGAGCATTATTTAACTTGACTCAGAATTCACTCTGCAAGCAGCCCTATCTGCAAGGCATTTGTTGAAAACAGGTAGTGACAACTGTTTAACATCATAGCTGCCAGAGGTCGTGTTACCAGTTGGGGCTAACAGGAGGCTGATCATAAAACTTAACCACAAAAACTGGGGAATGAGATGTCCACTGGGGGCTTTGGAAAGCTCTGAAACATCCCTAGAATCTAGAAGGAATCTAGAAGGCCTGCTCAAGAAAGACCTGAGGGAACTCTAAGCTGCTCTAATTTATGGCTGAGATTGAAGCTCTGCACAAACAGGATATGAAGGCTGAAGCAGAACTGTATACCTTTCCAACATACATAGAGAGCCCTTAGGCAAAGACTAGGAGACTTATTGGTTCTAAGAAGTTAAGGAAATAATTAGCTGACCACTATGTCACCAAGCAGAGACGTCAGTGACTGCATGGAACAAAGAACACAGATTTTACAGAATTAGGCCAGGGAAGTCACTGAGTCAACAAACAACAGCAGCAGCAGCAACAACAACAACAAATCTTGAAGGGGGGAAGCTGATTACCATAGTTGACACACTATATTATTTAAAATTTGCAAGTTTTGACAAAATGTTATGAAACACACAAAGAAACAGGAAAGTATGGCCCATACACAGGAAATAAGCAGTAACTAGGAACTGTCCCCGGGTGTTCAACTTACTAGAAAAATACTTTAAATCAGCTATTGTACACATGCTCAAAGAAGTGAAGGAGATCATGTCTAAAGAACTAAAAGAAAGTAGGAGAATGAAGAATATAGAAGTGATAAAAAAGAACCAAATAAAAATTCTAGTTGAGAAGGAAAGTAACTGAAATAAATTTATTAGAGGGGCTAGATTTGAACTGGATGAAGAAAGAATGAGTAAACTTGAAGACAGGTAAGTTGAGATTATCTAGTATGAGGAACAATAAGAAAAAAGAAAAGGGACAGAGCCTCAGACCTGTGGTACATGATTGTGTCAACACATTAATAATGAGAGCCCTAAAAGTAGAGGGGAGAGAGAAAAGAGCAGAAAGAGTATTGGAAGTAATAATGTTCCAACCCCCCAAATTTGATAACATTAATTTGTACATACAAGAAGCTTAATGAACTCCAAAGAGATCTACACCAAACACATGATAATCTAACTGTCTAAAGATAAAGACAAAGAATCTTGAAAACAGCGAGAGAGAAGTGATTCATCATGTACAGCGGTCCTCAATAGGATTAACTACCTTTTCACCATGGAGGTCAGATGAGATGACATATTAAAAATGTTGAAAGAAAAGATTTGTCAACCAAGAATTCTATATCCAACAAAACTATCCTTTACGAATGAAGGTGATATTAAGACATAGCCAGAAAAACAAAAACTGAGGAAATTCATCACCAGGAGAATTGCTCTACAAGAAATATTAATGGAAGTCCTTTGAGCTAAAATAAAAGGACATTATACATTTACTTGAATCCACATGAAGAAATAAAAAGAACACTGGTAAAGGTAATTATTTAGGTAACTATTTTCTGCTTTTACTTGATTTAAAAGGCAATGACATAAAACAGGAATTATAAAACTGTGTTGGTAAGCTCATAATGTATAAAGATGTAGTTTGTGTGACAATAATAGTATAAAGTAGGGCAGAGGGAATGGAACTATATTGGAGTAAAGTTTTTATATACTATTGAAATTAAATTGGTATTAATGAAAGCAGACTGTATTAAGTTGTTAATTGTAATCTTCATGACAACTACTAAGGAAATAATTCACAACATATAGTAAAAAACAAATGAATTAAAATAGTATACAAGAAAATATCTATTAACACAAAAGGAGGGACTAGAGGGACAAAAAAGACATAAGATACACAGTTAAAAACCCCAGCAAAATGGTGGACATATAACCTACCTTATCAGTAATTACATTAAATGTAAATACATTACATTCTCCCATTAAAAGACAGATTTGCAAAATGGATTACAAAATATGATTCAAGTATATGCTGTGTACAAGAGACATACTTAGGTTCAAAGACACAAATTGGTTGAAAGTAAAGGGTGGAAATTATATATCATTCATGCAGTACTTAAACAAGAGCTAGAGTAGTATATTATCAGACAAAATAAACTTTAAGACAAAAACTGTTACTAGAGAAAAAAAGGAACATTTTATGATAAAAGGGTAACTCCATCAGGAAGTCATAATAATTATACATAATATATACTTAAGAACAAAGCCCCAAAATACATGAAGCAAACACTGATAGAATTGAATGAATAAACAATCTAACAATAGTAATGTTGATAATGGATAGAACAATCAGGCTTAAGATCAACAGAGAAATAGAAGACTTGAAAAACACTATAAACCAACTAGACCTAATAGACATTTATAAAACACTGCACCCAGCAACAGCAGAATACACATTCCTCTCAAGTGCACGTGAAGCAGTCTCCACAATAGACTATGTGTTAGGCCACAGAACAAAACTCAATAAACTTAAAAGGGTTTAAATCATAAAAAATTTGTTCTCTGACCACAGTGGAAAGGAATTAGAAATCCATAACAGAAAGAAATTTGGGAGGTTTACAAATGCGTGGTAATTAAACAACACACTCCTAAATAACCAATAGGCCAAAGAAGAAACCGCAGAGAAGATTGGAAACTACTTTGAGATGAATGAAAATTAAAATAGCAATAGCAAAACTTATGAGATGCAACTCAGTCAGTGACTAGATTTAGAGCTTTAACCGTCTATAATAAACCACTTATATTAAACCATCTATATTAAGAATGAAGAAAGACCTCAAATCAATTTACTAATCTTAAGAAACTACCAAAACAAGAGCAACTAACCCAAAGCAAATAGAAGGAAGGAAATAATAAGGACTAGGAAATAAATAACTAAAAGAAAGAATACAAGGACATTAGAGAAAATCTTGAAACAAAAAGTTTATTCTTTGGAAAGTCCTGCCAAATTGACAAAACTTAAAGCTAACTGACAGTGAAAAAAGAGAGAAGACTCAAATTATTAAAATCAGGAATAATAGAGAGAAAATCACTACTGACTTACAGAAATAAAGTTTATAAGGGAATACTATGAACACTTGCCTGCTAACAAATCAGATAACTTAAATGAATTGGACAAAGTACTAATGTCTTCACAGATTTTCAGTAGTTTGTGAATGCAATATAAACCACTGAGTTGTACACTTTAACAGGGTGAACTTGAATCACATGTGAATTATATTTCAACAAAGCTGTTATCAAAAAAAGTCAGATCACAGTTTTTCCTTCTTGCTTTCTTAAATGCCACCAAAAGTGAGTGGTAACTTGGACATTTTATAGGGTAAAGGTAACTGCCCTTTGAGTATCTGTATTATGGGCCATTTCAATCTCTTTTTTTTTTTTTTTTTTTTTGGTGGGGGAAGTAGAGCAGGAAAATGGAGAAAACTTTAGAGGAGAGCAAAGTCAATTGATTTATTTCTATACTTCCCATCTGTTTATCTTTTGTACGTATCTCTTATGATCTTCTGTTTTTGCTTGTACCATTTTCTGTCAAACTTTGAAAAGCAACATGACTTCTTTGTAATTTCATATTTTTTCTGAAATACAACATCAAAACTCTGAATACTTTTGAAAATGTTGTATAGTTTTTATCTTATTAGTTTATATGCCAATTTTCTAAATATATAGAACATAGAAGAAATGGCTCCATGAAAAGGTTTGGGCTTTTACTCTGACGATTAGTTTCTATATAGTTTACAAAAATAAGTACAAGGTATTATTCCACTGAGGGAGAATGATCCAGATCATAAAATTTCTATTTCTATTCCTCGGTTAATCATAACATATTAGAAACACAGACTGTAACTCCCCAATTTTACCACTCTTATGTAGTACAAATTGTTTCCCAGATTGTCTGGTTTCAATTTGAAATATTATGCTCATAAAACTCCAAGGAGCACAATTTCTTTGTAACACCTTTCCTCTCATCACTGCCTCTGTGTATAATTTATATAGCCTTTCTGACATTCTCTGTGCTTTGTGTAGCTGATATTCCAGTGTTAGGTCTTTACCCTGAAGAGCCTAGAATTCAGAATCTAAAGTTCCATGCACTATGAACAATAAAGCAAATAAAGATGGTGGTGGGTGGAGGTTTCAAGGTCCCTAAATCTGCTCTAACAAGATTCTCAAATCATCATTGAAATGGGTCCTTTTTATACTCAGTAGCCAGAATTAAAATTGGGACCTTGGGTAACCCCAGTTCTTTTTCCTGCTGAACTATGATAACTGGTCAGGCTCTATTTTCCTAATTTTCATGAAAACTTATTAGAGTGGCAGGTTGTTTAATTCATAACAATGAATGTCTACTCCTGGGTACCATATGTGCTATTTTATCTAGCATGTAAATTTCTTGGGGGACTAGCCTATGTGCTTTGTATTTTAAAGATACTTTCACCATGTTAGAAACGT
The DNA here is from genome assembly GCF_005190385.1 of Monodon monoceros. Classification (NCBI taxonomy): domain Eukaryota; kingdom Metazoa; phylum Chordata; class Mammalia; order Artiodactyla; family Monodontidae; genus Monodon; species Monodon monoceros. The sequence continues at coordinate 84,159,522 of NW_021703777.1, read as the reverse complement.
AATTGTGTAAATCTTATTATTTCAGTAAGAAAAAAATCCTTAACAAAACATTTAAACAAACCAAAAACGGAATTTAATGACTTAAGTACCTGAAAAGTTAAGGGGTTATCTCCTTCAGGTGTGGCTGGTTTCAGGCTCAAATGATGTCACAAATGATTGTCAGGTCCTGGTATCTCTCCATACTTCAATTCTACTTCCTATGGTTTGTTTTAATGGTTGTTAGCTCAGGTCTCTCCTCTTGGTGGCACCCTGGCTCCAACTAATCCAGGCCAGAAGATGAGAAGGTAAGAGAGCTTCTCTCTCTGTTTCTCTGTCTCTGTCTCTCTCTGTGTTCAAGCAGAAGTCATTGGTTTTAACTGCTTATCCATCCCTGACCCATAATGGTAGCTGAGGAAGTAATGTTCTCACTAGCCAGGCTAGGTGTGGAATTAATAGAATCTAAACACCATCAAATGAGAGTGAAAGAAAGAGTATTTCACTGAACAAAATTGAGCTATTGTTCCTATATAAGAGTGAGGGATGCTAGCTAGTCTATCAGAAGAGATAGGTGTCAATCATTTACTGACAGATGAATCTGGACCATTTAAATCTGGGCTATCATTTGGATTTCTCAAATCCTCATCAGAAACTGCTGAGAAGACAAAAAAACACATTTATTTTCACTAAGTCAATATCCACTAAGAATGCCTGCTAATACAGGACTGTTCAGAACCTTTAGTATCAACAGCCTTGTTTTCAAGTCTGAATTAATCATAAGAAATTTACACGTGATGCACGCAGTATTCATGGTTCTGTTTAATCAGTTATCTAGATCAGTGTCACCTGTTTAGCCAGGCTTTCTGGATCTGGTTTCTTCTACTTTGTGCAACAGTATTTGGAATCTGGATAATGGTGGTGTCAAATGATGCTATTGAATGAGGGTAGTTAAGTAGATGTCTCTAGAATCCCTGTTTTCAAATGGGTAGCAGAACAGTGCAAGACTGGTGATAGGACACGACATTTCTTCTAATATGTTGCACCACTTTGGGATGGCTTTCTGTAAATTAAATTAGATCTCCTTTGCTCTTCCTTTAGGCCAATTTCCTTGCAAGGGAAGACATTTATTTCCGACTTAAGGCGTCATCACAGGGAACTGACAGTGCCTTCTGGGGAGACCTAACTTCCCTCCTTTGTGTAGCAGTCTCTGAGGTCCCAATTCACCATTCACCAGTTAAATCCCAACTCCAGGTTAACTGTGCCTATTAATTTGTAGACAAAAATAACAGTTAAGTAGCAAGAAGGAAGTGTGCCCTTAAGGGAATACCCGAATGCTATACTGGAGTCTCACCAGGGCCACCTGCATCAATTTAAAAATGGTTTTTACAGCACAGGAAGAATTTTCTGCAAACGTTTGTGTTTGTGTAGCTTGTTTACCTCAGCTGGAAATTAGAGCACGTTGCAATTTGAAGAGCGTTTACTTTGTTTCCTCTAAATCATACTCAGTGGTAATTATTGGGATCCAGATTTTGTTGTTCTTGCTTGAAAATGTTGGGAAGTAAACTTGGACTGGGTTCAGGCTCTTGAGACGTGGATGAAATAAGAAAGGTGTGATTCCAAATGATTTCTGGAAGGAGATAACAGATCTGGAAGAGTTCCTGTGGTTTGAGCCCATCAGAATAAAGTCTTTCCCTCTTGCTTTGGGAGGGGTAACCCCCTCTCTGAGTAGTGTTTCTTAAGAAGGATGACCCTTAGGTACTACATAATTCAGAATATCAAAGATTCTTTTATGCTTATTTGACTCCATTTAGTAAGTCACAATGGTCTCTAGGTACTTCATAAAGAATTTGTAGTAAATTTTTGGCATAAAAATTTTCTTGGTCTTGGTCCTGCAGTTGACAGGAATTTCAGCATCCCTGCATACCTTCTTTCTGGAGAATCCCAGGGAATTCAAATTTTTTAGTACCTGGCAGGAGGCGGGGGTGGGATGGCTTACACATATGCACCAGGGTGCCAGAAGCTGTAGGATGTTGGGAGTTAAAGCCACAGAATGCTAGATTCGGGATGACTCTTGCGGAGCTTCTTCAGTATTTTTGCACCGTGGAAATTAAAAATATTTTCTTTGCACGTAGTGCTGAAATAGTAGGATGGTATGTGGCCAGAGAAAGCCACATGGTTTACCTCTAAGAAGCATAAGAGAAATTTGCTATGATTTAAGAACTAACCTTCAATCTCATAAACGTAGTAGCTTCCCTTTTTGAGTCTACTAAGAGAAGAGTCTTTCTTTTACCCGTGTGGATTCACATTAAAAAAGTGTGGCAGTAAAACTAATATTCACAAAGTATTTCATTTATTTGCCTACCTTGTCCATTGCCCTTGCAGTAAAGTAAGGCCATATGACTAGTTTTTGCTGGTGGTCTCTGAGCAAAAGTTGTATTTTCCTCTTCTGGGTTAAGACATAGAAGAGTAGATGTGAAATTCCCGTGCAATCTCTTTCACTGCTGCAATTCAGAAGGCCTTGTGTTCCACATGGTTCAGCTCAACAAGGTGGATTTTTAGCTCTTGATTGAATATGTAAGAGCACTATTCCCCCCCGCCACTGCACCCCGATGGACATGTAGCATGTTAAGGCACTTAGACTTTGGGGATATCACTGCAGCATCATTCTGCCTAATGTACCAAGTGTATGAGATCACTGTACAGAAATCAAAGGCTAGTTTTAAAATGTGCAATGGTAAATGTAAGTGTTAAAGGGCTGCACATCTGAGTCCTTAGGTCAGTACTTTCTTTCCTTAAAGCAGATCATGTGTTAGTTTCCTAGGGCTGCTGCAACAAATTAGCACAAGATTGATGGCTTAAAACAACAGAAATTTCTTCTCTCACAGTTCTGGAGACCAGAAGTCCAAAATCAAAGTCATGGCCAAACCACATCGACTACTCTGAAGGCTCTAGGGGACATCCTTTCTTATCTCTTCCAGCTTTGGTGGCTTCTGGAGTTTCTTGGTTCATGACAGCATAGCTCCAATCTCTGCCCCCATCTTTATATAGCCTTCTTTTTTGTGTCTCAATGTCTCAAATTTCTTTCTCTCTCCTTTCCATTATAAATCCAATGACATTAGTCACTAGAATCCAGAAATCTAGGCACTAAATCCACTGACTCTAAATCCAGGATGATTTCATCTTGAGCCCTTTAATTTAATTACATCGGCAGAAACCCTATTTCCAAATAAGGTCACATTTACAGGTACTGGAAGTTAGTACTAGGACATTATCTTTTCGGGGGACATAATTCAACCCACTAGAGACTACATGGGAAATCCCATCACAATCAAAATGTTGCTTGTTTAACATGGACTCTGAATAAAGGGAATTAGTTGCATGAGTCATTCTATTTCCTTAGGTTGACTCTGCTTATCTCTTCTCTAATCCTCTTTTATTAGTCTTAAAGTCATAACTCCAATCTTATTTTCCTAATTATTTCTAAATTCTTTGATGATTCCTCACCAGAACCTTAAGTACTAAATGTATCAAGAATTTGCCTCAGTAGTAAGACAAACTTCTTCGACCTTGTAGCTGCTTCCTCCATTACTTTTTTCCTAGCTCATTTTCCACCATGCAGATTTAATGGGCATTTTTTCATATTCTAAAAATCTTGAGATTCTTAACAAGGTATTGATATACACTAGAAGTAGTGGAGAATATATGCTTTCTTCACTTTTTTCATCTCTTTTTCTACCTGAGTGTTTTTTTGTGTGTGTGGTACGCGGGCCTCTCACTGTTGTGGCCTCTCCCGTTGCGGAGCACAGGCTCCGGACATGCAGGCTTAGCGGCCATGGCTCACGGGCCCAGCCGCTCCGCGGCCTGTGGGATATTCCTGGCCCGGGGCACGAACCCGTATTCCCTGCATCGGCAGGTGGACTCTCAACCACTGCGCCACCAGGGAAGCCCTACCTGAGTGTTTTTAACATGTAGGATGATTTTGCCTTTTTCTCTCTACTTCTAATTTTTTCCTTATTTCTTATAGCCTTTTTGGTATAGTTGCCTCTGGCATTAAAACATACCAAGACTACTGTTTTCTCCTGCTTCATACTATGTAGGAGCCAGAGTTAGGAGCAGAAGCCCACACTAGAAATAGGATCCTTGGTTTTTATTTTCTACTTCCTGTGAGAATGTTTGCATTTAAAATCCTGGATATTTGTTGGTGGAGTGAAATCACTTGTCCTTTTTTTTTTAATCAACAAAATTGTGATCAGTTTGGATCTTGGACACATAACTTTTTCGGTCAGGAGAAGAGTAATTTGTGGTGGACTCCATTTGATTTTGCAACCAAGTGACCTTCTAAAATCTTACTCAGAAGCTGGAGGACTAAATGACCCAGGAAGCTGCCTAGTATCAGCAGTTTCAACCTGATTATGTTAACGAAAGCTCTCACAGCAGCATTTCCAACATATTCATGCAACAGAGGATGAATATAAGCATCATGTGGACAAATGTGAGTTTTCTTTAAGACCTGCATTTTGGTTGAAATAGGAGTGATGGAAAAGGTCTCGAGCTAATTAGAAAAGTGGATGGATGAGTCATCAGTCTTGAAACCTAGCATTATACCCCTCCATGGTTTCTGTAGCTGCTTTCTCCTACAGACTAAATAAATGCTTCTTGGCCCAGCCAACCAGGAAAGAAAGGCCTTTCTTCTTTGCTAACTCTGGATTGGTGTTATGGTTACTATGCCATTAAAGTTGGGGTTGGTAAATATGTCTGTGGATAATCCTAATGAGCTGCCCACACGCATGGCAGACGTTGCTAATTGATGTCTGTATTCTTTCCCACTGAGCCTGGACCAGCTCCAGATTCCTCAATTCAGGGCCAGAGTCCCCTTGCCAAGCTGTGGTGAATGACTTAGAACTATTAACACTCTAGTGGGTGGACTTTTGTAAGGCATTTCCTTCATGGGCACAGGTGGTGAGATAGAGAACGACCCAACAACATCTTGCCAGTATGCATTGAAAGCAGGTAAAGGTAAGAGCAATATCCCTCGTTAGATCTCAGAGAGTGCTAGTTACTGCTGCCATGAATATTTCTTGGTATTGGATGTGTGACTAAAATCTGAAATTGGGGAGGAGGGCCCTGAGTGGGAGTGGGGAACTAGGAAAAGAGAGTTGGAATTTGAACTTAGACTGGGTCTCAGGGATCAGGATGACAAAAGTCACCTGAAGTCACTTTCTGAGCATTGAGAAGGGAGCCAGCAAAGGCCCCTCTTGGTTTTGCCAGTCCACACAGGACGGGGGGCGGTGGGGTGGGTAGTTAATTGAGGATGAGCGATTTTGAGGCTCGTTTTTCTTAGTTGTGATTTGCTGGTACACTTAGGATCACAGACCTGTGCTTTGGAGACCCAACTATTTTAATACCATTTGCATTTCTGCAATTACTTCTGTCTTTCTCTGTTAGATTTTAATAAAGCTCTTTATGAAAATGTCAGGCTGTCTCAGGACTGACGTGTTTGTACATTTTCAGGTCACAATTTTCAAGGGAGAGCCATTGAGGCTTCTTCTGTGGGAGCAGAGTCAAAGTGAGAAAACTGTAAGGAAAAAAAATATCCAGTTTTGGCAACTGAGAATGTTTGTTTCTGTAATTCCACCTTGTACATGCTTTTGCTTTGAGGCATTATCCCACCAAACATATATGGGGGAAGATTAGATTCTATGCGATTCAAGTGTTCGTTTGGGAGAAGAAAGAAAAGCAACAGAATTGCTTGCTTCTCTCCTGAGGGTGATAGGAGGAATATAAGGAACAACCAATGAAGTTCCTGAGGCCCCAGTGGCCTCCTCTTGGGACCTTATCTTTGTCCGCAGCACCTGGAGGAAACTTCAATAGTGGCAAGTGGTAGGCAGGGGAAGTAATTTTCCTCCATCTGGGTAGAGTCCCAGTCTAATATACTAAATGGGGAAAGAAAACACCTGGAAAACATGCTGGTATCCCCCCCGCCCCTAGTCCATGTCCTGGCAGATATTGCTATTGTCTTTGTACTTCCTCACTGGCTTTAGATCAAGCTTTATTATTCTCAACATAGCACTCAGCACAACCACCATCGGTCAATGAGATTTTTTTTTTTTGCAGTACGCGGGCCTCTCACTGTTGTGGCCTCTCCCAATGCGGAGCACAGGCTCCGGATGCGCAGGCTCAGCGGCCACGGCTCACGGGCCCAGCCGCTCCGCGGCATGTGGGATCCTCCCGGACCGGGGCACGAACCCGTGTCCCCTACATCGGCAGGCGGACTCTCAACCACTGCGCCACCAGGGAAGCCCGGTCAATAAGATTTGACATGCAGGGGAAATGTAATTACCATTCCTGAAATAGACTGCCTCTCTTTCAGTTTCCAGAAGGCAGAAACCAAGTCTTGCTCTTATCGGTTTCTGCTCTAGCACTTAGCTTAATTATTGACTCAAGGTGCTGCTCAGTGATTTGTTGTGAATGGCACTGCGTTGGGAGAGGGCTGAGGATGGCTTCTTAATTGCCTAGTGCAGCCAATCACAGCCAGTTCACAGACAGCTGTGAGGTTGTCCCTCCAGACCCTGATGGTTCCATTTTAGTTGATTTCTAGCAGGAAGGACTTCACTTTTGCACCTTGTGTCTATACTATTCTGAGGTTCATTGTTTAAAAGGAACTATGGTAAGCTATTATATATAGGATGGATAAACAACAAGGTCCTACTGTGTGGCACAGGAAGCTATATTCAATATCCTGTGATAAACCATAATGGAAAAGAATATTAAAAAAAAGAATATCTATATGCGTATAACTGAGTCACTTTGCTGTACAGCAGAGATTGGTACAACATTGTAAATCAACTATACTTCAATAAAAAAGGAACTATGGACTACATTTCTTTTCAAGAAATATTGTTTGAAAACATTGGTATTTTGTTATTACTAACAAGTAATTTTCTACTTTCCAGCCAATAGACTTGTTCACCTTTATACTCCCAGTGCTAAGTAGATTTTCAGTCATACATGTGGTGCTCAATAAAGTGAATTTATGTGTTGGATCTCCACATTTTCAAAAGGCTCTTGAACTTAGAATACTGGAAGCTAGATATCTCTTGTTTCCCTGAGGATAAAATAAGAGGAAAGTAAATTAACTGCCACGAGACATCCTTCGATTAAATGAAAGCAGAGTTCTTTTCTGGGGAGAGTGGATGAAAATTGGAAAGGGTTACTGAGTGAAGTTCAAATTTCTATGTCTTTGGGACAGCTTTTAAGTACATTCCAGCCTGAAGGCCAGAAGAGACTAAATGGCTTCTCTAAGTCCCTCTGAACTCGGAGACACAATCTTTCTAGAGAAGGAAAAGAAACCCTGGAGGGCAATGACTGTTCTGAGCAATTACTTGTATCACAGAGCATTGTTATCCCATGACCAATGGCTAAATGGGAACAGAATAAGGACTCTCAGGGGCATCTTGAAAAATATAAGTAAAACCTGAAAGGTCAGGGAGTTATATCCATTAAGTGTGGTCTCCTGGAGATGAGTGAGTGTACTTACAGCATTGCTAATATTTTATCAAGAGTTAAGGACCCATTAGAATTTCCACTTGCAAGAGCAGGTTTGCTTAGATCCTGGTCAAAAGTGGTCTCTTTGGCTAATATTGTGTGTGTGTGTGTGTGTGTGTGTGTGTGTGTGTGTGTGTGTGCGTGTGTGTTTCCTGGGCTTTTATTTCCCTTTCTCATTGTTAGCCTCAATTTGTTAAGCTATAGTTACAGAGTTTCAGAATATAGCCATTGATCTTTTCTTAATTGACTGTGATTCCTTAAATGAGAAATCTTACTTGGGTAGAGGATTGACTAGAAGAAGGATTTGTAATTTCAATTTATAAATCTCTCTCTTTTGAGTCCCTGGCTCCTTGGTTACCTGGATGGGAAGCTAGTAATTTTTTTTCTTTTTTAAAGAGAGATATGGAAGAGACTGTCCAGCTGTCCATCAAACCCATTTTGTCTTCTTTCTTAGCATATGTTTATACCATATTTACCATACTCTCTCACAGTTAAGTGTAGCCACATTGCTGAGTTCTAGCCAATAAATTATTAGCAGAGGTGATACATGCCAGTGCCACTCCATGTGTGGTCCAAACGCCAGCGGGGTCAGCATCACTTGGGAGCTTGTTGGAAATGCAGATGCTTGATCCCCATCCCAGACTTCCTGAATCAGGATCTCTGGGGGTGGGGCCCAGAAATCTGCACACCTGCTCTCCAAGTGTGTTCTAGTTTGAGACCACATCCAGATCTGCTCCTTAAAGACTTCTCTGTGATACTTCAGGTTTTTTCTCTTTCCTGGCTTGATGCAGATGGATTCCTGCATCATCATTTGCAGAAAAGTTTGCTCATCAATTGGGAAAACCATTTTGGATTGCCCAAGAATAAAAAATAAACACCTCTTCAGTAAAATCACTAAGATTTTGGCATTTAATTTGAGAGTAGCTCATGTTAACCTAAACTGTTACAGTGATGGAAGGGAAAATGACTTATTCAGGTAACATGAGTGAGTCACTTTTTATGTAGGAAACTCTTACTTAGTTTGGGGTTGTCTTTTAAGCCAATTACTTAGAATTTACTGACCATACTCCTTTCTCTTCATTTCTACTGAGTATTAAAGTATCCATGATTATAGATTTTCATAGTTCAGTTTTGTTAAATTTTGAACAATTTAACACTCACGCAAGCATGTAGAGGTTCGTGCATTAGGTCAAATGCTGGAGAAGGAGCAGTAGTGAAATGACCAGTGTGTGAATCCTGGTTTTGTTATTTTCTAGATGTGTGATGCTAGGCAAACAATACGATTTCCCTGAGCCTTGGATTTCCATTCCTCAAATTGGATGGAGTGAACAAGAGAGATACGGCCTCAGCCTTTATGCATCTTACTGTCCAGGGGAGCAAGAGGGAAAAAAATCAGCTAAGTAAATTATTTAGTGATTATAAATGGTTTTTATTGCTGAGAGAGAATACTCACGGGATATGTGGGGAGTGTATATTTTACATGCAGGGATGTCCTCTTTGAAGATGTTTTATGTAAATTGTGACCTGAGAGGTAAGAGGGCTCTAGCCACTATGATAGTGTTAGGGTGGGTTGTGGTGGTGGGATGGCAGAAGGGAGGAGAAGGAAAGGTGTCTCTTCCCTTCTCACTTGCTGAGATGACTTATTTTTTATAAGATCAAGATGGTGATGGGGATCATATTTTCTCTTTGTTTGTTTGTTTTTTGTTTTGTTTGGCTGGGCAGCATGCAGGATCTTGGTTCCCCGACCAGGGATCAAACCCACGCCCCCTCCTAACCACTGGACCGCCAGGGAATTCCCGATTGTGAGAATTTTAAAAGATTTTTTAGAGGTTATTTATTTATTTTGGCTGCGCTGGGTCTTCGTTGCTGCGTGCGAGCTTTCTCTAGTTGCAGCGAGCGGGGACTACTCTTCGTTGTGGCGCGCAGGCTTCTCATTAAGGTGGCTTCTCTTGTTGCGGAGCACGGGCTCTAGGCGTGCGGGCTTCAGTAGTTGCAGCACGCAGGCTCAGTAGTTGCAGCACGCAGGCCCTAGAGTGCAGGCTCAGTAGCTGTGGTGCACGGGCTTAGTTGCTCTGCGGCATGTGGGATCTTCCCGGACCAGGGCTCGAACCCCGTGTCCTCTGCATTGGCAGGCGGATTCTTAACCACTGCGCCACCAGGGAGGTCCCAATCATATTTTCTTACATCATCAGGGGTCCTTCAGTTTTTGATTGTATGCTCATAATTGTGTGTAAGAAACAGTAGATACTAAAGTGAATGACACTTGTCTCTAGAGAAATTATCTCCTTATCCTTCTTTCAGGTTGATGGTGTATGAGGCTGAGTCAGTCACATCGGTAGTTGGTCTGGGTCTCATGCTTGCCCCAGTTTCCTTTGGGGCCAGTACACCCTGGCTGCAAACATTTTGAGGATGTCCCTTCGGCAGGGCTTAAGATATTAACACCAGAACAACTCTGGGAATATTTTTGATGCTTTACAGCTCAGCCACCAGCTTTCTGAATGACGGGGAAGCTCTCTCTGCTTTACGACTTGGCTGCCAACTTTTTTGAGTCACTGGGGAGTTCTCTGTGCTTTCCAACCCTGCCCTCTGGCTCTATCCATCTAGAAAAATCTCTCTGCCCCACTTTTGACAACTGCCCTGTCCTCAGTCTTTATTGGGCAGCTGCAGTGCAGTAGGTGAACCCTGCCTGCAGCCTTCCTTGCATTCCCCGAAGACTCATTGCACCTACAAGGGATGTCTCTTGCTCTGCTCTGTGATTTTGGTGTGTACCTTTGTGCCCTCAGAGAAGGACTTTGAGGAAGTTTGGCAAATGGGTGCAGAATTATTCCATTACTGGGGCCCCTCAGGATTTTAATCTATAACCCTGGCTCATGGGTGCCCATTAAAAGTTTGTAGAAAGTTCATCTGGTTTCTCTTTATCTCCATCTATTGCCAACTCTCCCCCCCGCACCCGCCACACACACACTCTCATTGCTCTAACAGGGGTGAAAGCAACTGTGGTGTCTTTTCTCTGAGGAAGGACTTTCCACTTTGTGAAATTTAGTTCATTTAGGTTTCTTGGAATCTTCAGCTCTTAGAATTTTTTAAAACACTATTTTGTATGTAGCTTATTTTGCCCCTTTTTGTTGCTTAGAGTGGGCATGATACTCTCTTGCAACTTTCTACACCCTAACAAGAAGCAGTAGTCTTTTCAATGAATTTTCTGTATGAAAATCACTACCATGAATTACCTGGGTATTCCCAAGCTCCCCAGCCTGTTTGGTTAACACAGCCCTTTTCCATTAAGTTAAATTATTCGGGATCCCAATAGCCCAGATGATGGGAGACTCACATTGCCTCCTAATAACCCAACATAATCTTGGGAAACACCAGTTTTCCACTCACCTCTTGCTCTCATTTCATGTTTCTGCTGAATTCTCTCTAGCCTTTGAATCTCACTTCTTGCTGCTGTTCCCTTTGCTTGAACTTAACATCAATCTCACATGAATGAAAGCAGGAAAATTCATAGGAGAGGAAGAGCTAAAAGGGTAGTTGGAACAGGATAAGGGAAAAGGAAATATGGGGTTGGGGAGGGGTCTGCACTGGCTGGTATAGCGAATGACCAAGAGGGGACATTCTGAAACACAGGTATGAGAGCCTGCGTTTCCTGTCTTTTTAATCATGTAAAAGAGATGAATTTCAGTTTCTACTGCTGTCTCTCTCTATTCATAGAATTACGTTTTATTATTGAGTAAAGAGCTGCTTGAACTCTCTGTGTGGTCATTCCTCGGGGGTAATGATCAAGATGGTAATTGATGAAAAGAATGGCGTGATCCACAGCCAACACCCCTACAAGTCCATCTTCCACCTACAGGTGGGTGAGTGGACCCACTTGGGGAGAATATCTGGTTGGAAAAACAGCATGGTTCATTCCCTCTCCTCCCCTCCTTGCATCCTGGATAAGTCTACCGCAAGAGTCTATTCCCCCAACTGCACCATCCATAACTGGTTCTTGTAACAAAAAACTTAAAGAGAAAATTTTGCAAGAGAATAACCTGCTGAAGTGATTCAGAAAAAAATCTTCATCTTAGGGAATAACTGTACTGTCATTGAAATACAAACTCACTGTGGGTTTGAAAACATTCAATATGACTAGAAGGTAAGATTTAATCCTGGGAGGTAAATTTCACGAGGGCATCTTCATGGGAGATGGGAGAAAATAAAAAGCCTAAACCACAATGATGCAGTAAAACAGGACAGAGGAAAAAGGAGACTACAAAGGTTTCTCAAGGACAACTTTTGTCTGCAGTTCCTTTAATGGACTTGAAGCTGAAGCTAAAAGAAAGGATCGTATGTGTGGCTGATGGCAGGTGGCTTTGTCACATCACATACTCACCTCCAGCCTCCAGTTTATTCATCCTTGTGGGTACAGATGTGGTTTCTCCAGGAGTTCCTTTACTAACAGAAGGGGCAGCTGTAACACAAAGCTGGTGACTCAGAGGCCCCTCTTAGAACTGACTGAAGACAGGCATAGTCTTTTTCTTCATGGCTTTTTGCCAAGTATGCTGCTATTTGCACTTTGAAGCAACCCGTCTCCTCTGGGATACCACAGCCTTTTTGTTCAGGTATTTATCATCGTTTTTGGCACTTTGCATTGTATTATCTTTCTCCCTGCTTTGCCTCTCCCACTAAATCTGCACTTTTTAGAGGAAGGGACTCTGTCTTGTTTGTGAAACATCCCCAGAGCCTAGCACAGTTCTTGGCAGGCTACAGATGCTCAATAAATATTTGCTGGCAGAATGAGTAAATAACTGTATGATGAACTAATTAATATACACATAACACGTTGAACCTAATTTTGGGAATTAAAAATTCAACAATCCCTGAACACCAAAACCAAAATGCAAAACAATACTTTGATTTCTAACAGTTTTGTAAGTTTGCATTAAAAATTCCTTAAGTAGTTCATCGATTGTGTTAGGAAGGAATTTTGTTTGATTGCTAGGAACTGAGAGCCGATTGTAGGATCTTAAATGAATTGGGAGTTAGTTTTCTCCTGTAAAATACAATCCAAAGTTAGGGAATTCATAAGCAGGTGGAGCAGTGTCATGAAGTTGTCAGGGACTGAAACTTTTTCTCTTTTTCTGTCCAATCCATCCTTAGTGTGTGGCTTCCATTGTCGAGGTTCCCAGGGGCTGCTGGAGATCCTGCTAGTATGTCTGCATCATATCCAAAATTCATATTGTCAGCTTTTTCTTCTGCTCAGTTTTACCTCGAGGAGTTTTCAATGTCTAGGCAGAGCAGAGTTTCAACTTGGGTTTCAAAAGTTGTACAGAATCAAGACCAGATCCTCAGGAAGACAAGTCTCATCGTCACAGAATTATAAGAGTGCTAGCTTTCATACTTGTGCCGTGTGGTGTGATTGCCTAGCATCCTTGCCTTGAGCCTGGACAAATTCTGTGGGATAATTTATACTCCAGAACAGCACTGAGGGTTCAGACTGAGGCTGGGACTTGACCTGAAATGGCATCTTTGCTTGGCTTCTCCCCTCCTAAGCCCTTATCCGTTTCTCCTGGAAGCACTTTCTTAATAAATGGCTTGCGTGTGAATCCTTGTGTTCGGGTTTGCTTCTGGGGAACCTGACCTAAGATAATGCCTGCTTAGGAGAAGCTGAGGCGAGGTTCAAGATCAAGCATGAGTAACCTGCATCCTAAGGCAGTTTCTATGCCTGGTGAAGACACAGGCATGTGCTGAGGGGAGAAGGGCAGGATTCTCTTTTCCTAAACCCTCTGTGGCCTGTACTGGGCAAGGCCCCCCTCCTGGATGGAGCCCCATGGCCTCTGCCTTTGCTGAGGCCCTTGACTCCCGGTCCTTTGATGAGACCCAGAAACCTTTGCTTTAGACTTTCTTGTTGAATCTGCCACATGGAAGAAGAAGCAGCCCTGAGCAAAGTGATCTGCACTGCCGCCAAGATGATTAATGCCTCTTTGTCTGGCCTCAGTGGTTAAAGCCTACTGCACATCTGTAAAAAACAATTGCACAGATCAAAGTAAACATTTAGGCACCAAAAAGACCATAACACCCTGTCTGCACACTCACATCCAAGGCCCCAAATTGGGTGCCCTTGTATATCAGAAGCTTCAACAAGTCCATGAAGACTTTGTTGCCCCATATCTCATCCCTTATCTATTTCCCAGTGTTCCTGACTCATGCACCAGAAGTTAGCTGTCCCCTGAATTGAATGTATCCTCCCACCAAAATATAGGACTTTCCTGCATGGGGTCCCGCTGCTGTCGGATATAGAGTAGGAAGGCATGGAGGAGATTGCATGCTTCTCAAATCACAAGGAGAGGTTGGGGGAAGGGATGTTGGAATCTGTTGGCCAGTTTATCCTCCTAAACTTGCCAGTCAGATACATCTCATTCCCCTTCCCATCATTTTGAATTGAATGGATTTTGAGGTAGAGAGGACCCAGGAGATTTATACTGATGGAGCTCCCTACAACATGGAAGGAAACATGAGGAGTGGAAAGCAAATATTCCTTCTTATATTTTCAAACAGCACTTTGAATTTTCAGTCTCTACTCTCCTCCATGACCAGGTGCTTCAGGAGATGCTATCTCAGCCCTAGCCCCAGCCCAGGGTGGAGAATCAGTTTGGTCTAAGCCCATCTCATTGGTGCTATTCTACTTGGCTATGATTGGATTAGGAAGATGGAAATTGATAAAGATAATTCCCCCGCCATCCACCTGCCGCCACCACGAGGACTGAATCCTGATCTGGATATATATTTCTATTTGTGTATACTGATTTTTCCATTTCTGTTGCTATTATAATATTTTGTTAGCTCAAGCTTGTATAAAATTAATAACCCTAGATAATTTTTACATGGACAGTTATTAAACCAGATTATTTCTTCCATACTAGTGTCTGTGATTTTTTTTGAACTTAATTCAAGTGCGATATAATCTTTCTTCAACTTCAAAATACACTAAAATGGAATGAAATCTACTTCTGTACACCTGTTTGGTAACCAGTGGAATTTTGGTTCCAGAAAAACAGAATTGTGTGGATTGTGAGTCACTTCTGCTCTGGATAATCAGAAAGAGGAAATTGGAAGTTGGGAATAGAAAGGGGAGGTAAAGCAGATGGCAGAGGGAGGATAGAGATTTTTGCAGTGAATCCTTGGGGAACACAAAGGAAAATGAAGCACAGCAAACTCAGAAGGATATTCAGGTGACATCTGTGAGGAAGAGTTGAGGAGTTGAGAGCTGAGATGCGAGAGAGAAGATCTGATCCAAGGAGGGAGTAGAAAGCATATTCTGAGTCACGCAGTCAGGAAGGCACTGATTATTTGAATGGAGAACTAGGCAAAGAAAAAAAATAAGTTTCAACTTCACTGAAATTTTAAGAAACTCAAAAATTTCAAGAAAGTTAAATGGAAATTATTATTATAGCATCCATTATTATTAAATTAATAATGTCTTTATTCTTTTATTTTCATGAATGCAAAATATATTTTAAAGGGCTTTTATAGGTTCAATTCTGATTTGTTTCTTGAATGCTGGTTTTTGATATTATCTTAATTTCCCAACCTCAAAATCTCTGACAACAAGGATTTTCTGAGCTTTAATTCAGTGTTTGATGAGATGACAATATTTACATTTATCTCCCCTAAATTTCATCTCATGAGTTCATAAAAGAAAGATTGATAGATTTGATCACTTACAATTACAAACTTCTGCATAGAAACATGCATCATGAACGGAGTAAAAAGTCAAACAATGGACTGGGAGAGAATATTTGCAGCACATGTGAATGACAAGGATTAATATCTCTTATCTACAAAAACCTCTCTCAAGTTGATAAGGAAATGACATACAAGTCAACTGAAGACTAGGTAGAAGTCATGAATGAGCAACTCAGAAAAGCAATGCTATGTGGACAGTTTACAGGAAAAGCTGTCCAATTTCTCTAGTTATCAAGGAAATGCAAATGAAAAGAATGAGAGACCATATTGGTCAGCAGATTGGCAGACATTTAAAAAGTTGGTAACAATCAGTGCTGGTGAGGATTTGGGGAAATGGGACATCTTGTATATTGCTAGCGGGTTTATTAATTTTTATATACTGTTGAAAAAGTATTTATTTTAAAAATGAGTATATCCTTTGACCCAGAAATCTTTCCAATCTCCTGGTAATTCACCCCACAAAAACAAAAGTAAACTAACTAAGGATATACATATATCCTTAGTAAATAAACAAAGATGTTTATTGCAACATTTCTGCAATGGAAAAACTTGGAAGCATCCTGAATACTCATCAGTTAGGGAGTGGTTGAATGAATTACGGGGCATCCATATTATGGAGGCTCAGTGAGTTATTAAAAATAACTATGTGTTTCCCTATGTTGTGTAATAGGAATTAGCATAGTGCTGTAGGTCAATTATACTTTACAAACAAATGAACAAAAACTCATTGAAAAAGAGAGAGAATTTGTGGTTACCAGAGGTGGAAGTGGGGGAGCAGGAATTGGATGAAGGCAGTCAAAAGGTACAAACTTCCAGTTATAAGATAAGTACTAGGGATGTAATGTACAATGTGATAAATATAATTAACACTGCTGTCTTTATATATGAAAATTGTTAAGAGAGTAAATTCTAGGAGTTCTCATCACAAGAAAAACGTTTTTTTTCTATTTCTTTAATTTTGTATCTATGTGAGATGACGGATGTTCACTAAACTTATTGTGATAATCATTTCATGACGTATGTAAGTCAGATCATTATGCTGTCCGTATATCTTAAACTTATACAGTGCTGTGCATCAATTATATCTTGATAAAACTGGAAGAAAAGAAAATATCTTAAAAGACAAAAAAACTCATGTGTTTCTCGAACATATTTTGCATGTTGTCCATAGAATAATCACATGGCTCACTCTCCCACTTCCTTCAGGTCTTTACTCAATTATTACCCTGTCAGAGTGGCCTTTCTTGATCGTTTCATCTAAAATCACTGTCTGTACCATTCTATCCCCTAGTCTTGCTGTAGTTTTCTTAATAAGACTTACAAGTATCTGACCTTGTGTTATGTGTCTGTGTTTGTTGGTTGATTGTCTTTCTCCCCTACTAGAATGAAATCTCCATGAGAGCAGGGACTTAGGAGACTGTGTTCACTTTTGCATCCTCGGTGGCTAGTCCCTGGCACATAATAGGTCTTCAGTGAATTTCTTCCCATGGGTGAATCTATAATATTGGCCTAGAAAGCGATGCTCCCTTCCCTTTCCTTGCCCCCATGTTGTTCCTGAGAGCAATTCCCAGTGAAATTCCTGCCTGCTCACCCTATCTCAGGGTTTGCTTTCCTGGGAACTTGCTCTGAAACAACGTGCACACACATATATGAAGAATCTTTTTAAAACATAAAAATGCCATAATTTTCTCCTCCTCTATCTGCTAATCTGAAGGACCGTCTCAGCCCCAAAGTTCCCCATGGGGTTGGCTGAGACCTTGGTTGAGACTTTATCATAAACCAACTTTTTCTTCTCTGCTGAATTCTCTTTCCTTTCTTCCCTTCCATAGATCCTGACTTCTCTGGAATGTATTCTTTTATTCCACATCCCTTCTACTCATTTGCTTTTGAGGAGTCAGGAGGCGGAGGCTTTCTTCCGTTATCAGCTTTCTGGTCTTTACCTACGGATATTAATCATAAGTCACTATCAGCCCTATTCCCTCTTTCCAGCTTAATCCTTGAAAAATGTCCCCTTCTTTCACGGAATTAGGGTCAGGAGCCGTGGGAAAATTTAATCAAATCTGAGATAGGTGTAATAAAGCGGTCACATTGAATTTCTACTCCCCCTGATTTTTCTCTTCTTTCTCCACGATGTGGGATTCCTAGATCAAATTAAACTGCTGGCATGTAGAGAAAGTGAAATGTAGAGGGAGGATTGGGAAGGGGGGAGTGCTAAAGGAAGGCCAAGGCCGAATGCAGCGTGGGTGGAAGTGGGCGGTGGTCATTCATTCCTACAGATGCCTCTATTTCATTTACCCAGTAAACAGGGATGAAGGAATGTATTATCTACACTATCTATCACATCTATCTCAACTCTGGACAATGATGACGTTTCAGCTCTTAAGATCTGGTAGAGGAAGGTGAATAATTGCTCTTTAACATTTCCTAACTCTTTTATATTTTCCTGGCCACACTCTTTTTTTTTTTTTTGATAATGACATCCTAAGAAGTTGAGCCACATATTCTTCTACTACAGTAGAAGACTATCCAGCCAAGATGATGAGGCAGAAAGGTCAAAGGACAGAAAGTTTTTTAATAGATCAGCGTAGCATCCATTAGCACGGCTGCCTAGTGAACAGTCATATTGTTGTTTGCAAATGGCATTAAAGCTGTATTTACACTTACAAGGAGAACGCTGCTTCAGCATATTGTTAATTAGGACACTACCCGACGCTACTGAAGATTAATCTCCTCAAATATGCTCACTGTATGGAGTAGTCATGATTAAGTAGCACGTAAGATGGGTCCAAAATGAGAGGATTTGAGGGGAATCTTGCTTTGCCTCCTTGGATAAGCAGCAGCAAAGCTTGTAGCTGAGTGCCTTTAGCACAGAGTCCACTAGCTCATCCTAATAAGTACCATGGTGTTAGGTGATCAAGAGATGATAGATAGACATTCAGTAATACCCTTTCAATTACCCTTGTAAAACTTCTATTTAGAGACCTCAGGGGTATTGGATCAAGACACCAGCAGGCTAATGGGCAAGGTGCCTTTGGAGAGAGCTTGGCGCTTTAGAGCTTGCTTTAAAGTCTGAGCACCACTTGGTGGCACTGACATTTCTCCCTTAATTTTTATTATTTTATTTAATTAATTAATTTATTTTTTATAAATTTATTTATTTACTTTAGGTCGGGTCTTTGTTGCTGCTCACGGGCTTTCTCTAGTTGTGGCGAGCGGGGGCTACTCTTCGTTGCGGTGTGCAGGTTTCTCATTGCGGTGGCTTCTCTTGTTGCAGATCATGGGCTCTAGGTGCATGGGCTTCAGTAGTTGTGGCGCATGGGCTTAGTTGCTCCGCGGCACGTGGGATCTTCCTGGACCAGGGCTCGAAACTGTCCCCTGAATTGGCAGGTGGATTCTTAACAACTGTGCCACCAGGGAAGTCCTTCTCCCTTAATTTTTAGAGCACTTGCCTAGAGGTGACCCACTGTGCTTTTCCTGGGGATCAGTGGAATTATTATTGGTACTAGGCTAGTTTTCTATTTTAAAATATCTCTGCAGGTTGCCACGTGGCTGTCTTTGGCACTGCCCTATTGTAATAGTATGGACTGAACCTGCACTAGGCCCAGCTTTGTGGGCCTGTGCCTTCTCCAGCTTTGTTTTGCTGTGTCCTTCTCTGGATCATACATCCAGCTCGGGTGTCATTCTACAGCTAAACGTTGCAGCTCCTGCATGGACCGTGCGAGGTGTTCTTTGAAATATGACAATGAACAGGACTTAGTTGCAGCCACAGGCAACTTCAAGGGTGACTTTGGGGAAGGGGCCTTATTATCCCCCTAATTCTCACCATTGTCCCAAAGCCATCCAAACTAAACAATGTATTAGGGTTCTCTAGAGAAACAGAACTGGATAACTATCTACCTTCTTTCCTTCCTTCCTTCCTTCCTCCCTTCCTCCCTCCCTCCCTCCCTCTCTCCCTCTCTCTCTCTCTCTCTCTCTCTTTCTTTCTTTCTATTTATATTTTTGGCTGTGTAGGGTCTTAGTTGCGGCATGTGGGATCTTCGTTGAGGCATGCGGGATCTTTTTAGTTGCGGTGCGTGGGCCCTTCATTGCAGCACGTAGGCTTCTCTCTAGTTGTTGCACTCGGGTTTTCTCTCTCTAGTTGTGGTGCGTGGGCTCCAAGGGTGCATGGGCTCTGTAGTTTGCAGCAGGTGGGCTCTCTCGTTGAGGCATGCGAGCTCAGTAGTTGTGGCGTGCAGGCTTAGTTGCCCCGCATCATGTGGGATATTAGTTCCCTAACCAGGGATAGGACGTGCATCACCTGCATTGGAAGGCGGATTCTTACCACTGGACCACCAGGGAAGTCCCCTTTCTTTCTTTCTTTCTTTCTTTCTTTCTTTCTTTCTTTCTTCCTTTCTTCCTTTCTTCCTTCCTTCCTCTCTCTCTCTTCCTTCCTTCTTTTCCTTCTTCCTTCCTTTCTTTCTTTCTTCCTTCCTTCCTTCCTTTCTTTCTCTTTCTCTTTCTTTCTTTCCTTCTTCCTATCTATCTATCTACCTAATCTATCAAAAAAAGATTATTATGAGAAATTGATTCATGGGACTGTGGAGGCTGAGAAGTCCCATGATTTTCCATCTACAAGCTGGAAACCCAGGAAAGTAAGAGGTGTAATTCAGTCTGAGTCTGGAGGTCCGAGAACTCGGGGAGCCAACAGTTTAAACCCCAGTCTGAAGGCTGAGAAGATGAGATGAGAGCTCAAGCAGACAGGCAGGAAGCAAAAAAGGGCAAACTCCTCTGTTCTCTATGTTTTGTTGTGTTCAGGCCCTCAACAGAATGGATGATGCCTACCTGCATAGGGGAGGGCAATTTACTGAGTCCAGATTCCAATGCTATTCTCATCTGCAAACACCCTCACAGGCACATTCAGAAGTAATGTGTTATATATGGGTATCCCATGGCCAGCTAAGTTGACACATAAAAACAACCATCAGAGTGGTAGTAAAAACTGGGAGCTTGCCATGCAATCAGCTTCATACAACTCCGTAGGAATATACAAAATGGAAGGAGAGCCAGTGCGCTTGCTGCGCAAATGGAGCTTCAAGGTAAATCCCTAGCCTCTCTTTTTTTTTTTTTTGGTACGCGGGCCTCTCACCGTTGTGGCCCCTCCCGTTGTGGAGCACAGACTCCGGATGCGCAGGCTCAGCGGCCATGGCTCACGGGCCCAGCCGCTCCGCGGCATGTGGGATATTCCCAGACCGAGGCACGAACCCGTGTCGCCTGCATTGGCAGGCGGACTCTCAACCACTGCGCCAGGGAAGCCCCCTAGCCTCTCTTTTTAATCAGATTATCAACCCTAGTCCCCACTGCCAGCTGAAATTCAAGAGCCTCACTGGACCCAGATAGGAATGATAGTCTGGTGGAGGAGGCAGGGAATTCCCAAACAGCCTCAGTCAAAAGCAGAGTGTGGAAGGGACTCTAAATTAGGCATAAGTGCTGTGAGAGAAGAGAGACTGGGCAAGGAGTTTTGGCTTCTGTAATAGACAATATTCAAGAGTGGGTGTGTCTATTGATCCAAAGTAGAGTTTCCTTCTGGAACAAGGAAAGGGATATATAACAGAGCACCATATTTTTCTGACTCAGTGAAAGAGCAGCACAGAAACTCAGAGAAGTTAAGCGTTAACTAAGCTGCAAGGAACCTGAACTGCATTTCATCTTAGAGCCCTGGGGGAGGGGCTCAGCCGTCTGAGTCCTGTTAAACCAGGGGTGAAGAACTTAAGCCTGAGGTTGAGGCTTCAGACTCATTAGTTGGGAACTAAAGGCTGAAAACTAAGCTGTCTGTGTTTGGTCTGAAGCCCTGGCTTGCGACAGTGAGCTAATAGGCTCTCCCCAGGACTCTGTCAAGAAGGGCCTTTCCTTTAGTGAAAATGGGGGATTATGTCCCTGGGAGGTTATAGAGCTTCTCTTAGGGCAGGAAGTAAATCAATACGGATGCTGGCAACAGAATCACATAATTCTTCCGACTTGCAGTGGTGTCTCAAATATTATCCTGAGAGCCATGGAGCCACCGCAGGTGAAGTGTAGTGTGTGTGTGTGTGTGTGTGTGTGTGTGTGTGTGTGTGTGTGTGTGGGCATGCCTGTGCACGCACAGAATCTAAAAGAGCTCGCCTTTCATCCTTCCTTGGACTTCCAGAGCACTTTGTATGTTTATTACCCCATCATGCCCTTTACTGGGGTTGTATGTGCACTCCCCATGCCCTCACTGGACTGGGAACATCACAGAAGCAAGAAAAAACTTCTCGATTTGTTTTATAACACGCACTGTGCCAAGCACGTGACTGTGCATGGACACACGGAGTTGCAGGATCCTCCTGTAACAGGGCACAAAGTAAGGGGGTCGGGGGAGCACACAGAGAACAACCCACAACCCTCAGGTTTTTTGTGCCCTGCCAGCAGTATGGGGCCACACTGACGTCCTGTTTGCAGCTATGGTCATTACACACTATTTGGAGCTCCATTTTCCAAACGGTGCTCCGTGGAGCACTGTTTAGCGAGATGTTAATAGCATTTCTGCAAATAAATGAAACAAGTAAGTAAAATTTTTAAATGATCTGTATTCAAGTAAATCTATGATACACTATAGTACTGCTGGTGACCTGTGACTTTATGGTTTTTCTTTGTGTTGCTCTTGTTTTTTTTTTAACCCAGCTAGATATAACTTTTATTATTTATTTATTGTATTGGAACGTAGTTCACGTACTATATTACATTAGTTTCAGGCGTACTACATCATAATTTGACATTTGCATACATTATGAAATGATCACCACAAGTCTAGTAACCACCTGTCCTCATTCAAAATTATTACAATATTATTGACCATATTTCTTATGCTGTATATTACATGCTCATACTTTATTTATTATAGAACTGGAGGTTTTTACCTCTTAATCCCCTTTATCTATTTTGCCCACTCCCCACATCCCTTCCTTCTGGCAACCACCCAGTTTTTCTCTGTATCTATGAGTCTGTTTTCATTTTATTTTGTTTGTCTTGTTTTTTAGATTTCCATATATAAGTGAGACGTGTGGCATTTGCCTTTCTCTGTCCAACTTATTTCACTTAGCATAATACTCTCTTGATCCATCCATGTTGTTGCAAATGGCAAAGTATCTTTTTAAAGGCTGAGTAATATTCCACTGTGTGTGTGTGTGTGTGTGTGTGTGTGTGTGTGTGTCTGTCTGTCTGTCTGTCTGTCTGTCTGTCTTGATATTCTGAGCTGTGGTTCTCCTTATAAACTAGAAAGGTATATTCTATGAAGTGCAGGGAGTCAGGCTTTGGCATCAGTTGGGCCTCTGCCTTCCTTCTCGGCTGTATGCTCATAGACCTCAGTTTTCTCATCATCACACCAGTGATAATCATATCTATCACATAGGATTAGTGTATGCATTTGATGAATTCATTTAAACCATCAGCCACATATAAGGGATTCAGAGGTAAGATTCTATATCTTTTGTCTTACCTATAATGCTTAGCACTGTGCTTTGGAAATGACATATCCAACAGATACTGAATATTTGGTGAATGAATAAATGAGTTATTAGAATGTAATTTTCTGAAGGTTTTTCAAATAGGTGGACTTAAGTCTGTTTGTCCTTCCCTGACTAAACTTCCAATTTCATGAATTTAAAAGTAAACCTACTAAGCTATGTTAATGTCAAGCACAGTATCTGGTACATAATTTCTGTTTTCATAAATATTTAGTAACTGAATTAACAAATAAGCCGCTGAGTCTGAAATCTACAACAGCTGGATCTGGTATGTAGGCTAGGTGGCATGATTAAGAAAAACATTTTAATTTCATAAAAATTTACTTTAAAAAAATACTGATTTATTGAGGTATAATCAATATATAAATAACTGCCTCTATTTAATATGTACAATTTGTTAAGTGTGGACGTATGAAATACCTGTGATATCATCACTGCAATCAAGGTAATAAACAGATCTAACAGCTCCCAAAGCTTTCTGTGTCCTCTTTTCCCTGAGTAAATATTTTTTTTCTGGTGGTAAGAATACTTAATATGAGATGTCCTCTGTTAACTACTTCTGGAGTGCACGATACTGTGTTGTTAACTACAGGCACTGCGTTGTAGAGCAGCTCTCCAGGACTTATTCATTTAGCATGACTGAAGCTTCATGTCCATTGAACAACAATTTTCCATTTTTGCCAAGCCTATATCCTCCATTTGTGAAAAGCCGTTCTAGATCCCATAGTGCCTGCTAAGCTGTCTGATCTCATAAACCATCTCTGTTCACCTTCTGTCTGAAGTGTGCAGTTTGTCAGCTTGACTTCTACTCCTTGCGGGGTCTCTCTCTAAGTCCCATCATGGGTACAAGTGAGACTGGGTCATGCATGCATGAGAGTGTGTGTGTGTGTGTGTGTGTGTGTGGCAGAGCTGGGGGGAGAGCCGTGGGGGACAAAAGAAGTAAGAGGTGTGCTTGATAAAAAATACCTGCTTTCCTACTGTTCTACTTTTCTACGTTCCTATTTTAGCACTTCACCCTATCCTATTCAACATCCTAAACTTATTTTTAACCCATTCCCCAGCCTGCACCGTCCTATCTCCAGAGATACTACCCATATTCCCACTCATTCTGAATGCAATATAAAGCGTAATAACTCACACATATATGGTGCTTTCTTTTTTATGTGTTACTTTCATGTGTATTATTCTATTTAGTTATCTCATTATTCCCATTTTTCAGATGAAAATTATTCCCATTTTTCAGATGAAAAGCAAATATAGAGAGGTAAAGGTGATCAGCTGGGGGTCTCAGGCCAGGAGAGAGTGGTTGTATTTGGAATTAAATCTTTTGTTCAGAGAGTCAATTACAATTGTCTGCAAGTTGCATCATTACATTAAAGGTGATGGGGTTGGTGGCCTCTCTCTCTCTTTCTCCTTATATCTTCTTTCTAGTTCTGACTCTTTGACCCAATCAGTCTTGGTTTTTATATTTGATATTTACATTTTTTCCTTTTTGATTTTTCTTTTAGAGCATCTTTCAATTTCTCTCCTAGAGCTGGCTAGTTTCCTGGAGGACTGCTTAGGTGACCAAACTTCCCTCTCCAGCCCACCTTCTTTTTGTCTCTGTAGTTTTGTTCTTCATCTTAGTTAGCTGGTATACCAGCCAGGTGGTGGTTCAAGCCAGAATTCTCAAAGATATATTTACATCCACAAGAAGAACTTGATTTGTTGTGTTGGAAGATGTCAAACAATTGCCAGAAAGGAAACCAATTGTGTTCTTTCCATGGGCTGGGCTCTGTATGAGGCATTTAAGTGATATGATCATGAGATTCTGTGGAACAGACTGCTGGTGTGGCTGGCTCCCATCCTGGAGGAGGTGGCATTTGAGATTAACCTGGAAGGAGGGGGATTTAAATAGGCGAAAGGACAAATTAGCAAACCAGGAAAAGTGCTAAGCAAGGAGCTAAGAGCCATGTAGCATTAATGGTTGCATTTCTTGTGTATTCACAGCGCAGGTTTTGTGATTAATTCCTGTAATAGAGAGACTAAGCTGCTGCAGCAGAGACCCGACAATACAATGACCTAATGAGCAAAGAAGTTTATTTCTCTCTTATGAAACAGTCCTGATGTGAACAGTCCAGTTCGGTTGGTCTGCCATCCCCTGGGGCACTGCCATTTTCTGCATGGTTGAAGCTGGTTTGATGCCCCATTCAGGTTCCAGCCATTGGAAAGGGTTGCGGGGAACATGCATGAGGCACATCCCATGTCTCACAACCCAGGTCAAAGGGACCAAATGAGGCTGGGCCTGTAGTCTAGCTAGGCTGTCACGTGCTTACCTTCAATTCCATTCCATTCAACTTGGCAGGTTGAGAGAATGGATTTTTTGGGTGACCTGCAGTCTCGCTACCTTCCCAGTGATTTCCTCCACTCCTTTTAAAGCTTGTTGGGAGTGACTGTGGGCTTTCTGGGAGCAGGTAGGAGTGTGTGGCAGGCAAGAGGAGAAAAGATCCTTCACAGAATCTAATGCTGGGGTGTGACGCTCACACTGTATGTTCCCACTGACCACACTGGACAGAGCCATTCTACTTCTAGAATCAAATGATAAAAGGAGACTTTTTCTAATTTGTAGAAACAACAAAGTTAGCAGTTAGATTGGAATGTTTACAACTTAAAATTGTCTTCTGGTAATTTTTCATTAAAACTTTGGCACCTGTTAAGGCTTAAATGCAGATAATGTGAAGAGATGAGAAAGTAAATGAACACGTGACATATCAAGAGTATGTTGATGCGAAGAGCTTTCCCAGCAGGACACAACCCTCTCGGTTCACATTTTATTTTATTTCTACTTGGGATTTCACTCTGCATACACATCGTGCAATCATGTTTCCTGCCAGCGGAAGCGTTTCCTATCCTGTAAACTGAAATGAAGCTCATCATTATTTTGCATGTGTGGCAAAACCTTAGCGGTTCCCAGGCACTCCTCCACTTGAGTGTGTCTGAGAACTGTTTGTTTAGAAGACACGAATGACCTGCTGTTTCATTTGCTTAGAATAAACCCACCAACTGCCTCTGATGGCAGGTGATATGGGGTGCGAGGTGAGGGGCCTCCCTTTCAAGGATATATCCTGAGAAACGCTGCTAGAATCTGTTCTCAAGTGGAAGAGAAGACACACACACACACACACACGTACATACACTTGC
Source organism: Monodon monoceros (assembly GCF_005190385.1). NCBI lineage: Eukaryota > Metazoa > Chordata > Mammalia > Artiodactyla > Monodontidae > Monodon > Monodon monoceros. Next base: position 84,133,573 of record NW_021703777.1, on the reverse strand, counting down.
TTTAATACCTACAACACAATCCAAACTGGAGGCAGGGTGGGCTTGGGCACCAGATGTTTTGCTCCTACCTTCTTCCCTGAAGCACATGCCAGTTGGTGGCAGTTTAAAAGTTTGTACTTAAGAAGCTTAATTTTTGTTTTCTTTCCAAAGAGCAAGACTCTTCCGGGCTGTCATCTTCTTCAAATGCAGCCTGGTGGGAATGAATCCTGTAAAAACAGACCATCTCTTATCATGCTTGAGAGGGTCAGGGAAGGGGCACTTCGCTGCTCTGCCTTGCAACGTTTTCCCTCAGAGTCCCATCTGCCTCATCAAATTCTGCCTCAGACTGGCTGATACCAGCCCCCTGGGAGTTGTTCTCAAAATCTAAAATCAATAAGCAGAGCTGTCAATCACCCTAGGCCTCCTCACCTGTGAGGGGCTGCCTTTCTTGACTGGGGGTTTCCGGAGATGCTCAGAATCGCATCGTTACAGCAGCTCACTTGGTCCTCAATGAAGTTGGCTAATTCTCAGGATTAACTGCCTCATTAATGAGGGAGATTCACATAGTACAAATGCTTTTAGCCAGGTTGTCAGATACCTTTGAAAGGGTTTAATGTCAATAAAAGTTTCAATGTTGCCATTAGTTTAGTTAGGAAAGCATTTAACAACTCCACTTGGGGGATCATTGCTCTGGGAAAAGACCCAGGCAGGCTATCTGCTAAATTCAGGGCTCCACGGGGCCAAGAACTTGGTTCCAAATGTAGAGAGGTTACTCTGTGAGGCCGGGGAAAGTGGAGGAGGTGATAGAAAAGTGAAAATGAATAAAAGCTAGATCGAGCTTGAACATTACTCGTGTATTACATAGCATGAAACTAAGCATGCCATTTGACTTACCAAATACTTGGCTCAAATTTGAAAACTTCAGCATTACAATTTACTGACATCCTTTTGTACCTTATTATATCCTTCCTGCCTCAGGACATTTGTATCAACTTTTCTTTCTACATTGAAGTTTTTCTTCAGGTGTTTGCAGTCACTCCTTCTTGAACTTCTTTTGATTCTTGATTTAAGTGTTCCCACCATGGGGAGGTTCTTTCATCACCCTCTTAAAAATATCTCTAACTGTCATCACTCTATCAACTTTTTCTTCAATACTGGCATGAGGGTAGGTGCTTATTTGTTTATCATCTGTTTTCCCTGTGGAGCAGAAGAAGGACTGGGTTTGTTCTGTTCACTGCTGTATCCCCAGAGCCAGGAACAATTCTTGGTATATTGTAAGTGCTCAATAAAAATATAAAAATCGAATAAATGAAATGCTAATAATAGAAATCATATTAATAATAAGATAAACTTCCCAAATACTCTCATCCAGAAATAAACACCATTCACATGAGGAACCCATCTCATTTCAGGTATTGTTCTACATATACTTCTATTAAAATAGGATACAACTATCAGTGCTATTTTAAGAGAATTTTAACTTTAATTTCATTTGAATTGAACAGAAGAAAAAAATGAAGATAAAAAGTGAAATTTTAAATGGATTTTTTTTACTGTAAGAGAGGTTATTTCCTAAAACATTCCATTAAAGAGATTATGCAAAATATTAACAAGTTGGAATCACTATCATTTTAAAAAAAATACAGTTGGAATTTGAGTTTCTACCATAAAAGATTAGTATTCTCGCATTCCCTCTTTCCCAATTTTTAAATTTATATTATTTTTTAAATAATGTTCACAGTTTACTTTTTCTTTTGTATATGTAATTCATGCAGTTGTCAAGTATTTGCTTTTAAATGGAGTCCCTAGCTACCATCAGTCCTTTCTAACGTGTTCTTCCATGCTTGAAATTTATATCTGATGAAACTCTGACTGGATTTTTTTGGCAAGTGGATTTTCCCAGCAGACCCATGGGGTGGCACTGTAGCATTGCTGTTAAGAGGGAAGTTTCCAGAGTCACCACCCGGGGATAACATCTCAGCTCCCCCATTTCCTAGCTGTGTGACCTTGGGAAAGTTGCTTACTTTCCCTGTATCTTAGTTTCTTTATTTGAAACATGGGGATAATAATAGAGCCTACTCCACAGGGCCGTGGTATGGATTAAATGAGATAATGCTCTTCACACAGTGCTTGGGACCCAGTAAGCCTGCGCCTGAATTCCCTTTGAGAGAGATCTCATTCCTTTCAGGGTTGTCTGCCCAATATATATTTCTTACCAGGCCTAACTGTGGAGACCAGCAGATCAAAATTTCTTTCCTCCCTAGACCTCACACCTAAATTACACAAATATTGTCATTTCCTATGCCCAGTTCCCTCCAGTGAGGACTTGCAAGTTCAAACATTAGGATCTCTAACACTTAGAGCCATGAAATTGACTGACAGGGAGTCAAGGCAGCCAGCAGAGGGAAGACCTAGGTGGACATGGGAGGCTGGCCCGGTACTGTTGAACCACTTTGGAATCATTCTCAGGAGCCAGGCAGCTCAGGAGAAGGTCTGTAGCCTGGACTGCAGCCGCAGCCTGCATCTGACAAGTTTATTTCCACAGTTGGATGTGATTTGCCTTAATTCTTGTATCCCTCCTGCCAAGGTACATGCTGTTTGCTCAGATGTTGGTCACATTTTGATAATCGTTTAATCTTTATTTATTCTGTGCACTCTGTGGTGTAGATAATCATCTCTGGCTGCCAGAGGAGGAGACCTGCTAGAGTCAATATGGAACCTCAGGACCCCTTCCTAACGGGATTCTTCTCAAGAGGTGGATATGTTGATTTAAATGGAAAGTTCCTCACAAAACTGATTTGTGGACAAGACAGGCAAATTAGAAAAATGGGGAAATTTTCTTTATATTTTCACTTGAGGAGCTCTGATTAAGTCTTCTTCTTCTCCCTTTTTTTTTTGTGCTTACTATTATTGCCTACATTTTGTCATTTCTCTATCACCTAACCCTTGACATAAATATACTTGAACTCATCTATTTCCTTAACTGGACTAGTGAGATGAGGGAATTGAGAAGAGTAAAACAGTTTAAAAGGATTGTCAAATTTCATCAGTGAATCCCTGCACCTAGTCATAAAAGAAATAGGCATTTTAAATTTAATTTGTGTTCATTTTTAATCTAAGAAATTCTTTTTTTAGGCTTTGTTATAAGGGTTATGGTGGTTTGACAAAAATAAATGGGGATGCTTTCTATATTCTTTTCTCTTTAAACAGTACTTAAATAGTATTAAAATTACATATTTCCATTTGATTCATGAGCTTTTAAAAAGTAATCTTTTTAATTCTCAAAAGAACTTTGTGTATTTTGTTCTTGGATGTACTAACTAATTTTTCACCATGGTACTTTCAAAACATATGGATTATTCTTTCTTATAAATTTAGTTTAAAAATACGGATTATTCTTAATCAAGAAAAATATTACTTGGAACTTCCCTGGCGGTCCTGCGGCTAGGACTTGGCACTTTCACTGCAGTGGTCCCGGGTTCAGTCCCTGGTCGAGGAACTAAGATCCTGCAAGCCATGGGGAGTGGCCCACAAAATAATAAAAAATAAAAAAAAAATAGGTACTTAAAAAAAAGAAACTCGTTACTTGAACTTTAAACTCTTGCCTATGAATATTATCTCCTTTGGTCTGTGAATCAAAAATTCAGTCAAGGGAGGTAATGTAGACAGAGTAGACTGAAGGGCATTTGAGAGGTCCTTTCGTTCCAAATCATCAGAGAGGGTGGTGAGTGGACCTCCTAGCTTTGACTTTCTGCTTGACACTGAGTTGGACTTTGTGCCCTCAGCTTACATTGAGGGATGTCCTGAAGAAATCAAAGTTTTGTAGGGCAATTGCTGAAGACACTGTACTCTGTGTTACTCCTTTAGATAGACCTAGACAAGCTCTTTCATTTAGACCTATGCTGTCCACATGTGGCTATTGAGCACCTAAAATATGGCTAATACAACTAAGGAAATAGATTTCTTTTTTTTTTTTTTTTTTTTTTTTTGCGGTACGCGGGCCTCTCACTGTTGTGGCCTCTCCCGTTGCGGAGCACAGGCTCCGGACGCGCAGGCTCAGCGGCCATGGCTCACGGGCCCAGCCGCTCCGCGGCATGTGGGATCTTCCCGGACCGGGGCACGAACCCGTGTCCCCTGCATCGGTAGGCGGACTCCCAACCACTGCGCCACCAGGGAAGCCCGAGCCTTGATTTTGAAGTCACAAAGACATAGGTTTGAATTCCAACTTTTCCCCTTCCCTGGTAAGTGACTTTTGTGAATTATATAAAACCTTCCTGGGCCTCATTTTCTCATCTTGGAAATGGAGATGAAGGTAGCTATCTGCTGTGAAGTCACGTGTGAATAGAATTTGGGGTGCGCCTGGGCATGAATAAGTGCTCGAAATCACATACTTCTCGTGGCTTCCCTCCTTGCTCCCCATTGTTTTCCAGGCCACCATTTGTTACACGTGAACACCTGAATTTCCTGACCGCTTCCACCTCCGCTGACTGCTACTTCCACCATCGTTTTCCTGGTAGCTAACATCTATTGAGTGTTTACTCTGCGCCAGATACTGTACTCTTATCTCCTCGAACAATCTGTTGGACAATCAGGACATCAGGGTTTAGAGAGGTTAAATAACTTGCCTAGGGAAATTGTTATTCCTACATGTAATTAGAAAGAAATAGAACAGAAATGCAGAAGTTCATCTGTCTGACTCCAAAGCATATGAACCTTTCATCAAACACATTAGTAGCAATAATCCATTGACTTCAGTTCTCTGAAACAGTGGTTACCAAAAAGGTTCTGAAATTGCAGGTCAATTTCTCTGAAGAATTTTGCCTGCATTTAGGGAGCAGCTGCCCCGTGATTGGCTGGGGCCAGTGTGTCTTGGGGCTCAGCTGAGTCCTTTCTGCTGAGAACTACAGAAAGAAGAAAGGGTATGTCATCTTATGAGATTAAATTTTTTTTTGAGAAAGTGACACATAAATTAACTGTTATGAACATAAAATACCTCAATTAGGATGAGAGTTCAAATTATACTATATTCAAGCCAAGCTTTAGTACTTAGTTTATATAGTAACTAGCATAAGCTCTTCTCTTTAAATATTACTTTAAAAAGTAAGGATAAAAGGCTGTGCTGGATTCTTCCCTGTTTAGTGAGTGTATGATTGTTGGTTTGCAAACTGGCTTCCTGACCTGGAACCAAGGAGAGACTGAAGAAAGAAGCAGCCTCTCCAGATTAGTAGGTGGCACATTTGATAGGCCAGGGAACTGACATACGAGGCTGGTCCTGTGCAAGACAAGTAAATCTCCACACCCATCCTCCAGAATCTTAAATGTTTATGTAGTGGCCTTAAATGGGACCAGTCCCTTATACCATACAGATGGTCTTAACAACACATGCTCTCTCAAGCCTGCATCCTTGAAAATGGCTCCCACTGTGGCAACAGTGGGCATTGTCAGGGAGGAAGAAATTTTCCTCTACCCTTCTAGGTTCTTCTGGCTGGTCTAAGAATTAAGTTGACATAAGACAGATTAACAGGAGAAAATCAAACAAATGTTTTATAACATGTGTACATGGGAGAGACCCAGGAAAACTGAGTAACTCACCAAAATGGCCAAAGCCCTCACCTTGAATACCATCTTCAGCTAAAGACAAGTGAGGATGTTGAGGGTAGTAGTTTGAGGCTTCAAAGGGGAGGAAGGTAATTCACATGGAGATGCAAAAGCAAATGTTTGGTAAATAAATGTTTGCTTAGCCAAGCACAGGCAATGGACATAGAGTGGTCTCGAATCTCCACCACCACCACATCCAGCGCATATACTATCTCTGGTGATGGCTCTATTCTGGGAACAGGCCTTTTATCTAAATTCTTTAGGTAACTTAGGAGGAGGTCTTGTAAAAAGAAAGACTTCCTGAGTCTTCTGATTCTTAAAAATAATCAGCCTAAATTACTCCTCATGCCAAAGAGACACATCTTGGGGTGACAAATTTTGTTCCTCTACAACAGAAAGTACATTCTAAGGTCAGGGAAAGGGGCGAGGGACTTCTGATTGCCGGGGTCCAGCTTGCAGGTCACCTGGTGGTCACATCCTCCCAATGACCTCCTCCACCAATGATGCTATCATCTACTATTAAACAAGTGTGTTATGCAGTAAGCACTTCTTCCAGTGTATATCTTCCAGCTTTTAGTAGACGAAATTTAGATGGCCAAAGTTAAGCAAAGCACACCACGACAAACCAAAAACAGATGAGAGAAACATAATTTTGTTTGGCTCTAGATTTTCTTATCTCACATCCTCAGAATCCCTCCATCTTCATGTATGACTCCTTTCTAAAGAGGAAAGAGCCTATTCTTGCTAGTTATTTTGAGAACATATGGACAGGATAAAGTTTATTTGTTTAATCAAATATACCCAGTAAAGTTCATTCAGTCATTTATTTACTCACTCATCAGAAAAATATGTATTGATCACTCTATCTTAATAAATAAGTTATAAACTTTTAGCTGTGAGCCATGCCCTGTTCTAGGTACTGGAGATAGAGTGAAGAATGTGTGGGTGTTAGAGTTTTTCTTGAACTCAAGCTTTGAGAGAGGAGACAGTAAGTGACCATGATGAGGTAAGGGATGGACATGGAGAGCCTGATGAGGGGATGGTGTCATAGAGAAAGGGCAGATGTTGCAAGGAAAGATGGAGACACCAAAATGCACTCTTTCCTTCAAACTGCCTCACATATAACAGACATTCAAAAATTATTTGTTGAATAAACAAACAAATTTTGTCAAGAATTGGTTCCTCTCCAAAAATGTTCCCCACAAGGCTTATATCATTGCACTGCTTCCCAATCCCATTGAAGGTATGCTGCACGGGTAATGGTGGCATCGAGGACTCTTATTAAAAATTCTCTCTCCTGAGAGGCTTTAAATATCACGGTCAAGGATAAATGAAAAGCGAGGTCAAGAAGATTCTCAAAATGCTTCTTTGTAAAAACTGCAAACATAAATACCAGTTTGACTTGCCTGTTGTTGTCAATCTTGTTTTTTGTTTTAAAATATGGATTTTGAGATCTATATGTAAAATATGGATTTTGAGATCTATTTTAAAATATGGATTTTGAGATCTTACATCTATATATGTAAGTTCACTTATCAGAAGGAAGTCTTTCTGACTCAATGTTCTTTGTTTAAGGGGTGCTGCTTACCCAGTCTGGGGCAGCAGAATCAAAGTCATTGCTTCTTTCAACATGTTCAGCAAAATGCTTGCCAACATCTATGTATGCTCTGTTGTTTTCAGGGTTTAACTTTATAGCCATTACTTGTTCACTGCCATGTGGGATGTGTAAGGTAAAATGTTGGGTTCAAAAGTATCATCATGGATGACAAGCCATTTTTAATCACTCACTATTTTCTTTTGAGGAAGTCAAGATTTTGTCATTTTGAGAAGACATGAGTCTAAATATATGCTTTTACTTATTACAGTTGCCACTTTATTACTTGGGGAAAGTTTATGTAAGATAAGAACGGCAGGGGCTTCCCTGGTGGCGCAGTGGTTGAGAGTCCACCTGCCGATGCAGGGGACACGGGTTCGTGCCCCGGTCCGGGAGGATCCCACATGCCGCGGAGCGACTGGGCCCGTGGCCACTGAGCCTGCGCGTCCGGAGCCTGTGCTCCGCAACGGGAGAGGCCACAATAGTGAGAGGCCGGTGTACGGCAAAAAAAAAAAAAAAAAAAAAAGAACAGCAGACTGATCCCCAAGAGGAAAATAACATTTTGCTGTAAACCAGTTTCACTGCAAACCTTGGGGTGTTAGATTCTTGAATGAATTTAGACTATACTCATTATAACTTGGTATTTGTTATTTCATGAGATAATCTCATTCGAGCTAAGCTGTATGCCTTCTTCACGGAGAAAATTTACAAAAGGAAGTGATTTCTGGCTGAGTGCCATAATGCTGTGTTTTACATGGGGCAGGAGGAAGTGTAGTGCTGAAGAGGGTGTATGTAAGACCACAGAGATTCATGGAGGTCCCACATCACTATGGTGATATGCTTCCACTGGCTAGAGAAAGTTGACTCAAAGAGCTGTTAGAGTTGGAGAAGGAAACAGTTATTGATTAAAAAATTTTTCTTTTATTGTGCTAAAATGTAACATAAAATTTACCATTTTAACCATTTTTAAAATTAATTTTTATTGGAGTATAGTTGCTTTACAATGTTGTGTTAGCTTCTACTGCACAGCAAAATGAATCAGCCATGCATATACATATATCCCCTCCCTTTTGGATTTCCCTCCCATTTAGGTCATCACAGTGCATTAAGTAGAGTTCCCTGTGCTATACAGTATGTTCCCCTCAGTTGTCTATTTTATACATAGTATCAATAGTGTGTATGTGTCAATCCCAATCTCCCAATTCCTCCCACCCACCCCCTTCCCCCTTGGTATCCATACATTTGTTCCCTATGTCTGTGTCTCTATTTCTGCTTTGCAAATAAGGTCATCTATACCATTTTTCTAGGTTTGACATATATGTGTTAATATACAATATTTGTTTTTCTCTTTTTGACTTACTTCACTCTCTGTGACACTCTCTAGGTCCATCCACTTCTCTACAAATGACCCAATTTCGTTCCTTTTTATGGCTGAGTAATATTCCATTGTATATATGTGCCACATCTTCTTTATCCATTCATCTGTCGATGGACATTTAGGTTGCTTCCACATCCTGGTTATTGTAAATAGTGCTGCAGTGAACATTGTGGTACATGACTCTTTTTTTTTTTTTTTAACATCTTTATTGGGGTATAATTGCTTTACAATGGTGTGTTAGTTTCTGCTTTATAACAAAATGAATCAGTTATATATATACATATGTTCCCATATCTCTTCCCTCTTGCGTCTCCCTCCCTCCCACCCTCCCTATCCCACCCCTCCAGGCGGTCACAAAGCACCGAGCTGATCTCCCTGTGCCATGCGGCTGCTTCCCACTAGCTATCTACCTTACGTTTGTTAGTGTGTATATGTCCATGCCTCTCTCTCGCTTTGTCACAGCTTACCCTTCCCCCTCCCCATATCCTCAAGTCCGTTCTCCAGTAGGCCTGTGTCTTTATTCCTGTCTTACCCCTAGGTTCTTCATGACACTTTTTTTTTCTTAAGTTCCATATATATGTGTTAGCATACGGTATTTGTCTTTCTCTTTCTGACTTACTTCACTCTGTATGACAGACTCTAGGTCTATTCACCTCATTACAAATAGCTCAATTTTGTTTCCTTTTATGGCTGAGTAATATTCCATTGTATATATTGCCACATCTTCTTTATCCATTCATCGGATGATGGACACTTAGATTGTTTCCATCTCCGGGCTATTGTAAATAGTGCTGCAATGAACATTTTGGTACATGACTCTTTTTGAATTATGGTTTTCTCAGGGTATGTGCCCAGTAGTGGGATTGCTGGGTCATATGATAGTTCTATTTGTAGTTTTGTAAGGAACGTCCATACTCTTTTCCATAGTGGCTGTATCAATTTACATTCCTACCAACAGTGTAAGAGGGTTCCCTTTTCTCCACACCCTCTACAGCATTTATTGTTTGTAGATTTTTTTGTGATGTGCACAACTTCATGACATTAATTATATTCACAATGTTGCACAGCCATCACTACTGTTTCCAAAACATTTTCATCAAATTCCGTCCCACACCTGCCACAGATACTCTGTTAAGCAGTAATCCCCCATTTTCCCCTCTTCCTAGACCCTGGTAACCTCTAATATTCTTCCTGTCTCTATGAATATGCCTGTTCTAGATGTTTGATATAAGTATATTCATACAATATTTGTCCTTCTGTGACTGGCTTAGTTCACTTAGCATTATGTTTTCAAGGTTCATCCAGTTTTAAAATCTGTTAGAACTACATTCCATTGGATGGCTGAATAATATCCCATTGTATCTATAGAGCGCATTTTATTTATCTGTTCATCTGTTGATGGATATTTGTGTTGTTTCTACCTTTTGGTTATTGAAAATAATGCTGCAGTGAATAACTATGATTGGGTTTTTCTTTTCAATTCTTTTGGGTATATAACTAGGAGTGAGAATTGCTAAGTCATATAATTCTATGTTTAGCTTTTTGAGGAAATGCCAAACTATTTCCACAGAAGGTTCTACCAGCAATGTACAAGGATTCTGATCTCTCCACATCATTACCAGTGCTTGTTACTTTCTGGTTTTTTGTTTTTTCTTGGCTTATAGCCAAAGTAGATGTGAAGTGATATCTCACTGTGGTTTTGGGTTTTGATTTGCATTTCTCAAATGACTAATAGTGCTGAGCATCGTTTCATGTGCTTGTTGGCCATTTGTATATCTTTTTCTTTGGAGAAATGTCTGTTAAAATATTTTGCCCATTTTTAATTAGGTTATTTGTGGTTTTGTTCTTGAGTTGTAGGAGTTCTTTACATATTCTGGAATTAAACTTTCATGAAATATATTATTTGCAAACACTTTCCCCCACTCTGTATATTTTCTTTTCACTTCTTTGATAATGTCATTTGATGAACCGAAGTTTTTTATTTTTGTGAAGTCCAATTTATCTTCTTTTTCTTTTGTTGCTCTTACTTTTGTTTGTATATCTAAGAATTCATTTCCAAATCCAAAGTCAGTCAGATTTACCCTTATGTTGTCTTCTAAGAGTTTTATAGTTTTAGCTTCTATATTTACGTCTTTGATCCATTTTGAATTAATTTTTGTATATGATGTGAGGTAGGGGTTCAACTTAATTCTTTTGCATGTGGAAATCTAATTGTCCCTATCACTGATTCTTTACTCCTCTCACAAATGTTTTTTTCTTTCCTGTCAATATCTTTAAAAGTTTAAGAATTCATCTTAACCATCACATAAAAATAAGACAAAATAAACTTCTCATTACCTCACATTTTAAGGGTTAACTCCATTTCTGACATTTTTTGTTTAGAGAGGAGCAGCATCCACAGACTGCTTTTTCTCAGTAGGACCTGAAAATTGCAACTTTATTTTCTGAGGGGACTAACGTGTGACAGACAGCTTGTTATGGAACTATAACCTTTTTTTGTTTTGTTTTGGAACTATAAACTTTTATGAATAACTTGAAGTAGAGGTTTTCCAAGGTCCTTTAGGGTTAGATAGTCACCTGTACAGTTTCTTCAGATGTCAGAAATAAGGTTGACTGGGTTGTTTGGAAGCCACTGATATCATGGGGATATTTTAGCATCCAGAAAATAATCAATAAGTATATACTGATTGATGGGCTTGAGGAGAGATGCCTCTGGCAGAATCTCAGTCCCATTTTGATTTTGACAGCTCAGGGCCCATGACTGTGTCTGTTCATCTTTCAGTAATTTTCTTGGCTCAAGGAAATTTGTGGCCTTTCTTTTTCGGTAACACTTTTTCCTTAAAGAAGGGTTACAGTTCCTATAGGGAAGCTGCAACCTTCCCAACTTATTTTATTTCAAGAAAATGTAATGAGCTTCTATTATGTGTTAAGAGTTATGCTAGGTATTGGGAATCCCAAGAAGAAAAAGAAACAATGCTTGCCCCAAGGTAACTCAATAATGCAGTGAGGGGAAATAGATATGTATGTATTCAGGTGTACTAAATTACTGAAGACCAAAGATAGTACTTTCCAGAAGTACAACAGTTGTGATATTTTATAAGGGTGGGCTTTGGACCCCAAATGCATGGTTCAGATACTACCTCTACAACTTACTGTGTGTGTGTGAGCTGGTTACTTAACCTCTGTGACCCTTAGTTTCCCACTGTAAAATGGAGGTAACCAAATTTAACTCAGAGGATTTTTACAATACAGCAGAGATACAAAAATACAATAGGTGAATGTTTCTAGCTGGCACACAATAATTGCTTGAGAGCTAATGTTTATAGAGTGCCCATGCAGTTCCAATCTCTCTACATGATTATCTCAAGCAATCTATGGCACAGATACTATCCCCATTTTATTGATGAAACTGACTTATGGAGGTTAAGTTGTTTGCTCCAGCTCCATAGCTAGTGAGCAGGGGCATTGAAATTTGAAGCCAAGTGGTCTAGTCATAGAACTTATATTCTTCACCACTATTATATATTGCCTTTCACTGGAACAAGTCATGTCCCGTGGTCCCGTACTTGAAGGAGTAATTATTTAGAGTTGGGATACTCATGGAAGGCTTCCTGGAGGAATTAGACCTTGAGCCTGGCCTTAAGGTATAACAGAAAAGCTTTAGTTATTATTTCTCTTTAAACTCTAGTTTAAACATATGGTGTTGTGTTAATGTTATGAGGATAGTGAACAGTATATTTATTCAACTTGATGATGCTGTGTTTCTCTAACCATCACATTTCACTATTTAATACTGTGAACGACAGCATCTCCCATAAGAGCTGTGGTGCAAAGGGGTGGATAAGGTTCCAGTTCAGAGGCTGTCACTCAGGGTTAGTGCTTTCACCACCTTCAGCAGGATGTGAAAATTATAGGTTAAAAGGGGGTAGAAGTTGAATTTGCTTCTTCAGGGCAATCCCTAGTTACCCAGTAAATATGCTTGATACTGGATAAATGTCAAAACCACCCCCCCAAACTCTGCAATCTGATAAAAATGACACCTTACACTGCTCAAGTGAGAACTCTGCGAAAGCTATAAGTTCATCCTTGTTGATAATAGGCACAGCTCATGATTATGGGCATTTGCTCAGTTTGTCCCCACTAGGACTGTAGGAGCATATTCTTCTAAAGTGATTGACAGCACACAATATATTGAGATCTTTTTATTCCTTGTATTAATATAATATGAACTGTGAGAAGATGAAAGCTCCATTTACATAACCTGAGATAAAAGGAGGTGAAATATTGTAATTATCCTTTCAAGCTAAATTTTCACTGCTATTTAAATTAACCTAGGTGAAGAGCAAGTTAAACCCAAGGAGAGCTCTTACCCCATGAAATCTACCTGTGAAATCAAGAGTGTTTATAAACTGGTCAATCAATTAGCTATTTGCTGTGGAGATGCAGACTTCAAGTTGAAAATAATGACAACAAACCCGGCAGTGCTGTGATGCTGTGGGGCATTTAAATTTTTCTCCAATGATGTTCCATTTTTATTTGGGTAAAATGGACAAGATTATTACAGCTGGCCATGCTTTCTTGGTTTTTCAAAGTAGTGAGAAGGAGAGAGCAATGATCCGGAGTCAGAGAATGTGGATTTTGGTTTGAGCTCTGCCACACGCTAATTCTGTGACCACGTGAAAGTCACTACCCCTCTCAGGTCAGTTTGCTTAAATTTCAACTGGTCTAGATGCTATCTATATACTCTACAATGCTGTGATTCTCAAAGAAAACTTATGAGTGCCTACCAGAGAGATAGTTAAACTGATATTTTAAAATCCACTATATCACATAATCCTTACAATCTAACATTAATTAAAAAAAAATCCCTGAAGTTTCTGCTCTAAAAACCAGAATGTTCAAATACTTGTTTTCATTTTAGTATAAGAAGAAGTATCGGAGGACAAGGAAGCTATAGCTTGTCTGATGCTTTGAATCCCATTAAAAATTAAATAAAATATTAAAATCAAATTGGTTATTTTTTTATTATTCTGGAAGCTACTGTTAAATTCTTTGGAGCTTTACAAGAAGAGGAGTTCAGAAGATACTTGCTTTTTTATTTTTAATTTTTAAATTTTTATTAAAGTATAGTTGATTTACAATGTTGTGTTAGTTTCAGGTCTACAGCAAGGTGAATCAGTTATATGTACACATATATCCACCCTTTTTTAGATTATTTTCCCATATGGGCCATTACAGAGTATTGAGTAGAGTTCCCTGTTCTATACAGTAGGGGCTTATTAGTAAAAGATACTTGGTTTGATTATGTATTCCTGTGTAACAAATCAACCCAAAACTTAGTGGCTTCAAGTACAAACATTGATTATTTCACAGTCGGAGTGGATCAGGAATCTGGATGAGACTTCTCTGAGTGTCTCTGGTTCAAGGTTGTGTGGTTTCAGTCACGCTGCCTGCTGGAGCCACAGTCTCATGTGAAGGTTCAACCGTGGAAGGTTCACGTCCAGGACATCTTATGTGGTTGTAGGAAGATGTAGTATATTGTAGCCTGTTGAAATGAGGGCCTCAATTTCCTGCTGTTTAAAAGTCTCCTTTCTTGGAACCCTCTTGCACTGTTGGTGGGAATGTAAATTGATACAGCCACTATGGAGAACAGTATGGAGGTTCCTTAAAAAATTAAAAATAGAGCTACCATATGACCCAGCAATCCCACTACTGGGCATATACCCTGAGAAAACCATAATTCAAAAAAAGTCATGTAGCACAATGTTCATTGCAGCTCTGCCAGGACATGGAAGCAACCTGAGTGTCCATCGACAGATGAATGGATAAAGAAGATGTGGCACATATATACAATGGAATATTACTCAGCCATAAAAAGAAACAAAATTGAGTTATTTGTAGTGAGGTGGATGGACCTAGAGAGTGTCATAGAGAGTGAAGTAAGTCAGAAAGAGAAAAACAAATACCGTATGCTAACACATATATATGGAATCTAAAAAAAAAAGTGGTTCTGAAGAACCTAGGGGCAGGACAGGAATAAAGACACAGACACAGAGAATGGACTTGAGGACACGGGTAGGGGGAAGGGTAAGCTGGGATGAAGTGAGAGAGTGACATGGACATATATACACTACCAAATGTAATATAGATAGCTAGTGGGAAGCAGCCACATAGCACAGGGAGATCATCTCCATGCTTTGTGTCCACCTAAAGGGGTGGGATAGGGAGGGTGGGAGGGAGAAGCAAGAGGGAGGAGATATGGGGATATATGTATATGTATAGCTGATTCACTTTGTTATAAAGCAGAAACTAACACACAATTGTAAAGCAATTATATTGCAACAAAGATTTTTTTTAAAAAAAAGGAAGTCTCCTTTCTCAATTCTTTGCACTGTGAACTTCATAGGGCAGCTCAAAACATGGCAGCTGAATTCCTCAAGGTGAGTGAGGGAGTGAAAGAAAATGAACATCCAGGACAGCAGCTACAGTTTTTCTATAACCTGATCTCAATAGGGACATCCCATTACTTTTCTACATTAATTAGAAACATGTCAATAATTTCAATTTGCCCTTAATGGGAGAGGATTATGTAAGGCTGTTAAACCAGGAGATGGGGATCACTGGGGTCATTCTAGGGTCTACCACAACATTAAATATTCCTCCACCTTGTTTACTTCAGGACAATGGTTATGGATATAGAAAGTGATTATTCTCTGTCTCTCACTGGAGGAAAACAATAATCTTTACACAGTAGATGCCACTTATTTAGGGTAGGTAAATTCCAGCTCTACCTTGAAATATGTGAAATATTGGTAATTTCAGTGACTTTAGAGGACTGTAGATGTATGAAAATTAGTTACCAAATATTGAGGGTATAAAGGAGAAGCAAAGATGGGCCCCCTTTATCTTGTTTTTTGGCTACAGGTAGCTTGTGATCATAGGTTATCAATCTTCACTTTGTTCAGGAGTCACATGAAAACTCGTATCTTTCAGCTTGATTATTACAGTAGTTTCTTCATATACTAGGCATGGTGACAAAGACTGTTATTTCGGGCCAAATAGCTAAGTGGACACCATTGTCTCTGTGCCCTCTTTCTCTTTCTGGTATTCTCAACATCTCTGCCAACTCCTGCTGGCAAGAAAAGATATGAAACCAGTAACTTGGAGGCACATCAACGTATTAGCTCATCCAATGGTATTTGCATTTTAAGCTTGGCTTTGTGGAATGAAAAGCTTTGTGGACTGATGAAGGAATTTCAGTAAACAGGTGGGAATGGTGTTTTCTCTCCAGAGGGAGCCTGCAGAGGGGAAAAACCTCAGTTCACACGTAGTAGGAATTACCTGCCCTTCTTAAAGGTAAAGTCCTATTTCTCATTCCAAGCAAGTGTCATGGAGCAGTGTGCTGAGTTGAAGGTCATTACGTTTCTGCGGCACAGCAGATACAACCTCTGTTTCCTGGTGTTTAGCTCTTGCGCATTGTGAAGGAGAGAAGGAAGGGACAATAAATATTGAGTTGCTGGAGAAGAGCTCTATTCTTCCTTTTATTCGACTGACTGAAGATTCCTGAGAGACGGAAATTGTGGAAAATAGTGAATAAGGTGAGTTTGGCAATGGGGCCAGGACGGAAGGAAATTGGCATAAATTGTGTGCTGTGCTTTTCATAATTGTCTTTATTTTTTATTCTTGAAGAGTAAATATTATTGTTTCTAGTTTTTAAATGAGAAAACTTGTGCTTGGAAAAATTGGGTGATTTTCTGCATCCTTAAAATGAGGATAACGCTAGCCTTTCCCTCATAGGGTTGTTGTGAGGTTTAATTGGATGAA
This sequence comes from Monodon monoceros, assembly GCF_005190385.1. NCBI lineage: Eukaryota > Metazoa > Chordata > Mammalia > Artiodactyla > Monodontidae > Monodon > Monodon monoceros. The sequence goes on along the minus strand of NW_021703777.1, from coordinate 84,117,200 downwards.
CACCTAAAAGTGTTGGATAAATGCTTGTGCTGTTCTCATTACTATTATTGCTGTTTGACAAAGTCACATAGTTAGGAATTAGCAGGGTAAGAATATGATCCAAGATACCTTATTCAACCTTTTCTGCTTCCTCTAAAATAAATAGTTCAATAGTTCATGATGGGAGGTTGATTCAGGTGGGTGAGAGAGCAAGGAAGGAAGGGAAAGAATTGCAAGTAGTAGAGGAAAGAGGCCGTGAGATGGTTTATGTAACAAGAGCAACTGAAGGGTGTGGGAGTTGATGTAGACAGACATGAATTGCTGGAGGGTTTTAAAGTCAACTGTGATTTATTTGAATTTGATATATTGCATGCCAAGGGAGGATGTTGGGAGGGTGCATTATTTGGTCAAAGCAGGGGTGAGAAAAAAGTTTTAAGGGTGACATTCTCAGCTATTAATAAAGAAGGGAGGGCAGAGGACAAGAGGCTTCTTTTAAAAATAAACTGAGACCCGGAATAGGAGGGAAGAGCAGGCAGATGATACCTTAGAATGGGTCAGATAAACACTGGGCTGCAAAATGCCGCCTCAGTTCTTGGCCATTGTTACCCCTAGACTTAGAGTCCATGATGGGTTCCATTGAGATAATGTGGTTGGCACCTGCAGACGATACCTGAGCACTGTGGGAATGAGTGGTTTTGCATGGAGCCAGAAATCCAGTGAGACTTGCCAACACATCTTCTAGGTTTTATATTTGCCATTAATGAGGACCAAATGAGGTGTGGGTTCCTGCAAAAGGCTGCACAGATGAGGTTTGCAGAATTACAAAAGTAGAATTAGCCACAGAGGCAGGGTGATTGCCAGCCTGAAAGTGTGGTGAAAATCTCTGGAATTCGTGGCTTCATGACTCGCACTGGGGCCAAGATGGATTAATGCAAATTAGAGGCAGTGGAAAGAGCTGTGTTGGTGAGGAAGATGCCTGTAGCGACAGAGGGTTCTAGTCTTGAAGGGACCTTCAAACTAAGCTACAGGTTTGGGTTTTGTTTAGTGGAAGAGAGAGGTGAATGTTATGCTTCTGTTCTCTTCTCTGTGTAGTGGAGAAATGCCCACTCCAGTGGGATGAAAAGAGATGTTGTCCCCTGTTTGCATGTACTAACTGTGTTCCTTTCAAGGGAGATACCACCTTCTTTCAGCAGGGTCACAAGTTTCAAGATGCTGGGCCATAGAAAGAAGTATTACGTTCACCTGAGGCTTCCTGAGAGTCTACCAGATTCAGTAGGTGATCTCCCTCCCCAACCCTCAGTCCCACTCAATTTCTGAGCTCATCAGACCTGGGTAGGAAATGTATCAGCAACCTCAGCTTCTCTACCTGGTGGGATCTGGAACGCAACTTGCTGTTTTGGACACAGATCATAAGCATAAAGGATAAGCCCTCCCTCACTCCCTCTGACAGACCTGTTTGTTGTATTGCCAGCCTCTGACTGGGAGTCCTGTGAATCAACAGATCATCAGGAACCTGCTCTAACCACCAACATTATTTTTAGTGGAAGCATTTATTTTGTTACTTGCTACCCTATTGGATCCTTTCAGATGTTGGCAACTGCTTGAGTCATCTTATTTCATGTATATTTTCTCTGTTCTTGACACTCCAATTTAGACTTTCTTGCCAGCTGCAGGGTTCAGATTGTAGAAGTCCCATACTCTGAAGGCAGCAGAGCCCCTGGAGGTAAGAAGAGAATGGCAAGGGATGGGAATCGCCTACCTCAGGCTTCCCAGTCTCTTCCACATCGTGATAATACTTGCACTGCTCAGGCACATGGGGATAAATGAACTAATCTTGCTGGAGATTCTGGCCTCCCAGGCTCCACCCTTGAGAACCAAAGGGATTAAGATTCTTTTAGGTTTCACACTGGTTAAGAGGTTGTAAAACTAATATAATGTTATATGTTAATTATATCTTGATTAAAAAAAAGTTGTGGTCTATCTGATCATGGACAACATTATATTTATTTGAGGGACATAGCCTAAGGCAGGAGACAATTTTCTCTCAGTGAGCATTTATAGTTTGGGGACTGTGATGGTCTCTCTCTCTGTTCTGATCACCACTGCCTACTTTGTCTGAACCAATCTTGCTTAGTTCATTCTTCTTCCTCTTGCTTCTTTAATTCTCTGTTCTCTCCCTCAGCCAACTCCTCACCTGTACTCCAATTTTTAGTCCATTTCCACCAGTTTCCCTCACCTGGAATGTTCTCTGTAAGCACATCTTGATCTCCTAGGGGAGCAGCATGCGGCGTGGTGTGGCCCAGTTGAAAGAGCAAAGGATTTTGAGTTAGATTACCCAAAATTTGAATCTCAGTTCTACCACTTACTAGCTTAATGACCCTGGGCAAATTACCTGTATAATGAATAATACTATGTCTAAAAGAGATGCTATAGTTAAAATGGTAGACATAGCTCAATAAATACCTGCTATGGTTAATTATTTATCTTTCTGTCACTAGTTGGCACTGTGTTGGACTATAGTTATTATGCAACCTCTGACAGTGTTTCTTTACTTACATCAGGGATTTGGAGTGTATTTACATTTATGTACTTCTAACAACTGCAGTGACCTAGTATTATGTGCCAATCACAACACAATAGAAGCCATACATCAGGAGAGCAACAAACGTGGGCCTAATGATACCAACAATAACCTGAAAGGAGGGAGGAATTAGAAAATCTCTAATAAAGCTATGTGAGAACTCATAACTGTGTGTTAGTCTGTTTGGGCTGCTATAACACAACACCATAGTCTGGGTGGCTTAAACAACAGAAATTGGAGGTTTTGGAGGCTAAGAAGTCAAAGATCAAGGCAATGGTAGATATGGTGCCTGATGAGAGCCCTCTTCTTAGTTTGCAGAGAGCCATCTTCTCACTGTGTTCTCACATGGTGGAGGGAGAAGAGAGAGAGAGAGACATCATCTTTCTCATGTTTCGTCATAAAAGGGCACCAATCTCATTTATTTGGGCTCCACCCTTTTGACCTAATTATTTTCCAAAGATCCCATCTCCAAATATCATCACACTGGGAATTTAGGCTTCACTGTATGATTTTTTGTGGGCAGATCAAACATTCAGTCCATAGCAAACTGAAATGATAGTGTCAGCTGTAAAGCTTGCTGGGAACTCAGTAGCAGACAGACCAGAAAGAAGAAGAAGTTGGGACCAGGTGGGTTTAGGGTTCATGAAAATTTGTCAGTATCTAAGCAGTGTGGAAACGCAACTGATTTTTGTATATTAACTTCAAATCCTGTAACTTTACTGAAGTTTGTTTATGAGTTCTAATAGTTTTTTTCAGTGGAGTCTTTAGGGTTTTCTATATAGAATATCATGTCATCTGCAAATAGAGAGTTTTCTTTCTTTCTTTCTGGTTTGGATACATTTTTTTTTTTTTCTTTCCTAATTGCTCTGGCTAGGACTTCTGGTAATATGTTGAATAAAAGTGGTGAGAGTGAGCATCCTTTTCTTATTTGTGATCTTAGTGGACCATTGAGCATGGTATTAGTTGTGGGCTTGTCATATACAGCCTTTATTAAGTTAAAGTATGCTCCCTCTATACCCAGTTTGTTGAGAGTTTTTTTGTTTTTTTTTTTCTTTTTTTTCGGTATGCGGGCCTCTCACTGCTGTGACCTCTCCCATTGCAGAGCACAGGCTCCAGACGTGCAGGCTCAGCGGCCATGGCTCATGGGCCCAGCCGCTCCGTGGCGTATGGGATCTTCCCGGACCAGGGCACAAACCCGTGTCCTCTGCGTCGGCAGGTGGACTCTCAACCACTGTGCCACCAGGGAAGCCCCTTAATATATATTTGACATTGAGCTACATACTTATCATGAATTATCTCACTGAGTCCTCATAACACATTTTCAATGTAAGTAATATTGCTATTCATACTTCATAGATGAGGAAATTGAGCATCAGAGAGGTCAAATGGAGTGGGGATTTGAATCCAGGTGTATTTGGCTCAGTCTCTATGCTACAAAGTTATCTGTGTCCACGATGCATCTTGCCTGTTACTCTGTAAACCCCTTTCAGTGGAATTGCATCTAGTTGACCCTGATAACCCTGTGATGCCTACCACTGTGTCTTGCAGGTAGTAAGTTTGTTGGATGAATGAATGAATGAATGAATAGAGCCTGTATCAACAATTACACTTTCCCTTAAGAACTAGTATCTTGTAATTTCTAAATTGGCATTTTATTTGTAACAAAACTCTTGGAAAAGGGCAATAATAAAGTGATAAACAACCGACTATCTAAAATATTAGTTTCTATATCATCTTATTTATTTTCAATATTGCTCTAAGAGTCCTCATTTAAAAAGGAAAAAGTCTCATTAAGCAAGAATCTTAAAACAAGCACTGTGCAACGTATTTGTGTGTATATATATATATATATATATATATATATATATATTTATTCCATGTGGTGATGCTTTGTGCCCTTAATTTTTATCTCTAACACAGAATTAAATTGTTTAGCAACCTGAAAATTGAAAATTTTCTCTGTATCCAGAAAAAAAGGATCATTTCTGGACTGAGTGTGAATAAATGTTCCCTGGTTAGCATTTTAGTTCTTCACCAGTCTAATGTCAGAGATTTGTAATTTCTGGATTAATTATTAGTCTAGGCAAAGACTATGTGCTGTCATGCTTCACAATCAATACTCAGACTGTTTTGAAAGAAAGATAATTTGGTGTTTTGAAACAGAGATAATTTTGTGTTTTCTGGCTCATTCTTCAGGGATAAAAATAAATTGGAGAATATGCACCTCTCATCTTTATTGCAGTGGAGACAGCAGTTGATTAAGTTGTCACCCAACTGTAAACAACCTATGTCAGTTATTTTACAACTTTAATAAAGTTTTTAGAAACTTACATCAAAATTTTAATCAACATTACATGTATTATTTATAATACCCAGGTAGTATCTGTGTGTTGTATTTATAAGCATTGAGCATGGTACAGAATTTCAAACTTGATTCTTTATTAAATTTTAATTCTCAAACTTAACTCCTCTAGGTGAGCACAGAGAGGAAATAACAAAGTTCTTGTCTTTGGACAAGACAAAGAAGTTCTTATTTTGGGAATGACAGTGCTCCCCAGACCTGTTAGGGCCTCTTGGAGTCCAGTAGTAATGCCTCAGGGGAGTCCCCCAAGTCCTCCATGACTTTGACACTTGCTTTCTATTTTTGCCTGTTGAATTACTGAGTTTACCGATATTCCTATATACTCAGTATTGTCCCAACTAACTAGGGGTAAAAGTACTTTATAAAACCCACCAAATACGTTGGAGGAAATAGATTATCCAAAGTCAAAGGATGGTGGGGGAGAAACGCAGAAAACAGCAGGAGGGGATTGAGGAGGTAGGTATCTGACGCATAAAAAATTCATGCTGAGCCTTCCTAAGCTGCTCAAATGAAGAGTGATCAAGGCAAAACTAATGTCTTCGTGTCATTTAGAGGAGGAAAGACATACTTTATAGAGCATACTTTTTATTCTGAGAATATATGTGAAGGGAGGGGAAAATGCAATTAAAATAACATTTTTGTTCAGCATGTGCTGTTTAGATTGGCACTCATATTAATTCAAAAAGGGGAAGATTATCATCAAATATTTAGTATCCTTTTGTGTAATATAACAACTTCAGTAAACAGTCTCTAACTTTTTGGAGTTATCTTTCTAAGGCAGAATTAAGATACTGTAGGCAGAAATCTGACCATTTAAAGACAGGGACAGTATTCTCTGTGGCTTGAGATAAGCATAATAAACAAATCTCTTCTTATGCAGGAGCTGGGTTTGCTAGTTTGAAAAGCAGAACTTTCAAAGCCTGAATGTATCACAGGCATGCTTCCCACAGGATAATTGTTCTATTCATTTTAAAATGGCTTTGGATGACTGAGGCCCCTTGGCAAAGGATTATGGATACCTTGGTAAATATTGAAGAGCCAGAAAAGTGTTTCTCAGATTTGCCAATGGGCAAATGGTTTTACTTTTGGATTAAATGGTGAATGCTTTTCTTAAAAGAGTGCAACATGAATAATGTTTTTGCTCTTCGTCTAATTTAACTGATTAGTAAGAACCAAGTGCTCTAAGGATATAACCATTCCTTCAAATTTCCCCTGAGGATGTTGACTGTACACTGGCAGCTAGTGGGCCACATGGCCCTGGAGATATATTTTGTTTGGCTTACAAAGGGCTCTTGTTGATATTTTTAAAAAAATAAACCAACATTTAAAAATTGGGAAATTGTAACTAAATACCTAGATTTATGCCTTGTCTTGAAAAATATGGCCATACCATATTTTCACATAGGCACAACTTAGTTGGAGTTAAGAAATGGCTGCCTTTTTTGTTACCCAAGTTCTTCAGTTTCCTGATATTTTAAAATATTTTAATCGTTTTGCTCTTCTAAGAAGACTTTGGAGACATTCTTTTTCTTCCTAATTGCTTCCCCATCTCCATAAAATTTTAAGACTATGGATATGCTATGTATCTGTTTAGGTACTGTGGCCCTTTGGAGGATCACAAACTGCTGTAATATCTAAGGATTTTGTGTTCTTAAGAACAAATTTTTGCCCCCTTGGGAATGATATCACCCCGTGGAACACACATGCTGCTCTAAACCCTATGGTTCTTCAGCACGGAGCCTCAATATGTTTAGTGGGACTGAAAATAAAATATATATGACAAAATTGGAACAGCATAATCCTATACCACCTCTTCTTTACTCCTTTATGTGCCTGGCCCATGTGGACATTTATGTTTGCAGTCTCTGATCTATTTGGAATAAAAATAATCCCTGAGACCTCTAAGGGCTTTGAAAGCAGGCCACTTGCCTGAGATACCTGAGCTAGATAGCTATGGGCTTCTATGTTGAGCTGTGGAGTGGCCATTTTCTTCAATTATTTCCTTAGGTGAATGCAGGATGGGTGCTTTTTAATTCAGAAAAGAAATAATTGAGGATGTGTCCTGGTCATGATCTAGTGAATTTCCTTACTTAACTGGTAGGTGTTTGTGCTCAACAAATATTGATTGAAACTTACTCTAATGCTAGGTCACGACACCAATGAAACACTGCATCGTAAACCAAGCACAGTGATGAATTTGATCTTGAGAATCTTCTTCTGGTCCTCCAGTCTAACCATTGGGTGTTTGGTAAAAGTTATTAATGAGTGGCTTAAAATAACCAACATTTAAATGCTGAAAATAGAAGTATTAGTAAAAGTAGGAGGCATCTACTAATTCACTGATCATTGGTGATGGTTAGTAGGCTGAAGCAGTTTGTGTGTGATATGTTCTTCCTTGCAAATGAAGCTTGTATGTTTGTTGGACAGAACAAGAAGATACAGAACAGTAAAATGCTAACGGTAGGAATTTAGATATTAGGAAGAATTATCTTTTGGCTTCATGAAAGCAAGGCTAGGGTTCAACTGTTGGGGTTTATTTGATAATTAGGAGATGGGCTAGATCAGAGGACATTTTGACACTTAGTGTATGTAAAATGCGGTAAGCAATACTATTTTTTAAAATATTTATTTATTTATTTGGCTATGTTGGGGCTTAGTTGCAGCACGTGGGATCTTCGTTGCGGCATGTAGGATCTCTCACTGCAGTGCACAGGGCTTCTCTCTAGTTGTGGCGCCTGGGCTTAGTTGCCCTGCGGCATGTGGATTCTTAGTTCCCCGACCAGGGATTGAACCTGGGCCCCTGTGCATTGGAAGGCAGATTCTTAACCACTGGACCACCAGGTAAGTCCCACCAATACTATTTGGAGAGTTTTTTTCTATGTGTGTGTTACATGTTACAGAAGTATAGGTGGTATGAAAAAAATCTCAGCTTTTTTTTTTAATATACAAGTATTGAAAGATCTTTTTATTTATTTATTTATTTATTTATTTATTTGCGGTACACGGGCCTCTCACTGTTGTGGCCTCTCCCATTGCGGAGCACAGGCTCCAGACGTGCAGGCTCAGTGGCCATGGCTCACGGGCCCAGCCGCTCCGCGGCATGTGGGATCTTCCCAGACCGGGGCACGAACCCCCGTCCCCTGCATCGGCAGGCGGACTCTCAACCACTGTGCCACCAGGGAAGCCCGAAAGATCTTTTAAAAAATATATTTATTATTTATTTAGGCTGCGCTGGGCCTTAGTTGTGGCACGTGGGATCTTCATTGCAGCATGAGGACTTTTAGTTGTGGCATGCATGCAGGATCTAGTTCCCTGACCAGGGATTGAACCTAGGCCCTCTGCATTGGGAACACAGAGTCTTACCCACTGGACCACCAGAGAAGTCCCAATTCTCAGCTTTGAATAGAATAAGTATAGGTCAACCACTGTTACAGTTAAATACTATGTAAGGACTTGTTTAGTTACTAGTGGCAAAATTAATTCCAATGACTTACTCAAAAAGGGGTGAAAATGTAAAATAGTTTGTTCACATTTTTGAAAAGGAGAGATTTGGATCCAGGTATCAAACATAGATTATTTTTCTAATTTTCAGTTCTGTTTTCCTTAGCAATGGCTTTCTTCTTAGGCTGGGTCCTCTAAAGGTGGAGAAAGATGGCCTCCAGCAGCTCTGGTTTGACAAACCTACTGACAGCAGCCCCAGGGCACAGAGTCTCCCCTTCTCTAGAAGGCCAACGAAAGGGCCAGAACAGGTTCTCAATGGCCTGCTTAGGTCATGTGATGGTTCCAGGGAAAATCACTGTAGCCAGGGATAATTTGACTTTGGCCTGGCAAGAGTCATACATCTGTTCTTGTGTTGGTGTTTGTGTCAGCTCAACCTGAAATGCATGCGCTTAGAACAGAGATAGTTCTTCAAGTGAAAATAGGGCACAGTTGCCAAAAGTAGGGGAAATTACTGCTGGGAAAACAAATCCTGTAGTTGTTCACCATAGATACCTTAAAATAGTAATAAATATCATCAACTGTGAATTTTCTGAGATAATAAAATCTACCTTTAATTCTAAGAGAATTTATTAATGTCTGGGTGGGTAAGGCTGGTTTTAAACTCCTTTTATTGTCATTAGTGAAAGATAATTTCAGAATCATGGGTTTACCTGAAGAAAACAAAATTTTCCTATTCTAAAACAATGATTGAACTTACCCTAGCAAACTGAGTTTGTGTCTGAAAATATTTTTATCATCTTCTGTTGCTGATTCCTGAGTTAGAATGAGAAGAGGATCTTTCTCCTCTTGCAAGATGAACAGTGTAAAACTTGAGAAGCCTGACACTTAAAGCAAATCAGGATCTGAGAGGTCAAGAAGGTCACATCTTAGAAGACACTGGATGAATCCAGGAAGGGATGAATTGGACACATAGTAAAAACTCTGGAATCTGAAGTAGATGGGAAGACTTTCTTTGTAATTGGATTAGAGGATTTCACCTACAACTTTTTATAACAAACTGTCTAGCATCTAATGTCTGGTATTTAAATATAAAAAATGTAAATGTAGGGCTTCCCTGGTGGCGCAGTGGTTGAGAGTCTGCCTGCTGATTCAGGGGACACAGGTTCGTGCCCCAGTCCGGGAAGATCCCACATGCCGTGGAGTGGCTGAGCCCGTGAGCCATAGCCGCTGACCCTGCATGTCCGGAGCCTGTGCTCCACAATGGGAGAGGCCACAACAGTGAGAGGCCTGTGTACCGCCAAAAAAAAAAAAAAAAAGTAAATGTAAAAAAAAAATCTAATATTACATATTCCTTATCAACACATATATAGTAAAAACATGAAAATAATATGCTTAGGAATGATAAATGTTAACTTGAGGCCAGTGGCTTCTTCTGGGGAGAGACAGAAATGAATCAGGGAAATTTACACAAGGACTTTAATTGTATCTATACCATTTTATTTCTGTGAAAATAAAGATTTAAAGCAAAAATAAAAACCAAAACAAAATAACTCTGGAAAGATAAATAGTAAAATAAGAGATGGTCATCTATCTAAAGGGATAACAACAGGAAAAACAGTGAGAAAGTTTTTTTAATACCTTTTTATATTTTTGATGTTTCAGTCATTCTTAACTATTTAAAATTTATAAATAAAAATTTAAAAGTTATTGGTCTATGACAGGAAAATCCTTTAAGTCATCATGTTACCGAGTCCTTCATGTTATCAAGTCATCATATCACCTGCATAGCAGGCCAATAAGTCGAGAGACTAGTTGTTGGGGCAAGGAATACTGACTTTATTAAGAGAGCCAGCAACCTGAAAAGATGGTGGACTAGCGTCTCAAAGAACCATCTTGCCCTGGTTTGGTTTCTATAGTTTCTTTTATAGAACAAAGAGGGGGGAAGTAAGGAGGTAAAAAGGTGATAAGTTGCTGCAAATATATCTTGGTTCCAGCCAGACTCCTGAGAGGATGTATTAATTTCTTCTTTCCTACAGCCATTCACAGGTGGGCCTAGTCAGGATGTTTTCTGTGAGCTTAGCAAAGGTATTTTAGCTTAATGCTCAGACATGGGAAGAGGGTTCCCAGAGATGGGCCATTATGTATACTTTAAGCAATAGGCACTATCCCTTTAGTGATCAACTTGCAGCAAAAGCGATAGAAAACAAAGATTAAAGTAAAAGAAGTAGATCCAATATGGAGTCAGTTTTGTTCTTCCCTGTTACAATCATGTAAGCAAAACATGACCTAGTGTTTCTGCCATGTCAATTCTGATCATGTCTCTGTGTGCTTCATGGGCAAGCCATAGTTTTCCTGAAGCTTCAGACTGTGGCTCTTCTGCCTGGGATACACAAGAGACTTCCAAATCAGCCTTTCTAGGTGTAAATTTCCAACCCCTTAACGGTGATGCTTTTCTCAAGGACAGAAGCCTTGATGGCAGGCCAGTGAGATACTCTAAGCAGAGAAGAGAAAAATGACATTGCCTAGTGGGCAGATCAGAAAACCGTGGGCTCAGAAATTCTGTTAAAAATTTGAGGAATTTCTCCGTTTACAGCCATCTATGCTTTCACGTATGCAAGGAATTCTTTCTATTCTATATGAATTTCTCCTGAAGAATGTTAATTCAAGTAGACAAAAGCCCCAGATCATTGGTCTGTGTATTCTATATGGCGAAATGACGTTTTAAAAAAGATTTTTGGAAAGTTTAGGCTGTTGGAGAGTCAGCACACCCAAAGGGCTAGCTTTCAGTTAGGGAGAAACTTGTCTAAACAAAAGAATTCATTTGGGAGGATTCTAGGAAACAGAGGCTTTGCTATCAGGGGTGGTGATTCCTGTGGTTTCTTGGGCTTGCTCAGGTGTTTTCTGTATTTGAATCACGGGCATTTTAATGCTGTGGGGTCCCTTCCTGATTGCATGCTCTCCTTCCCTTTTCCCTGATATCCCATACTCAACACCAATAGTGCAAATTGACAAATAAAAATAAATCAGTTTGTTGGAAGAAGCAAGATAAATCTCCACTCAAATTAAATCCGCCTTTGAGAATGATGCTTTGAAGAGGAAGAACTTGCCAACTCTGAAATCTTCTTCGAGTTGTGCTGACAAAGGATTGTGTTCACCTTGCTTTACCTTTTCAATGGCCGAGAAGTCATATCTAATTTTATTTCCTATTCAGAGCTGTTACCTCCTTCTCCCTGTCTTTATTTTGAGGGCTCTATGTTGATCTGGCACAAATGTGCAGCTGTTTTTTTTTAAAATGATGATGTTATCTGTTTACTCTTCCAACACAATTTAAAATCATTTGGCTCAGCACATTTGAATCAAAAATCCTATTAAAGATGCAATATTCCTCTGCTACCTAAAAAGGTAGTGCATTCATATGGCATTCCCTGCTCAATCAGAATATAATACTGTATACCTGTTCAGAGTGAGGTGATTTCCAGCATTGAATCTGCAGTCCTTAAATGGGCTGTTCACCTTCCTCTCATGGAAATTTGTTATTCATGCATAATTTTCTCCCCTACATTTACAAAATACATTAGCAGCCACGTGGTCTTGCCCTGGCTCTGCTCTGTAGCCTTTTCATTTGAAATCTTCCAACGTATTATTTTTGCTCCTACCGTCTAATAGAAATCATGAAATTGCTGAGTTAAGATAAACACCGTCTGTTTCTTCCTCTTTTTTTTTCTCCTAAGCATGATTGGAGATGGTAGTAATAAAGGAAAAGAGATAAAGAAAGAACAAATTGATCATTTACCTTAAAGCAAAAAGTTCTGACCACTGGATTGATGAGAAGCATGTGTAATTCTAAATGTTTTGCATCTGCTTAGCTGCTTAACTGCGTGGGTAAATGAGCTGTAAGAGAAAGAACGCAGCTGAAACCTAACATCCGTTTCAGCTAGTTCTAAAACACTGACGGTAACACGAGAGGCTGCGTTTCTCCTCTGGTAAATTTTAAACTTCTTCAGAGGTCACTGTTTATTAAACAAGGCAGACTTTCTGTTTGGGCAGACTTTTCCAATTACACAGGCTTGCCTGCAGTATCTGGAGATGGAATCAGAGACCATGCATGCGTTCTGGGCTGCACCAGGCAGCCCAAAGCCGGTAAGTCCAATGCCCAGCCTCTCTCAGTGTGCGGCAGTCTAGGGTTGTTTCCAAATTCATTTGACATGTTTTCTGTGTGGTGAATATGTGGGAGTAGGTTGCCTGCAATAATTGGCTGACTGGGATTGCCTGTGTAAAGCTCCTGGAACTCACCAACGTCAGTTGCATCAATTGAAATCTTTATGTTGCTGTTGTTCACAAAGTCTGTGTGCGTGTGTATACACATGCGCATGCATGCATTTGTGCGCACATGTGTGCATGTGTGCTCGTATCCACATACGTACATCTGTAGCTACTCAGGACACTTTTTTTAACATCTTTATTGGAGTATAATTGCTTTATAATGTTGTGTTAGTTTCTGTTATATAACAAAGTGAATCAGCTATACGTATACTTATATCCCCCTATCCCCTTCCTCTTGCGTCTCCCTCCCACACTCCCTATCCCACCCCTCTAGGTGGTCACAGAGCACCGAGCTGATCTCCCTGTGCTATGAGGCTGCGTCCCACTAGCTAGATATTTTACATCTGGTAGTGCATATATGTCAATGCCACTCTCTCACTTCATCCCAGCTTACCCTTCCCCCTCCCTGTGTCCTCAAGTCCATTCTCTACAACTGCGTCTTTATTCCTGTCCTGCCCCTAGGTTCTTCAGAACCACTTTTTTTTTTTTTTAGATTCCATATATATGTGTTAGCATACAGTATTTGTTTTTCTCTTTCTGACTTACCTCATTCTGTATGACAGACTCTAGGTCCATCCACCTCACTACAAATAACTCAGTTTTGTTTCTTTTTAAGGACATTGGTTTTTTAAAGAGTTAGTAATTGTATAGAAATCTGGGACTAAATCATAATGGTACGTTCATCAGGGCCAGAAAATCCACCTTGGTTGCCTTGGAAGATCGCTAATGGGGGATAGACTGTTGGTGGGGGTAGTCAACATAGTTAGCTCGTAGCTGGGCAATCCCAGTGTGATAATTATGAGAAAAACAAACATAGTACTACCATATAATAATAATAACAATAATAATTACAACAGCTTAATGTAATATGTATAATCTGTGCCAAGCTTTACTGGGCTAAGTCTTTCATGAACTCAGTTTCATGCAATGGCAAGAGCATGGGTTCTAGAGCCAGACTCTGGATTTGAATCTTGACTCTATCACTTACTAGTTTTGTGATTTGGAACAAATCAATTAACCTCTTTGTGCCTCAGTTGCATCAACTGTAAAATGGGAATAACAATTATACCTAACTCTACCAGATTATCTGTCATTAGCTTGCTGCATCTGTACCACATTCTGAGTCTCCCATGCACTGTGAAGAAGCCAGGAACTGCCGCTCCCAGAATATCCTTTCACGTATGGCTTTGGGTATCATCTGCCTAGGAGAGGCACTGGTGTGAGATTTTCCTGGCAGAAGAGAAGTGGCCATTATGTCCCAAAGGCAGTAGCTACAGGCAGATGTGTGGGTAGGAAGATGTGAGGTTCAGAGTGACTTTCAGGTGGGGCTACTGAGAATCATCTGTCTCAGAGCTGCCAGCCAAGATAGACAGTGAGAGCTTCCCAGAGGTCCTTAGGACATGCAGTGGTCTCAGGATGGGTGTTGAGCTCATTTGCATAGATGTATCAGGTCTTAGTGGCTTCCCTAAGATCCATTGCCCAGCTTTTCTAAAAGACTGTATAAGCCCCTAAAATTCCCTGCATTGGAATTATTGATACTTGGAACATTCAAAGTAGCTTTTGTTTTCCCGACCAAATGCCAACCAGCTAACACACTATCTCATGGGATTGTTGTAAAAGTTTTACAGGTTAAAACAAGTGCTTGGACTAATGCTTTTCACTGTGGATCACAGTCCATAATAAGTGGATGCCTTTTTTCTTAAACTGGATCAGCTTACGTGGCCTGGCACCAAGGCAGGCCCAATTTGCAGACCACTCCAGAATTTTGATCATTCTAGTCCAATCTGGGGAAAAGGCAAGCACATTTTCTGTCTCCTTCATAATGAATCTGGACAAAGTGAATTACCACCAAGGCTGATATAAAAAGATGACTGGCCTATGACCAATAAGATGTTACACCAGTCCAATGACTGAGTACAAACTTCAAAGAAGAATTTTTGACAGTAACCTAGAATATCATCAGGTGTCTTTCTAAAAGCAGGGATAGCGATTGACATTGTGGAACATTGAGAAGTGGAACATTTGGAATCAGACAGATACGGGTTAAAACGCTGGCTTAGTGACTGCACTGAGCCTGCAAACCTTTTGACACTTCAGGTTTCTCATCTATGAATATGTAGATAATTATATTTATCTTCCAGAACTGTGCTCAGCATTTGAAAGACAATGTCTGCAAAAAAGCTGAGCATATAGTATGTGTTGAATAAATTTGATTTCCCCTTCTATTTAAATAGTTTGTCCAAATATCCTCTTTGACAGTAATGAGGAACATAGGTTTGATTTAAGGATTAACATATGTGAGTATATATGCTTAGAACAGATTGTGGAACATCAGAAATGTTACATGGGTGTTAGCTAAAATAAGCATTTCAATTTCATCATTAAAAGAGATAGACATTTAACAATGAGGTGGGACAACTCATAATTATAAACTATAGAGGCTTAAGGATAAACCTTGCACCTTGACTTGTGTTACAATGTCAATAATGGTGGGAGTGTTTTTAAATTATATTTTTTCTAAAAATAGAGAACTGAATACATCCTCCTCAAAAATGGAAACTTTACAATTAAATTAGAAGGATTTTAGCAAGTGTCATACTCCTGCCCTAAGACTTCCTTTGAACCAGGTCAATGGTTTGAAAGATTCATGGATAGCTGTGGAATTTACATCCTGGTATGACAATTCAAAATGGTGGCTGGGGCACAGATGATTCTGTGTAAACCTCTGAATTTTTGTCATTTGCAATGGTGACATTTTTCAAGTGACATTCCTGTAAATACTGAATAATAATATATCCCAGACAGAGCCCTCAGGGGACAGGAGAAGAGAATGAGGACAGAGCAGAATTAACACTGACAAGAGTGAGAGAAGACATGTAAGATAAATAGCAAGTGTGGCCCTGTCAGAGGAGCAAGGGCCGCAGAACCGCTCAGATGACTGCATGATTGATGGAATAGGCGGTGGAGGAAATGTCCAGTAATGTAGCAGCAGATCAGTATTGAGAGATGAATCATCCTGCAATTGTACGCTTCTATCTCAACCCTAATGGGGTTGAAAAACAGCGCAGTTTTGAGGGAGGTCCTGAGATAATTGTTCGATAATTGTTTTCTAACAACCTGTTCCCGTGTATTGGCAAAGAAGTTAAATCAAACTCAGGACAGCATTGCGATGCCACTGGTATAAGGACTGGGAGAGCAATGGACTTTCACCACTGAATGGGAATTTCAGCAGTTCTTGACTATTTGCCAATCTAAAGGCGAGAGAGACTCACGCGGGCCTCTCACTGTTGTGGCGTCTCCCGCGTTGTGGAGCACTGGCTCTGCGGCCATGGCTCACGGGCCCAGCCGCTCCGCGGCATGTGGGATCTTCCCGGACCGGGGACGAACCTGTGTCCTCTGCATCGGCAGGCGGACTCTCAACCACTGCGCCACCAGGGGAGCCCGAGAGAGCCTCATTTGGTTGCAAATAGAATGCATATTCCCCACACCAGGCTGCCGCCTCCCTTGCCTGTCTTGCTCGTGAATTTTCACAGGTAATTCCCAGAGGAACATCCTGGTCAACAGCCCAGAACATGTCTTCAGGGACATCGGGAAAATTGTTTTCTAAAGAATGCTAAACATGACCTAACTTGAGCTAGCAATTATTTAGGAAGGAGAAAGAGTAAGGGAGGAAGGACACTCGCTGTCATTTACTGAGTGCCTATTGTTGTGTGTGCTAATAATTAAGAGAGGGTTAGTTGTGCAATTTCAGGAGTCCCAAAGGATGCAATCAGGTGGATCGATAGGAGCTGAATCTGTGAAGATGCACTAACTAAAGGCACAAAGACTGTTTTCAGAGCATATGATTCTCAGCTTCTGACCATGCTCAAGCAGGGACTGGGTGAGCATTCGTCCAGCTTGGAGAAGGCATCCTCAGACAAGGGGACTCTTGAGACCTTTTCAAGCATGACGTTCTATGGATTATGGGATATTCTTACATTGCTTTTTGTTCACAACAATTTAAGGGTAAATGCTACTCAGAGACAGAGAGGTGATCTCATTGACAATTTACTTCCTACTTTAATCTGGGTGACTGTGTTGGGTTAGCCAAAAACGTGATCAGATAGGATTTGAAGGAGCTGAAACTCACTTTTCAACAACATATTCCTCTAGATTCGCCTAGCATTTATGACACTTGAAATGCTTTTTATATCTAAGAATGTGACAGGCACATAGCAGGTATATATATGTATTATATATATTATATATAATATATAGATACTTTATACATAAATATACACACTATATATAAAGTATAAGGGTCGATATATAAAATAAAATCCATTCATATATAAATCCATATATATAAAATATAAGGATGGATGAATGTAAGATTATATATATACACACACAATTTTAATAAAAGAGAACAAGTTTACCTTCACATGACCCTGAGAAGTATGTCATCTGCCCATTTTACAGATGAGGCTACTAAAGTAAAGCAAGCTACTTCTACAAGGTAGTCTTAAAGTTGAGATCATGCTTCCCCCAACACTTATTTTTTTTTTACTTATGATTCTTCCAAAGAAGTGATTTTTCATGTGTTGTGTGCACCTTTATTCCTCCTGCAATCTTAAGAAACCAAGGCACCTAATAGCAACAAAGGTCTGTTTCACCATAAATACTCTGAGGTCATGACTCTGTCTAATTTCTAAAGTAACCCAGCTAAATATAATTCTGAACTGTATCTCTCCAAAACAGACTCTAAGGCTTTCTGCCAGTTTCTGAATAGAACTTTCTCCGCTCTGGGCTAAGTTTACCCAGGCACTGAGGCAATGAACTCTGATGCTTAATTTAGAGGAGTGGCTTGAGTTTAGATGAGATCCTTGTAATTGTTGGGAATCTAACAGGATTTCAACTTGTTGTTATCTTTACTTGTGGACAGAGATTTGCAGGGAGCTCTCTATAGCTTTGTAGCACCCTGAGATCCATTTTAATCCTAAAAAGATGTTAAATTCACTCTTAGAATATTAAAGCTGGAAGGTAATCCTTAGAAATAATCTAGTCTTGCAACTTTATTTTACAGAAGTGGAAACTGAGGTCTAAATATTTTTTAAAAATCATCAAAGCTCATACAAAGATTGTCAAAGGTCGAATCTAGCCATTAATGGGAAGTTTGAAACTCAGTCTTAGGTCTCGGTCTGGGTTGCGTGCTAGAGTGGCGAATTTATTCCTGTTTGCCCAGGACTTTCCCAGGTTTAAAATAGAAAGTCTTATGTACTAGAACCCCCTGTAGTTCTGGGCTAACGGTGATAGCTGGTCACCTACCTTCTGCTCTCTCCAAGGTGTCAGTTACTTATTTCACTGGCGTTAGTACAAAATGGACAGAGCTCGAAGGGAATCACACATTGCAGTTATTGGTGGTATTTAGACACTAGATAGACAGATCCCAAGAGTTCTATTTGAGCTATCTGGTATGGAGCAAACTCTCAACAGACAGTTGTCAAATCAATGAATGAGTGGATGCAAGCTCCTTGAAGTAGGAGCATCACTAGTCTGTTTTTTTCATTGTTACTTTAATTCCCATCAAGAGCTATCAAGGATTTTCTGCTTTTTAACTTGCCCAGATTTCGATCTTGAGTTACTTGGTAAGAGGAAGCCGTGTGTAACCTACAGGGCTGCTGTTTTGCAGATGGTTCTTCCCTAGGTGTTTTTCACAATGATTTTGAATCATCTTGCCAATATTTCAGGAAAAGTGGCAAAAAGAAGGGAAAGAAAAGCTATCATAATGAGAAGTGACAGGAAGGCAACTCCCTCATAGGGGCTGTCAGGGAGAGAACTGTTGAATAATTCAAATAACAGATTTACTTATTTCTAAGCCATTTCCCATCCCAGCTTTGGAGACATCTGTAGAATAGCTCTGGACTAGGAATTATCCAAGACCTGATTTCATTGCTGCCTGGGGAGGGATCAGTTGAAGGGACAAGTTCCTTCAGGTGACTTGGGGAAATCGCCATGGTTTGAGGTCACTATCAGAATTTTTTGGGTTGGCAGGCCCTAGTTGCTTCTTCCTTGCCCCAGGAAAGTGTGGACACGGCCAGCACCTCATAGGTCTCAGGACAAAAGGTACTGAGCTCTTTCGGGTAGATCAGCAATTTTTATGGCAGCTGCTCCAGTATTTCCACTGGCTGTTCTTTGTTTTTTGCAGTTGGGTCTGGGCACCGATAGAAGTCGGAACTGGCAGTGAAACTCACATAGGTTATGAATCTAGGTTAAAGTAATTTGGCTCCTTTTAAGGAATTTCTGCAAAAGTTTAGAGGTTGTAAGTGGTGAAAGGTATATTTTTGGATAATCTGTGAAATCCGTTTATCCATATTATCTCTGGCCTTGTTATCACAGGTCACTGAGGGTTGGCTCTACTTGTTCCTTATCTGCCCAGGAGGACTCGGGAAGGATTTATTATCCCTTCCCACTAAATCCCTGGCCACATGTGAATCAATTTGCCAAGCAGCCTCACATCTGCTTCGGGACATCCCTGAGAGATGGTCCTGTCATAAGAGTGTGCTGTTAAGTTCTCACTATTACAAATACCACCTCACATTTGATAAGCTTTTACCTTTTTTTCAGGGTAATTTCACAGGTGTTATATTTTTATCCACAAAGCTCTTCAAGGAAGGTAAAAATGGTATTAATATCCCCATCTTCGACAGGTAAGAAAATGGAGCAACAGAGAAATGAGGTGATTTTTCAGAACTTATTCAGGTCAGAGCTGGTCCTAGGACCCAGGTCTTGCATCACCCAGCCCTTGTTTACCAAGTGTTATATGAGGACCAGGAATTCAAACATTCACCTTTTCTGCTAGTGCTTGCAAGCTCCTCTAATATTACTAATTGAATTGTAACCGTTTGATGAGATGGGTCTGAAGAAAATTCTTGCTTTGTTGGAAATTCTTATTCAAAAAGTCCATCAAACTTAAACAAATACTAGCTTATTATCAATCTGAAAAATGAAGGGCTACTCAAATTAAGCTGAAGAGGAGTTTGTGTTGATTAAGCATTTTTTCGATGCTAGTCACTGTGGCAGGTGCTTCCTGTACATTATCTGCGATAATGCTTGTGAGGTGTTTATGCTAGTGTCTGTTTTGTTTTGAGATAGATGGGGGCACTTAGGGGCTGTTTAGGACAGCGTAAGGCTTCTAAATTACAAGGTTTTATAAGCTACTTGGTTTGGGTACAAATATACACAGATACATATATACTCAAGTGATAAGCCAATTCAATTTAAATAAAATTCAATAAATATAAGCTGGGACTCACTCATTGTGCTGGGCATTAAATGAAACATAACCCCCTCTCAAGGAGTCTGTGGTCTAATGAAAGAAACAGGGCCCTAATTAAAATATCGGCCAAAAGACAATGGGCTGGCATACATGTGTTAGAAACAGCCCACAAGAATGTAGACTTCATGGACGGGAAGCATGATTATATTATTTATAGCCGTATCCCCAGAACTTAGTTGTCTCTTAGATTTGCTGAATGAAAAAAAAAATGAACTAATGAATAAATCATTGTTCTAGGGAAGCATGTTAGAAAGAACTCTTCTAAAAAGGTTAGGGAAGGTTTTGTAGGAAGTGATGGTTGAGCTTCATACTAAAAGATGAGTAAGATGTCAGTGTATAAAGTTGGGAGGTCCTGGAAGAGAAGAGAGCTAACAAGAGGAATGTTTGTGAAAGCGTGGAGCATTTGGGGATTTAGAGGCTCACAAATAATAGGCCTTGGAGTGAGCTCTAGAAGGCTGGAAGGGATGAGGGGAAGTCTGAGAGATGAACTAAAGAGGTAGGAAGTACCAGGCTAAGGCTTTAGATTATCTTGTGCTACAGGGAACCATAATGTTTTTTAAAGTAATAGAGCAGGCTCCAATTTGTGCTTTGGTAAAACCATCTCTTGGGTCTCTGTGGAGGAGAGTTTAGAAGTGGGGAAGGCCTGAGGTCAAGCCAACCACTTACCCATTTAAGAGGTAATTAAATCCTTAATTGCCTTCTCAGCAGTAATGGGGGCTGGAGGCAGGGGAGTAGATTTCAAAATCACTAGAGAGGTAAAGGGTAGAGTTTGTTGACTCACTAGATGTGGGTAGGGAGGAGAGGGCGAAGGTAAAGATGACTAAGGTTTCTAGATAGGCCCTTGGGTGAATATACTCAAATTGCACATTTACAGAGTCTGTGGGTTTCTGAAAAACCCAATGATTTTAAACCCTGCTAACTAGAGGGAAGACTCTTAAATTAGAAATGCAATTTCCATTCCAAATTCATGAGTGCTTTCTCTTACAGCTTTGCTATCTTTGGTTTCTATCAGTGTATATTAAAAAGGGTCAAGATGATGCCTCTTTTCATTTTGTGAAGAAATCAAGGATGATAATAATGTTTGTTTTGACATTTGCACAGTTTAGGCATGTCTCATAACCAGCTTTTTGGGCTTTGCTAACTAACGCAGTGACCAGAAGCTCCAAAATGGGATTTAGAAATCTCCAAATGATACCCAATTAAAGTGTTCCAGGCAAAAAAGCAGCAAGCCTTGCTTTGAAATGTACTCACAGTTCCATTTCCCTAAGATAGGGAGGGAGCTTGGCAACTCCAGTCTGATGCTAATGCTAAAAGCATTTGACTGCAGCCATAATTATGGACAATCAACTATGAACCAGAATTAGGATTATCGGCAATTACATCATATGACTCAGGGCATGATAGGTTCATGGGTTTCTGTCCACCATTCTGCTTGAGGCAAATATAGAGTTCCAAACTTATAAAATTCAGCACAGAATAGGCTAGGAAAGAAATTGCCTCCATGAGCTTCTTGAAAATATGAAATTAGTTACTTGATCATTTGTGGCTTTTATCATTAAGATTACACTGAGTAAATGAGAAACTCAGAATCCTAAGACTTTAAGTTAGGATGAACTTAATTATATAGTTTTTTAAATTGAAGTATATTTGATTTACAATGTCATGTTTGTTTCAGGTGTACAGAACAGTGATTCAGTTATATTTATATACACACACACACACACACACACACACACGCATATATATATATTCTTTTTCAGATTATTTTCTCTTATGGGTTATTGAGTATAGTTCCCTATGCTATAGAGTAGGACCTGGTCGGTTATCTATTTTATATATAGTAGTGTGTATATGTTAATCCCAAACTCCTAATTTATCCCCCCTTCCCCCTTTGGTACCCATAGACCCACAGACATAGGATGAACTTTAGAGTTCATTTATTTTAATCATTTTACTGAGGAAACTGAGGCTCAGAGAAGGTAAGAGACTTGCTCATGGTTATGAAAGTCATCGATAATAAAACTAGAAGAAAGGAATAGGCATTCCAGATAGATGGTGCAAGCTTCATGCAAAATGGTTTATCCAATTTTATAAAGATATTTCATGCATATGCGTTCGTGACTGCTACTGGCATGTTTTGTCTTTTTTTTTTTTTACCTTGTTTTTGCTTATTTTTAATTGTGGTGAAAAACACATAGCATGAGATCTAGTCCCTTATCAAAATTTTAAGTGTATAGTATTATTAACTCTATGAATATTGTTGGACAGCAGATCTCTAGAACTTTTTCATCTTGCATGATTAAAACTATGCCCATTGAACACCAACTCCCCAGTCCCCGCTCCCTCTAATCCCTTGTGACCACCATTCTACTTTCTGCTTCTATGAGTTTGACTACTTTAGATACCTCATATAAATAGAATCATGAAGTATTTGTCCTTCTGTAGCTGACTTATTTCACTGAGCATAATGACTTCAAGGTTCATTCTTGTTGTAACAGGTGTCAGAATTTCCTTCCTTTTTCAGACTGAATAACATTCCATAGTATGTATGTACAGTTTCTTTATCCATTCAACTGTCAATGGACATTTAGGTTGTTGCTAAGCCTTAGCTATTGTAATTAATGGTGCACTGAACATGGGAGTACAAATACCTCTTCTAGATCCTGTTTTCAATGCTTTTGGATAAATACCCAGAAGTGGGATTGCTGGATCATATGGTTGTTCTATTTTTAATTTTTTAAGGACCATCCATATTGTTTTCCATAGCAATTGCACCATTTTACATTCCCACTAACAGTGCACAAGTGTTCCAGTTTCTTCACATCCTTGCCAACACTTGCCATATATATAATGGCCATCCTAACATATATGAGGTGATACCTCATTGTGGTTTTGTTTTGTATTGCCCTGATGATTAGTGATGTTGAGCATATTTACATATACCTATTGGCCATTTGTATTTCTTCTTTAGAGAAATGTCTATTCAAGACTTTTGCCCATTTCTTAATTGGGTTATTTCATTTTTTTTTGGCTGTTGATTGTAATAGTTCCTTATAAATTTTGGAGATGAACCCCTTATCAGATATATTGTTTGCAAATATTTTCATCTATTCCATAGGTTGCCTTTTTGCTCTGTTGATTGTGTCCATTGCTGCGCAGAAGTTTTTAGTTTGAGGTAGTCCCATTTATCTATATTTGCTTTTTCTGCCTGTGCTTTTGGTATTATACGCAAGAAATCATTGCCGAGGTCAATGTTAGGAAGCTTTCTTCTGTGTTTTCTTTTAGGGATATTGTAGTTTCAGGTCTTATGTTTCAGTCTTTAATCATTTTGAGTTGATTTTGTATATGGTGTAAGATGAAGGTCTGATTTGTTTTCTTTTGCATGTGGATACCCAGTTTTGTCAACAGCAATTGTTGAACACTGTCCTTTCTCCATTGTATATTCTTGGCACCCTTGTCAAAGATCAGCTGACCATGTATGCGTGGGTTTATTTCTGGACTCTATTCTGTTTCATTGGTCTATACGTTTGTCTTTATGCCAGTACCATACTTTTTTTTTTTTTCCTGTTCACATTTTATTTGAAGACAACCACACCAAATGTCTGTTTCAAAATAAGTTTTTAAATTGAAAATTGAGGACATTTTCTATTTTTAACATAATCAGTAGTTCATAAACTTTAAAGAGAGACAATAAATCCCTGCTTTGATTTTTTATCATAGCTTTTTTTTTTGTAATTAGAATAGGTTCTGTATCTGCACTTTCTGTAGAACAACTACAGTCATACTTTTTTCATTACTGTAGTTTTGTTGTCTTTGTATCTACTTTGCTAAATTTATTAGTTCTATGTAGACCCTTTAGATTTCTGCATATGAATTCATGGCATCTATGAATATGGACAATTTTACTTCTTCCTTTCTGATTAGGATGACTTTCATTTCCTTTTCTTGTTCTATTTCTTTCTTTCTTTTTTTTTTTTTTTTTTTTTTTTGCAGTATGCAGGCTTCTCACTGCTGCGGCCTCTCCCAGCGGCCATGGCCCACGGGCCCAGCTGCTCCACGGCACGCGGTATCCTCCCGGACCGGGGCACGAACCCATATCCCCTGCATCGGCAGGCGGACTCTCAACCACTGAACCACCAGGGAAGCCGTCTATTTCTTTATCTATGATTTCCAGTACTATATTGAATACAAGTTATGAGAGTGAGCATCCCTGCCCTGTTCCTGATCTTAGGGGAAAATCCTTCAACTTTTCACCATTGAGAATTGATATTAGCTGTGGGAGTCTCATATATGGCCTTTATTATGTTGAGGTACATTCCTTTTTACCCAATTTGTTGAGTTTTTTTTTTTTTAATTATGAAAGTGTGTTGAATTTTCTCAATTGCTTTTTTTGCATTTATTGAGATGATCACATAATTTTTATCCTTTATTCTGTTAATGAGGTGTATCACATTGATTTTCATATGAAACATCTTTGCATCTCAGGGATAAATCCCACTTGGTCATGATGTATAACCCTTTTAATGTGTTGTTGAATTTAGTTTGCCAGTTTTTTGTTGAGGATTTTGGATCTAAATTCTTATAACTAGGTTTTTAAAAAATCCATTCATCCATTCTACTTATTTTGATAGGAGAGATTAATCCATTCACTTTTAAAGTAATTACTGATAGGGAAATACTTACTATTTTCATTTTGTTAATTATTTTCTGGTTTCTTATAGCTTTTTTGTTACTCTTTTCCTCTTCTGATGTCTTATTTGTGTTTTGTTGATTTTTTTTTTATAGTGACATGCTTCTCTGATTCCTTTCTTATTTTCTTTCTTGTCTTCTATAGGTATTTTATTTGTGGTTACCATGGACTTTACATAAAACTTCTTATGGTTATAACAATCTATTTTAAGATGATAACTTCAATGGCTGACAAAAGGTTTATTCATGTACTCCCCTTCCCACCACCTTAAAAGATTATTTGCTGAATGACTTTTGCTCAAAGCCTCACCATTACCACTCTCATCTGATCCATTATCTTTCTTCTGGGGTATTGCCATATCCTCTTAGGGCCTCCCTGCTTTCTTCTATGCTCTTTTCTCCCTGACTGGCCTCCTCAACTTGCCCAGTTATTCTCTAAACAGCAATCAGAGGGGTTCATCTAATACTAAATCAGATTATGTCCTTCATTTGCTTATAACCTACCACTGGCTTTCTACTGCAAAGGAAAAAAGCCAAAGTCTTTTCAATATTTATAGGTCTCTGCAATCAGCCCCTGACTCCACACCTCTGTGGTCACTCAATTCCAGCCATACCGGCTGTTTTGCTGTTCCATGACCACACCAAGTGTTCTCCCTCCTCAGAGGTTTGTACTTGCTCTTTCCTCTCTCTGGGAATGCTCTTTACTATAACCATGTGGTTTACTTTCTCACTTCCTTCTGGTCTCAGCTCAAATATTGGCTTTTCTGGCTACCCTGTATGAAATAGCAATTCTCTACCCCTCCTACACAGCTTTAGTTTTTTCCATAGCAATTATCATTGCTTAGTTTAACATATATTATTATCCTCTAGTCTAACATTTTACTATTATTGTTATATTATTTGGTTGTTAACTTCCACAGCTAGAATGTAAGCTCCATGAGGGCTACAATTTTGTTGATTACATTCACTACTGTATCTCTAGTGCCTAGAACAGTGCCTAGCTGCCGATAAGCATGCAGTCACTCAATAAATATTGGCAGAATAAATGAATGAAAGTATTAACACATGGATGCTGTTGGATGTAAACTGAGGTGTACTCAGGGGAAAGTAGCCAGATCAGAGAATTCCAAACCATAAGAAATTATTGTTGATTCTAATTGTAGTCAATTTTCCCCTTACAACTTATAACATATGTGAATGCTGAGTCTGCAGAAGACAAGACATTCAGATATTTGAAGGACTACTTTGTGGAAGTAGGAGGTGAAGTTACTCATGGATTCCAAAGACTAGAACACCAACTCACAGGAAAGGAGCTATAGAGAGACATGCTTATTAAGCAAAAGGAAGAAGGTGCTCTCTGACCATTCGCACTTGCATAATATGAACGGGCCACCTTGCTTAGGTAGTGAGCTCACCATCATCAAAGGTGCTCAAGCAAAGACTGGATGAGTAGTTAGTGGAAGGCCCAGAAGACCTATGAGGTCTCTTTCAACCCTGAAATTTTAGAATTCTACAAACATGAGAGGAAGCAAGAGTGTCTCTAATAAAGTATCTTACTACAGTGTGATGACCATTTATTTTATATCATCTACTATAATATTTTTTCATAGCTGGAGAGTATTCCATTATGTGGGAGAATCCAACAAATTTTTATCAAATACCTAATGTTGGGTATTTTAATTTTCTACATTAAAAGACATTAGACCTGAGTTGGTCCCTTTCCTAGGGAGACATGCTAACAACAGTGGACTGGTGGAACTTCAAGGACAGCTTCTCAGAGCAGTATACGTTCAGGCAAAACTGAGAGTGGGTATCTTCATTTTTTGGTCAAATCCTTTCTCTGTGTTGAATACTATAATCCAGTGGCTAAGTCAACAATCTATTGTGATGGAATAATGAGTGGGGGGAAGATATCTGGGGCCGTGAGTTTTTCCGATGTCTTCTAGGTCAGAGCTTCTCATATTCAATGTGTACACAATCACTGGGGTTTTTGTTAAAGATTCTGATATAATAGGTCCGGTATGGGGTCTGAGTTTCTGTATTTCTAACAAGTTCTTGAGGGAAGCTGACCATTTTATGAATAGCAAGGTCCTAGTTCATATTCCTCAAGGGGCTCTCTATGAAATTGCCTTTCTATGGAGTCAGAGGCAGCAAATCTCATCTCATTCCTAAAAACATTTGGAATCATTATGATGTTTACTTTGCATCAAGAAAAGCAATGACAAGTGCTTACTAATGAAAATAGGCTGTTGAAAGGAACTGCCAATTAGATAGAAACAATTTAGCTTGCATCTCACTCTCAAGGACAAAATTAGTCATGCATGGTATTTCCAGTGGAAAAAAAGTGCTTTAAGTAAATTATTTAGTATTTATATTTGGTAGTGGTGCATGCCTAATAAAATCAGTGGTGAAAACAAATAATTATAGTATGTTATTGGCATCACCTGGAGTCTAGACCTGCTGCCCTGTTGTGGGACTTGGTGGATGAAAAATCCTGACTCTCCTGTGGAAGGGACAGAGACTTTCATTACATTTGTTTGTGGCTTCCCAAAGTGTGGCCTGGCTATTTGTGATTAGTCGAGTCAGTCTTTTTGCTTGTTAAAAGTACCTGCTCTCAGGAAGTCATGTGCTCACCTCTATTGTAGCAGTTGAACACAGTAGGTAGCAATTGCCTCTTTATTTTTCTGTTTCTCCCACTCTGTCATGGGAATGACAGGGACAGCATGCTGTCCACTGTACAGGCTAATATTAGGGAACTAAACAAATATCTTTCAGACTGAAAGAATGAAACGTCATTTGGGAAGAAGAAGCTCTATATGATAGCCCTGATCATGCCGTCAGCTGCCCTGCAGACCTTGCCTAAAGCTTCGTGCACTGATAGTTCTTCTTGCACCAGCTCAGGAGTTGCCCCTAACATAAAAGCCCTATGTCTTTGTTTTCCCACCTCATGTGAGCATCAAAAGAGGAGAATAAAAATCAAAGTACTCTGAAGAACTGAAAGATGAATTTGAGAAAGAAAAATAATGACTGTACTTAGGGTGTATGCATGTGTATGTATGCATTTTTAGATGTTAAGAAAATACTACAAAAGTCTCTGTAATTAAAATACTATCTAACTCATACAAGCCAAGAAACAGATCTAAATATATAGAGAGTATGGATAGTTTAATATATAGAGAGTATGGATAGTTTATCTCATAGATGTCTTGGAAAAAAAATGGCTATCTGTTAGAACAAGTAAGTTAAATCTATCTTTCACATTCTACACTAAAAACAAACAAAAAAGCCACACCAAAACCAAACCAAAACCCAGTTGGCTTATCTAAAGAAATGTTAACAAATGAAACAATAAAAGATCTAGAAGAAAATATAGGTAAATATATTTTTGATGGTGGGGTAAGAAAGGCATTTAGCACTTAATGAAAGAAATTTGAAACTGATTTTCATGTTTGAGACAATGATGGTGAATTTCTAGTTTGGTGAGCATGTAAGAAATAGATACTCTCATATATTGCTGGATGGATTGTGAAATGTACTTACATTGCTAAAGTGCAGTTTGGCAAAAATAGATCAAAAGGTTTCAAATTTTACATAGTATTTGGTGCAGCAGTTTAATTTCTAGAAACTGGTCTTAGAAAATTTTTATAGATGTAGGAAAATGTTGATTTTGTAGAAAATGACTTGAAGCAATTTATCAATAAGGAGTCAATCAAACAAATCTTTATGCAGCCATGTGATGGAATACTATTCAGCCATAAAAATGATGGAGAATATTTAATGGTAAGGAGAAGTGCTGACAGCACATTCTTAGGTAAAGTAGAAGGTCAGAAAGCTAAACAGAAAATGTTGTCCCTACTTTAAGGACAGGAAAGATATATGTGCAAAACTAATAATGGTTATCTATTAGTTTTATATCATTATGAATGACTTAGTTTTATATAATTATGCTTTTTATATTTTCATATTTTCTTCAATAAACATATTTTACTTTCAGAATTAGAAAGGAGTGTTAATAAGAGAATAAAACCCTCTTATAGATGAAAGTAGCATTGTTGTAATTATTAAAAATGAACAGGGCTTCCGTGGTGGCGCAGTTGTTGGGAGTCTGCCTGCCGATGCAGGGGACACGGGTTTGTGCCCCAGTCCGGGAAGATCCCACATGCCGCGGAGCGGCTAGGCCAGTGAGCCACGGCCATTGAGCCTGTGCTCCGCAACGGGAGAGGCCACAGCAGTGAGAGGCCCGCGTGCCGCAAAAAAAAAAAAAAAAAAAAAAAAAAGGAACAGATGCTAATATTAACCATTGTACAAATTAAGGTCAGGCTTACAGTACTGTTGTCAACTGTTTTTTTCTCTGTTAAATAAGGTTTAAAAATTTTTTTTGCAAAAGTAAACAAAGAAACACGTTGAACAATACTTGAGTAGTCCAGAAAAAATCGCTCTTTTTATTGGTGGGATAGACCACGTTTGCTGTGGTAACATCTCCAAAACTCGGTGTCTTAAAATATAAAGGCTTATTTCTCATTCAGGACACATGTCTATTGTGGGTTTCTGGATGGGAGGGAAAGTGGGAGATCTGCCCATCTTGGTCTCTTAAGAGATTACTATCTTAAATGTTGTCAGAAACTGGCACAGTTAAACAGAATGCAGGAGAATCTCACATTGGCTCAGAAATGACATATGCTTTTCCTTACAACTCATGGGCCAGAACTAGTCATGTGACCCCACCAATCACAAGGAGCTGGGAAGACAGTCAGAAATAGTTAACGAACAGTACAGCATTCCTGATTTCTACCCCCTCTTCTTTCCTTCTCTGGGCAGGGGCCTCTAGAACTAAAATCTGAAGGCTGGCAGGGTCATGATCTGGCAATGACCATGCTCAAGGTTGAAAGGATTAACATGAGCAAAAGAAGAGAGCTGAGACAGAGAAAATATTGAGCACATTTCTAGGGAAGTTTGAAAAATGCTCTGCATTTCTCTTTCCCTGCTATGATTAACACGGAATTCTATAGGTGGTTCTTCATCTCTGAAGTAAGGGGTTTTGACTTTTAGTCCTCTACAGCCCTTCATAGCTTTTTTTTTTTTTTGCGGTACGTGGGCCTCTCACTGCTGTGGCCTCTCCCGTTGCGGAGCACAGGCTCCGGACGCGCAGGCTCAGCAGCCATGGCTCACGGGCCCAGCTGCTCCGCGGCATGTGGGATCTTCCCGTACCGGGGCACGAACCTGTGTCCCCTGCATCGGCAGGCGGACTCTCAACCACTGCGCCACCAGGGAAGCCCTCTTCATAGCTTAAAATTCAGCATATGCTGAAAAGAACACTAATAAGAGCTAACTTGGATTTTGTGCCTTTTATGGGCTTCCTACTTTTCCAAGTTATTTCTTTGGATTATCCATTTGTTATGGGCCAATTTGTGTCCCCCTACCCCAAATTCATATGTTAAAGCCCTAACACCCAGTACCTCAGAATGTGACTATATATTTTGAGGAAAGGCCTTTAAAAAGGTAATTAGTTAAAATGGGTATGTTGGGGTGAATCTTAATCCAATATGACTAGTGTCCTTATAACAAGAGATTAGGATAGAGAGAAAGAGTGAGAGGAGAGATGCTAGACACATGTACACATACAGAAATGACCATGTGAGGACACAGTGAGAAGGCGGCCACCTGAAAGCCAAGAAGAGAGGCCTCAGGAAGAGACCAAACCTGCTGACACCTTAATCTTGGACCTCTATCCTCCAAAACTGTGAGAAAATATATTTATGTTGTCTAATAAGCCACTCAACCTGTGGTATATAGTTAATGACAGCCCTAGCAAACTAATGCATCATGTAATACATATGAAAATCCTATGAGTTTGGTACTATTTTCTTTTCCACATTTATAGGGGAGGATACTGATTATAGTGAGGTGAAGTGAGTTGCCAAATTGATACATTTAGCTCATGGTACTTTAATTGAAGCAATGAAAGTAGAAATGAAGTAAGAAAACAAGGCTTTCACCTAATAATAGGTAACAGTTGTAGGACATTTGGCAGGCACAATTGTGTACACTTTATATGTGTGCATTTTTTTAACAGTAGTTGTCAGCTATTTCTGTGTAACAAATTATCGTGAAATATAGCTGCTTACTACAACAAAACATTAAATATCTCACAGTTTTTGTGGTCCAGGAATCCAGTCACATCATGGCTGGGGACCCTCTGACTCACTGTCTCTCACAAAGCTGCATTCAAGGTGTCAGCTGTAACTGTGGTCATCACAGGGCCTGACTGAGTCCAAGCTTGAGGCAGGAGACAGATGGGCCCCTGGGCTGGATGCTAGTGTTTATGAAGTGGAGTAAAATTGAAGCTTTGCTTTCCCCCAGACACTCCAAGGACAAAGCTAGTGGCAGAAGCCGAGCTCTGCTGGAGTAAAGAGATAAGATGACCACTTCTGAGTCAAGGAAAACTTCCCTGTCTGCACATGTATGGGAAGGCTCCTTGGAGGTCAAAAAGAAGGGGGCGCTACCCCATAATAGGTGATGCCAAGACCCCCATAGGTCTCTGTGGTGGAATCCATCTTAGCAAAATGTTGCGCATGAATGCTGGGGAGGGTCCTAGGACAGGTCAAATGTGGAAAAAGAAACAAGATAACTGGCCAAAGGTAAACCAACAAGCGGAAGGACTGTCTTATATAAGTGATTTAAATTACCTCTTTACTGCACTTCTCATTTGAAAGGACGCCCACACCCTTTCTTTCCTCATTGTATTTCTGCCTTGTTTTAGTCTGTTTCTCTGTGTGCTCCCACTTGTTGTGCTGTCTCTTATAATAAACTTTGTACCTGTTTTTACAGTTTTTGACTTCTTTAAACATCCTTGCTTTCAAACAGGGGCAAGAGCCAGGGCCACTTTGCTTCTAGCCTCTAGCCCCTGGTGGTCTAGTGGCTAGGATTCCTGGTTTTCACCCAGGCTACACAGATTCATTTCCTGGGAACTAAGATCTCTCTTCAGGACTGCTCACTGCTGTCTCTCTGAGATCAAGCTCACTCAAATGGTTGTTGGGAAGATTTAGCTTATAGTACTGAGGGTCCCAGGTCCTTGTTGGGTGTTGGCTAGAGGCCTCCCTCAGTTCCTTGCCATGTGCATCTCTCATGTGGCATCTCTCCACATGGCAGCTGGCTTTCATCCGAGCAAGCAAGAGAGAATAGAGGGGAGAGCAAGACAGAAGTCTATCTTTATAATCCAATTTCAGAGGTGATGTCCCATCACTTTGCATGTTCTGTTGATTAGATGCGAGTCACTAGGTCTGGCCCATACTTGACAGGAAGGGATTACAGAAGGGTATGAATACCAGAAGGTGAGAGTAGTGGCTGTCTACCACAGATGAGCAAACAGAAGCATGGAAAAGGTAGACAACTTTCCCAAAGCCACACAGCTAGTAAGTGGCAGAGTTAGGATTAGAACATGGCTAGTCAACTCCAGGGCCTGTGCTTTTAAGATTTATGCAACCGTGCTCACTATGCGTAGCAGATAAAATGTTATCAGCAACTATGTCTTAAAACCTCTTTGGACTAGAGACGATGGGCCAAATCCAGAGTCACACTGCCCTATCCAAAAGTCAGTTACGTGCTTTGGGGGCTGAGGGGTCTGCTGTCTATATTGGGGTCAGCAGAACACTTCCTGTAAGGAGCCATGGAGTACTTTAAATATTGTGGGCCACATGGTCTCTGTTGCAGCGATTCAACTCTGCTGCTGTAGCATAAAAGTAGCCATAGGTAAGAGTTAAATGAATGGGCATGGCTGTGTTCCAATACAATTTTATTTACAGAAACAGGCAGTAGGCTGGATTTAGCCTATGTGATATTGTTTGCTAACTCCTGGCCTGAATCACTGTGGGCCCACAGATGTACCAAGGAATTCTTAATTTTATAAAAGTTAGAGTTACTTGCTTTTTTGGGATCTCATAAGTCACTGAACCAAAAGATGGAGCAAAAGCCATTTTGAAGCAATAGAAGCAGCAAAGGTTGATATATTTTTCCAGGGTCCTCATGCCCCGAAGATACCTCTTGAATGTGTTCAGCCATCGTCACTCCTTGTGCCTTGGACAACTTTTTTGTACTTGGTGGAAGGAATGCTTCCTTGCATTTCCCTTTGGACTTTCATCCTGTTGTATTCTGGCTTGAAGTTTCTTTTTTCTGCCTGAGTCCTTTCCTGTTCTTATCAACTTCCTTGCCCTAGGCCCAGCATTTTTCAGGTTGTTGACAACTTTGCATAATATCCATTACGTTCCCTTAGATGGAAGGGGCCCATGGTTCCTGGGAATTCCATAAAGTCGTAAGTTCCCCCATTTCTGAACAGAATGCATGCAAACTCCAGGAAACCCCCTAAGCAAGGGATCATCATGAAACTTTCCTAAAATTAAGAGTGAGCCCTGGACCCTAGTGAGCTCTAATTTTGGAAGATGTCTCTATTTTTTTTTTTTTTAACATCTTTATTGGGGTATAATTGCTTCACAATGGTGTGTTAGTTTCTGCTTTATAACAAAGTGAATCAGTTATACATATACATATGTTCCCATATCTCTTCCCTCTTGCATCTCCCTCCCTCCCACCCTCCCTATCCCACCCCTCCAGGTGGTCACAAAGCACCGAGCTGATCTCCCTGTGCCATGCGGCTGCTTCCCACTAGCTATCTACCTTACGTTTGGTAGTATATATATGTCCATGCCTCTCTCTCGCTTTGTCACAGCTTCCCCTTCCCCCTCCCCATATCCTCAAGTCCGTTCTCTAGTAGGTCTGTGTCTTTATTCCTGTCTTACAAAATATCTTTATTGATATAAACAGAATTTAGGGAGCAAGGCTAGTGGAGCGCTTTACCCCATTAGGGGAGCAGACCCAAGAATGTGAAGTTTCCTGAAGCCAAAAGCCAACTGGTGACAATGTAGAGTCTTACAAATGATCCCCACGAGAGTTAAATTATAGTTTAAAGAGTTAAGTACTTATTTCAGGATCTCAGCAAATAGCCAACCAGCAATTTTATTTTTAGTATGTTTTCTTTCTCACTGGAGAAAACGATCTACTAGAAAAAATAGTATTTGAAGCCTTTGCCTCAGCCTTTATAGTCTAGTGCTGGGAATAGCTTCAAGTAATATGATGAGCAGTTTCCTAGCTCTTTGCCTAGGGCTCTGTTAGTCTTTTATACATATTTATTTTATTTTATTTTGTGTCTTGGACCTTCTGACACTTAATAATATAATAATATAATTTACCTTGATTACACTGCAGATGGGACTCTCCCTGACTCAATTTTAAAAAATTAATGCATTTAATTTGAGTGGAAGTGTGCAATAAGACACCAGGTGACTCAGCTAAGTAAGAGAAGAGTTCCTAATTACCCTTCTAAATCAAATTGTACTCTGAGTGCCCTTCTGAGGTTAAATCCTGCAGAAGTTTGGGGCCATTGAGGATTACTGACTCAGTTTTCCCAAGCTGAGAATGGAGGGGAGGGGGTGATCTGTATTCAACATACCCTGAGTTTCTAAATATTTGAAACTAACATTCACTACTCTTCCTAAAGTGTAGTGTTTAGGGATGCTTAGCAACGAATGAATCTCTTTTTTTCTCCCCTTAGACAGTTTTCTGAATTCCATTTGCTATCACCTGCTGTTTTATTACACATTTTCTCATAATTGCTTTTGTGTAAGCAGGGTTTGTGGGATAAAGAAAAAAATGACTAATCATTATCTCAAGATGTGGAATCCAAAGTATACTTCAGCATTATTTTAGGATTATTTAAAAATGTATTTACTGCATGCTTTTCTTCTTTCTCGTAACAGTATTTCTCATTAGAATAGATTTATTTATCACTTTTCTCTAAATGTTGTAGTTTGTGACATGAGAATGAATTATAGACCTTTTCAGAGGGACTTTTTAAAATGACTAGATGATGATTTCTCCCCTGTGCCATTTGTTAGTGTCACAGGGATGAAGAAAACTTTAAAATGATTTTTCTGGGTAAGAAACTAAGATATATTCTTGGAAAGGATGTGGATTATGTTTTCAAGGGGCCAAGTCTAATTACCAAATTTCAAGGAGGAAATAGTTTGAAATAAAACCTCAAATTGGTATATTTTGATAGAGATGGTGATTTGGAGGTGGTTGACTTGGTTGATGAACGTGTTTCAAAAAGCTTCTGGTCACTTGTTTGGAACTGGTTGCATTGGAACTCGGTTGGAATCTTTTAATTCTGAAGTTCTAAGCAGGGAAATAGGAGTGAATGGATTCAGCGATGGGTGTGAATTGATCACAGAGTACTAAACTGAGTCAAAATGCGTTCACCTAAAAACCTCAAAACATACTGTTGACTTAAAAATGGGCCCCGGATAAGTGATTAACATTCTTTTGTAGGGACTTGAAAATGGAAAACAGAGATGATATGGAATTAGAGTGGTGGAAATAGGAATTCAAGAAAGGAAGACAATAATAGATTTCAAAACACTAGGGGTTCACTATGACCCAGAAGAAATGATGAAAGTTGAAAAGGTATTAAAAGAGGGTCTTGATATCTGAGAGTGATCCCTGGACCAGCACTGTTGGCATCACCTGGAAGCTTGTTAAAAATGCACAGTCTTGGGCGTCACCTGAGACCAACTGCGTTTTCACAAAATTCTGGGTGATTTGGTACAAATTCAGGTTTGAGAAACATCGCTTTAAAGTAAGATATTAAAAAGATTTTCCCTTTACCAACAATGCTTCGGTAGCATAGGGTTACATTTCCTTCTCTGTGCTTGGAACCACACTATATGGTTCTATGTTAAATAATACATAAGCATAGTAGTGAAAATGTTGTTTTATAATTTTTAGTTTGTGCATTAATGTATAGGTAAAAGCTGGTACACTTGATATTAGAATTATAGAACAGAATGTAAAGGTCATAAACGTAGACAATTTAAAATAACAACAATTAAAGAAGAGAAATAGAGAAGAAAAGAGAGGTTAAAAAAAAGAAGCAAAGAAAGTTATTTTCTCATATTTCATAGCAAGCAGTCAACAGATACTGGTTAAATTTGAAAATCCAGAAAACAGAGTTTATTTGTCATATTTCAAGTCATAAAAGAAACAAATATAACAACATAACCAACAAAATTTGAAGAGCAAGGCAGGGAGGGAAGGTGGAAGGCAGTGTAGATGAACTGAATTCTTCAACCCTCACAGCAAGGAGCTAACAGGTGCTATCCAGGGTTGATAAATCACAAAGGCAGTAGCATGTAGCAAATATGAGTCATATTCCAAAAATCCTACTATGTGAGAAATGTCCCATTTCTTTCTTCGAATCTAATGAAATCAAACTACAATATCTATGCTGCCAATTTGGTAAGAATTCAATGACAGTTAGGCTGAGAGATTTCCCTCTCACCCCTCCTCCCATGTAGTTAAAGTATTGGCCAAGTCTGCTTCCTCTTCCCCTGGGACACATAGAATTTCCCAGGCTCGCTGGCAAGTGGTTATGGCTGAGTCACTGAGTTTTGGCTTTTGGAAAATGAGTGGAGGTGATGTGTGCTGCTTCCAGGCCAGGGTCTCCCAATCCTCCTCCCTCTCTGCTGTTTGAATCAAGAGGCCACTGAGTCTGAGAGGAGAGTGCCGCCATAAGAGGGAAGGAGCTTGGGTTGGGGGAAGGCTGATTGGGACCATCCAGATAGACTTGAGCAAGCAATACATTTCTATTTTTTTTTTGGTCTCAAATACCATAATTTTCTTTTATCATTAGATTAGCCTTTTTGAATAATACAGAGATCATGGGGGTTTCACACAAAGCTGATTTCCGAGGATTCCCCACTTGCCTCAGTCAACAAATCATTGTGGTCCCTTGATGTCAGGCATTTGCTCATTTTTATGTCATGCAAGGACTTGGGCATTTTTGCTGAGGCTGAGAAAACCAAGGACTGAGGTCTAATTTACTAAAGGAAGAACTGAAAGCTCAAAGTGCCACTCTGGGGGCCCTGGATGAAAAATGGAGGGACAATGTACCCTTCACTCTGTGTGCTGGTTATTGCTTGCATTTGTAAAAATCAAGTACCTGTGATATTTTATAAGGTTATCGTTAAAAGTACTTCTCCTCTCTAGTCATTGTAATACTTTGATGCTTAAAGAAATCCAGCAAGGACTTAAATGACATATAAATGGAAATGATGTGTTAAGATTCTGATTTGGCTTAAAGTTTTCTCCTGAAAGAAGTTCAATGACAAGGGAGGAATAAGCAAACTGCAACTTGTATAAGATGTGTCTAAGAAGTGACCTTATATGAGAAGGTCCTTTTACTTCTTTGAGCCTTAGTTTCCTCACCAGTCTGATAGTCATGCTACCATTTGCTCACCTTTCCCAAGTTGCTATAAGGATCAAGTTCAATTAAATGTATAGAAGATTTGCTTAGGACTTAACGATAAATTGATATAAAAATAGAGACACAGAAATAAACACTACCACGTTCCTCCTCACATGGAGCAAAAACTCTAGTGGGTGGGGGGGGTAGGAAGACATGTAGAAAAGCAAATGAATCTATGGATGTGGAAGAATTTCAGAAACTATGAAACATGACTCCAAGATGTTATGAATTTTCCCTAACTTCATGTAGCTGCAGACTTTCTAGTTGTTAAAGAGATAGAAATATATTCTTAATTATGGGTCCATGTACATCTTTTAGTTCATAATCAGAACTGAAAAAATTGCTGCAACTCTGGCTGCTCCTAGAATGAATGAATAGTTCAGGAATGAATTTCTCTTGAGGAAAAAGGGAGAAATGTGTTGGTCACATTTTAAAAATCCATGTGTTCCTACTGGGCATATACCCTGAGAAAACCAAAATTCAAAAAGAGTCACGTACCAAAATGTTCATTGCAGCTCTATTTACAATAGCCCGGAGATGGAAACAACCTAAGTGTCCATCATCAGATGAATGGATAAAGAAGATGTGGCACATATATACAATGGAATATTACTCAGCATTAAAAAGAGATGAAATTGAGCTATTTGTAATGAGATGGATAGACCTAGAGTCTGTCATACAGAGTGAAGTAAGTCAGAAAGAAAAAGACAAATACCGTATGCTAACACATATATATGGAACTTAAGAAAAAAAAATGTCATGAAGAACCTAGGGGTAAGACAGGAATAAAGACGCAGACCTACTGGAGAACGGACTTGAGGATACGGGGAGGGGGAAGGGTGAGCTTTGACAGGGCGAGAGAGAGTCATGGACATATACACACTAACAAACGTAGTAAGGTAGATAGCTAGGGGGAAGCAGCCGCAAGGCACAGGGATATTAGCTCGGTGCTTTGTGACAGCCTGGAGGGGTGGGATAGGGAGAGTGGGAGGGAGGGAGACGCAGAGGGAAGACATATGGGAACATATGTATATGTATAACTGATTCACTTTGTTATAAAGCAGAAACTAACACACCATTGTAAAGCAATTATACCCCAATAAAGATGTTAAAAGAAAAAAAAAAACTAGATGAGATCATATAGGATTATATTAGGAAAATTCATCCCAGTAAGTTTCTTGAGAGTTGTAGAGCTATGGTTGACCAGGATTTCAAAGGACACTTTCTGGGTTCACTGTTTCTCCACCATTGATTTGACATTATTTTGACATCCCCTTTTCCTCTATATCATTTTTCATCTTTATGTTTTGGCACTGAGGTGGAAGACACTAAAATTTGCCAAGAATCCTCACTTCTCAAGAAATGTATACATTATGATTAGAAACCAGTTGTAAAACCAGATGAGATTATGGGTATTGCTAGTCCCCGAGTATTGAGAGGTGAACAACAAAACAGATCATGACTCCTGCCTTCATGATGACCTTGGACCCTAGTAGGGGGAAATAGACATTCAACATGCTTAAATTTTATATTATAAATTGTGCTTATGAAGGAAAAAAGGGGAGTGCTCTAAGAGAGTAATGGGGGTATTATTTAGATTTGGTGGTAGGGGGGTGGCTTGAATGGGAGTGGTTACAATAACTTCTTATTGACTTCTCACCATGGATATGGGACTATAAGGATCTTTGAGAACTAGCATCATTTTCCTTTTATAGAAAGAGTTAAAGTGATTTCTTATGAGAGGCATTATTTTTGTGTGGCTTAATAGAACTCTACCTCATTGAGTCACCTCAGAAATTGCATCTGCAGTTGTGTGTCAAATGAATTTTATGATGTTTTTCTGCCCTGGAAATTAATATGTGGAATTGTGTGAAAAATTTCAGTCTGATGCCTTGCTTCTGCAGTGAAAGAACAAAAATAATCTGTTCAGATGTTCAATGATTATTGGCTCCTAAAAAAAGGAACCAGTATTGATTCAACAGCCAATCCTATTGTGAAATTTCTTTTTAGTGGTTTTAGTTTGTGAAAATTCAGGTCTGTTTATGTTTTTTTAATGCAAAAATAAAACAACATGGCTGTTTCTCTTAAAAAAAAAAAATCCATGTGTTCAAAATGCCTGCAAACTTGGTCGCCCCTACACTACACAGTTCAGAATTATTTTTTTCTTCCCTTCCATTAAGGAGAAGGGATGCAATCTTGAAATTGTGTTCTCTTTTACTCACTGAAGGAGTCAGAAAAAAAAAAAAAAAGACATCATTCTTTCGTCCTTTTAGGGTCTTAGCTTCTTCAGATTAGTATCAATTAAACATTTTTTTTTTAATGTACCAGCTCTGTGCTGGGTCTCCGAGAGCATTAACTCATTCAATGTCACTCACAATGAGGCTGGGAATGCAGGATGATGTAAGGTGGGGAAGCACAGTGAAGGGCCCTGTGTGCTGTATTGAGTAACCAGCACTCTGTGTTCTAGGCATTGAAGAGCTGTGGACAGTTTTGGGGATGGGCAAGCATATTAGTCAGGGCAGATGCAAAGTTCCATCCCAAATAGGCCCTAAGAGTAGTGACTTAAAGTTTACAAGAGTTTATTTCTTCTCATTTTTCACATCTAGGAAGGCAGCTTGTTCTATGTGATCATCTCAGCTCTTGCTAAGTCATTTCTTTTTCATCCCCTGAGCATTGTCTTTTGCATCCTCAAAGCTGCATCGCTGTTGCCTTCTGGGTTCCAGGGAAGAGGAAAGAGAATGTAGAGAAAGTATGCCTGTTGACTGAAGTCCCAGGCATAGAAGTGGCACATGTCAGTGCTACTCACTTTCCTTTGACAATAACGTAGTCTTGTGGCCACAGCTAACTGCAGTTGGGCTGAATAGCCATGATCTGGCTGCAATTCTATTGTTAGGGTGACTTTTGTGGACACCTAGTCATGTCTACCGTAACAGGAAAATAATCAGATATATGTTATAGAAAGAAAATTCTGATTTTTTTTTTTAGTATTCTCTGTAGCATCTAGCACAGAGCTGTCTATGTGGTAGGCATTCCATCAATAATTATTGGCTCATTAATTGACTAATAGATTGATACATCCAGGATGAGGCTTGAGGGCTATCTCATTTACTTATGGTGACGTGTAAAGATCCACTGATGGCACCTGCCCGATGATGCCTTCCTCAACATGATATAGGAAAGACGCTGCTGAAGGTCTGTTCTACTCTGTTAGAGTCATATCTGGGGAATTTATAGCCCTCATGAGACAAAAGGGAATGATTCAAGACCCCAAATCAAGAGGTTGGGAAATGATCCAATGTGCCATTGTACCTGTTGCCAGGAAGGGGCTAACGACTGTTGTTATGTTACATTTAACCCACCAACCACAATTTATAGAGAGGGATTTTATGTGGTAGTCAAAATCAGGTTTTTTCAAAAGCACTCTTTTCCTTCCCTTATTCCTTGTAGTGGTTAACCCAAAGGGTGAAGGTGGCAAGAGAGAGAAGCCTGCTTTAATGAGTAGGAGTATTTTATGCTGATATTGTTTAGAGCACCTGTCCCATGGTAATAATACAAAGCAGACTGACTTTTAGTCAGTTTAAAAAATTGTTTTAAAATTCTCTGTAGATAGTGAACCACCTTATTGCTTGTACCAAGGTGGGCTTCTCCTATGTCCCCTACTCCTTGGTATGCCACTCATTCTCTTCCTCCTTTCTTCTTTTCTCATTTTCCTTCCTTTACAGTATTGGTTTATTCTCACTGTCTTCTTCATCTCTCTTCCCATTCTCTCTGAAGGCTCCACCAGCCAGACTCCAACTCCAACCACTTCATCCAATTAGCTCACGTCGAGGTCACCTTGCAGCTGCTAGTTCTGACTGTTGATTGTCAGTTCTTGTTTTACTTGACCTTTCAGCAACGTTTATCACTCCTGCTCACCTCTTCCTCCTGGAAACTCTTGCTTCTCTTAGTTTCTGGGCACCATTCCAACTTGGGAGGCCCTCACTGGGCTCTCTTCAGCAAAATCTTTTCTTCTTGATTTCCAAATGTTGGAGCATGCCAGGACTCAGTTCTTCATCCTCTTCTCTTCTCCATCTACACCCACTTCCTTGATGGTCTTATCCAGTCTCAAGACTTTAAATAGCATGTATAAATGGTGACCCCTAAGTTTCTACCTCTAACCCAGACTTCTTCCTTGTGCTCCATATTCATGCATACAACTCCACCACTTTGCATCACCATTGAAAAAACACCTCAAACATTACCTGTCTATACCTGACTCCTCTTCTTCCCTCCACAATTGATCCATTGCCAGTCTTCCCATCTGAGTTTATGATAACTGTAATTGCTTAGGCCAATAATATAAAGAATCCTCTGTGACTCCTTTTATGTTTTCATAGCCATATTCAGCTGGTTGGGAAATTCTGGAGGCTTTTTGTGGAAAATGCACCAAGAATATGACAATTATTACTATGTGTGCTGCCATCACCAAACCAACATCATCTTTCACCTTTCAACAATAAGTTACAGTAGTCTTCTAGGTGGCCTCTAGATCCCATCCTTTTCTCCTACCTCATGTCTGGACAAAGAAGTAAGGGTGTGGAAATCAGACCAAACCAATCTTCTGCTCAAAACCTTCCCTTGGTTTTCCTCTTTACTCAGTAGAATTGCCGCAGCCCTACGATCTGCCCCTTTATCTTAACATTTCCAATCTCATTTCCCGAATCTTTCTCCCTCTGTCACTCTTTCAAATATACTTGCCCGCTCTTTGTTCCTCCGTGCTCCAGGTGTTTTCACAGCAGTTCTCCTTGACATTAGTTATCTTCCTCCAATATCGCATGACTTGCTCCCTCAACTTTTCCAGACTCTGCTCAAATATCATTTCAGTAAAGCCTTTTGTTACCATACTTTATAACATTACAACATTTCTGATCTTCCTTGCTTGTCTTTGCTTCCATAGCAATGTACTATATTTACTATTTTTTATATTATTCACTATCTTTCACCCACTAGAATATAGGCTCCATGTGGGCAGAGATTTTTGACGCTGTGCCCTCAATGCTTAGACAGTGCCTGGCATATGGTAGGAGCCCAGTAAAAAAGTTTTAACTGCAGTATAGTTGATTCTATATTTGTTGAATGAATGAATGAATGGTGCTCCTGTTTCCTGTCCTCTTGACAGTTCACCCCCTCTCCAATTTCTTGCTTTCCTCCAATGCTTTCCCTCCACCTATGACGTTTGGTAATCTTTCTCTTACCAAAAGTTTAATAATTTCTCTTCACCATCCATTCATTTATCCAGCTCTACAACAAATATTTTCTGGGCGTATCTTTGTGTACTGAACTGTGCTAAGAGTCTAAAGTGAGTAAGAAACAGTTTCCTTCTTCAAGCTCATTTCCTGTGGATGCCTTGGATTTAGCCTTGGCTGCTAATGAGTGTGCTTGTCAGATAATGAACCGAATCCACCATCTCCCTATAACTTTCTGGAAGTCATTGTCACTAGTGGGGTGTGCGATAGCTCTTGTCTGGACTGGGAGAGAGGGCTGAGAACCATTTGTCTTCAGTAGTGATGCTCCTTCAGAAAATGCATGACCTGCTGATTGGGATCCTTACGTTCATCACCTGTTACCTTGGCCCGAGTGGGAAAGATGAGAGGGGAATCTCTCACCTTTTGTGGTCCGGCCAGGCAATCACATGTGTGCCCCTGCTGGATGCGGGGCTTTTGTGGGGAGCAACAGGAAGAGCCTCCTGTTTGTTGCAAGAAGACATTGCTACTCCCTGAGCCTCCCTGCTGTGGAGTTGTTAAGTCCATGCTAAAAATAAGGATTCTTCTGCTAATGATCCAGGTTACTGGTCCTCCCTTCTTACCTGCCCAGCTCTGATGCATGCCTGGAGGCCAAGGAGCCTGCAATATGTTGGCTGGAATAGGGACCTTGATTCATTCAGGGTGAATTAGCCCCCTTCAGTTGAACCTCCCCATCCAAAGGCCAGTCTTCATTCCTAGGGGAAGGAACACAAACTTTAGGGTCAAAGTAAACCTTGAATTGTATCCTGGGCTTCGTCACTTTCTAGCTGTTTGGCCTTGAGCAAGTTAATTTGTCCTCTTTGAGCCTCAGTTTCTCCATCTATAAATTGGGGATAATAACAACTACTTTTCTGTATTGCTGAGAGGATTCAATGATTTAATGCTTGCAAAACACTTACTTCAGAGCCTGGCATATAATAATCATGAACTATATGATGGTTATTATTATTATTTAAGAAGTTACTATTATTTTACTTGTATGGAAAGTTAGTTGTTTTTGTTGTGCTAGTTGTCAGTTATTTTTGTAGAGTGTCTCAGAGGCACAGGCTTGAAAATATTATCATTGGCACAAAACAAAACAAAACAACAGCAAACCATCCCAGCAGGCTCCCAGGCTGATACTTATTTTCAATCACTGTGGCTATGAAAAGGAGAGAGAGGGGCCAGCAGAACCCTTATTCTCTTGTGGATCCCGGTGCAATTGAAGTGCTTCAAATAGCCTCCTGTGACAGGGGGAGTCGCAGGTTGCTCTGCTCCCCACCCCTTAAGGGCAGAAAGCTTCTCTCATCTGACAAAGGAAAGGAGTAGGCTTCCCGGCCTCTGTTCTCCCCACACTACCTTTGTCCTCCCCAGATGCCTTCAGCCACTTTGCACACTCAGGGGATGGTTTTTGGACATCCTGCTCTATTTTTAATGCCAGCTCCAAAAATGGGCCCAGACATCTGCTTAGAGGCCAATCTCTGCAAAAAACAGCCTTTTTTTTTTTTTTTTTTTCATTGCAAAGCTGGATCTCTGGAGTAGAGTGAAGCATATCATGACTTTTGTAGCAGAGGAGCAAGTCTGCCCTCCCTGTGCTTTTTCCCAGACCAGGTGGGTGAATGCCCAGGGATCCTGTGCCCCGGCTCCAGAGAGCAAGGAGGAACAGGACCTTGGGAACAATCCCATCCCCTCACCTCACAAATTCCCCACACCTACCCTCCTCTCCAGTCCCCAGAACCTTCCATTCTAACTTGTAGCAACATTGGCTCTGAAATGAGGCAGTTATTTGCCAGAGACCAGAAGTTTTTGTGTTTTGTTTTACTCACCCTGAAAAAATTAGTAGCTGCAGTGTGATATGGTAGCATGCTTAGTATAGTAGCATGCTTTGGCATTGGCTCAAATCCCAGCTCTATTTCTTTCTAGCTGTGTTTCCTTGGGCAAGATACTCAACATCTCAGAGCTCCAGTGATAATATGTGCCTTCAGGATTGTTTAAGGATTAAATAACATGGTTTATGAAGGTTCTCAGAAATATTAGTTACTTTCTGCTATTTCTCTATGACCTGTACAACCAAG
Source organism: Monodon monoceros (assembly GCF_005190385.1). Taxonomy (NCBI): domain Eukaryota; kingdom Metazoa; phylum Chordata; class Mammalia; order Artiodactyla; family Monodontidae; genus Monodon; species Monodon monoceros. Next base: position 84,072,816 of record NW_021703777.1, on the reverse strand, counting down.
TACTTCAGAAAAGGAGGGAACACAGGAAGGCTAGAATAATGGCAGTGGGGAAGTGAGTACAGGCATACCTCCAAGAGATTGCCCGTTTGGCTCCAGACCACGGCAATAAAGTGAATATTGCAATACAGCAAATATTGCATTAAAGCAAGTCACATAATTCTTTTTGGTTTCCCAGTGCATATACAAGTTATTAAGTAGTCTATTAAGTGTGCAAGAGCTTATGTCTGAAAAACGATGCATGTACTTTAATTAAAAAATACCTTGTAGCTAAAAAATCCTAACCATCATCTGAAAACTCAGGGTTGCCACAAACCTTCAATTCGTAAAAAAGAGCAATATTTGCGAAGCACAGTAAAATGAGGTATGCTTGTGCAGAATCAAGATAGGTGTTGTATTAATTTGCTAGGGCTGTTGTAACAAAGTACCACGAACTGGGTAAACTCAGACATTTAGTTTTTCACAGTTCTGGAGGTTAAAAGTCCAAGATCAAGGTGTCAGCATGGCTATGCTGTCTCTGAAGGCTCTAGGGGAGTATCTTCCCTTGCTTCTTCTAATTTTTGGTATTTGCTGACAATCTTCAGTGTTCCTTAGCTTGTGGATACATCACTCCAGTCACGTGGCTGTCTTCTTCCCATGTGTCTTTACATCATCTTCCCACTGTGCGTGTCTATCTCTGCGTCCAAATTTCCCTCTTTTATAAGGATACCAGTCATCTTGGATCAGGATCCACTCTAATGACCTTATCATAGCTTGACCATCTGCAAAGATTCTATGTTCAAATAAGATCATGTTTATAGGTACTGAGGGTTAGAACTTCATTATATCTTTTCAGGGGACACAACTCAACCCTTAACAGGCATTAATATATTATTATATTTTATTTCCTTAGTTTTGTTTTCAGAGTAATGTGACCTTCTTTTCTTTATGTCTACTTTCCTAACCTTGGCAGTGGTTCTTATTTAACTTCCCAGAAGAAGCAAATAAGAACCACTGCCAAGGTTAGGAAACCAGACTACTCTACTCCTGTTTTATAGTATCTGATGTCTGTCTGTCTCCCTTATCTTAAGTATCTACCTACCTACCTATCTATCTATCTATCATCTATGTGTTTATGTATTATGTATCTATAATCTATCTAAACGTACATTTCTTTTTTCACTTGGAACTTTTCTTCACTGGTGACAGATATATGCATGAACTCTGGGAAAGATTAGCATGTATTAGATTCTCTACTCACTGGAGGGTAAAAAGACACTAGAAGTCATAATGATAGTTAATTCTGTTGAAGAAAAATGTGCTTTTTTTCAATAGTGAAAGATTCTTTTTACTTAAAATATTTATTTCCTAGTGAAAGGAACAGCTCTACCAGTTGAAACAATGCATTTGTGAACACATGATTCACAACATTTCCTGGGCCAGCCAATAACATTGGTATACACACAGCAAATCATTTCAATTTACCAACTGTTCTGAAATTATCTGACCAAGCAGAAAGCATTAATCTGAATCCTGTTACAAATGGACTTTGAAATAGTGTCATGAACCTTGGAGAAGATGAGGAAGCATCATCTCCTCTCTGATTTGGAATGGCCTCTTTTATCATTGTTCAGTGTTTTTCCTCTTTTTATTTGTAACTAATGACATACTGCAGTTCAGGTCTGCTGGTCTTAATCTACAACTAGGCTATTAGCAGCCCCAGTTGGCGTGATGGCACGCCAATTAAAATTAGGAGATTAAAGAGTAATGTTCCTTGCCTGAGACCAGTCTGCCTACCAAAGACAATTTCTCCAGCTAGTGAATGAAGAAAGACTTAAATGGCAGTGAACTTGATATCATTAAATTTAGGTGACATTGAATAGTGGCGGGGAGGTGGGGCAGTCTGCTAGAAGACTGGGAATTAAAAGCCAGAGACAGAAGCTTTAATACTTGTTTTATTATTTAACATTTATCCATTTATTTTTATTTTCTACAAATATTAAAACGCCATCTAAATTATAAGGAGATCAGGCTGATGGAAAAGATAGTCAAATTCCATATTTCTCCATTCCAAAGAGAACTTCAGAGCTCCGTTTTTTCTCTCTAAAATAAGAACAAGGACACCTAGCCCTGTATTACAACAAAGGGTGGAGAGATGTTTCGATAAATGAGATAAGTTTGGCATTCAATCTTAAAATTTTTAAGAAGATATCTAAAGAAGGATTCAGAAACAAGAAATGGGACTTCACTCAATTTAGCTTAAAAAATGGAAAATTTAATATAGGCTCGCCCCATATAAATCCAGGGCCTCATGTCCTGTGTCTCAGTATCCAGACATGTCTGTGCCAGTATAGGCTAGCATCCAAAATATATTAAATAAGAATATTGTTTTCTTGGGTCATTTGAAGATGATTTAAAATAACCAAATTTGTAAAGTATAGCAACGCTTTCACAAATCGCTGTTCTATGTGCCTTGATTCCCAGACCTCTCCAGAATCTTTCACTTCAACAAACTACTTCTAGAACTCTTTCTGATATTTTGTGCTGCCAGAAATTTTTTTTTCATATTGATCCATGTTTTCTGACTTTTTTCCTTTCTGATTCAAGCGAGGATTCTTCTCACTTTTCTTCTCCCTTGCCAGAATTTTTCCTATGCTTTCAATTGAAAACAAACAACTAGTTAGCAAAGAGATAAACTTCCTTGAAGTACGAAGGAGGTAAGATGATTGGAAGTGTTAAACAAAATGTCAGAAATGGAGAACTGATTGAAATAAAAGGTGTTTATTTGGGGTTTGTTAGGCCTGCAGCCCAGGAGACACAGACTCAAGAAGCACTTGTATTGTGTTCCCCCAGACTTCAAAATGGGGGAGGCTGATAAAAAGCAAAAACAGCAAGTTTACTTGTTTATCATGAGTTGTTTATCAAGAATTACAGTTGGAGCTGGAAAGAAGTAAGGGTGCTTGTTAAGTAAGGATAAATTGGATCAGACATGGTTGCATATTTACAGAGGGAGCCCTTGAGACACAAAGTTGCAGCTAGCGGAGGTTGTTTTAAAAACTGCTGGTATCCTTGGCGAGGTACAGTTTACAGAAAGTTCATGTTCTCAGTGGTGCAGAGACGTGTCTGAGACCAGATCCTTAATGGCTGCCTACTCCATTTTTGTACACCTGAACTGGGATACTCCATTAAAATTTCAGTTTGTCATCAGAAGAGATGGGGGAGATGAAGGGGAGGGCTAGGAGCAACCACACATTAATACTTCCTGTCCCTGATGCCCTCGGGTCGCTGGGAAGCTCTCAGGAATTGGAAAAATGTCAGACAACTATTGCTTCATCTCTCTTGTTCTTGGGCAGTCTATCATTTGTGCTGTAGATCTGTTTGGCTTTTCTCTGATAGAAGTCCAGGTTCTCTGTCATTCATCTGCCTATATTTGATCCTTCACAAGGACCGCCTAAAAAGGGCAGCATCAACCCTTGAGTTTTTATGACCTTTTAGAATGAACTGCCTTAATTAAGTGATTCCCAAGAGAGAATCTAATAGCCCAGTTTGGTTCAGGCACTTACTTCTGGTCCCATACGCTATAGTCAGAGGGGGCAGGGGTCATGTGGCAGGTGCATTAGGACATAATATAGCTGGTAGGCTTGGTGAGGTGAAGGATGGGTGTGAGGGGACGTAAGTAGTGTGGTATACCCAGTCCAGAGGCCATATTTAAACTTCTGTAAAGTAAAATAATTATTTCAAACTCACTTTATTTTTTAATTAATTAATTAATTTTTGGCTGTGTTGTTTCTTTGTTGCTGCCTGTGGGCTTCCTCTGGTTGTGGTGAGCGGGGGCTACTCTTCATTGAAGTGCAAGGGCTTCTCATTGTGGTGGCTTCTCTTTGTTGTGGAGCACGGTCTCTAGGCATGCGGGCTTCAGTAGTTGTGGCACATGGGCTCAGTAGTTGTGGCTCATGGGCTCTAGAGCGCAGGCTCAGTTGTGGCACACGGTCTTAGTTGCTCCGCGGCACATGAGATCTTCCAGGACCAGGGCTCGAACCCGTGTCCCCTGCATTGGCAGGCATATTCTTAATCACTGAGCCACCAGGGAAGTCCCCTCAAACTCATTTTAGACACCAGTCCCTTGAGCTTGGTACTAGGTCCTGATTCTATACTGGCTACCTTTGGACACAGACACCAGGTTTACTTAGATTTGACTTAAAACCTGTTTGGAGGCTTCCTTATCTCAGAAACCAGTGACTTGATAACATCCTCCAAGATTATGAAAACTCCTTGCGATAGCTACAGGGAATTCATCCTTGGAGAAAACTCTTGGAGAGACAAGATGGGGTTAGTACAATTGGAGTAGTACCTAAAACCAGGGGAAGCTCCAAGCCCCCAGTGGTATGTACTCTGAAGAAACTGACAGTTTGCTTTCTCTTGGTCTGGAAAACATTTCCATTAAGACCAGCAGGAAGGCATAATTCTCAAACTATTATTATGGATCTATTGAGCTAACCTTAACTTAGTTATGATATAGGTACCTCAAATTCAACAGGCCACAAGTAGTACTATGAATTCCCTTCCACACCCAAACCAAAACAGGAAATATTTCCTATTCTGCATTTACCAATGCGATCAATGCTATCTAATTATTCAAGATAGAAAGTAATGAAAGCAATTAGAAGGTAATTATACAAGCTGTACTGATGATGGTGGTGATGAAGATGATAATGAGTTTTTTTTTTTTTTTTGCGGTAAGCAGGCCTCTCACTGTTGTGGCCTCTCCCGTTGCGGAGCACAGGCTCCGGACGCGCAGGCTCAGCGGCCATGGCTCACGGGCCCAGCCGCTCTGAGGCATGTGGGATCTTCCTGGACTGCGGCACAAACCCGTGTCTCCTGCATTGGCAGGTGGACTCTCAACCACTGTGCCACCAGGGAAGCCCTGATAATGAGTTTTGCTTGGACTATTGCAATAGCCCCTTAACTCTTTTATCTACTGCAAGAGTAGATAGATTAGAGTGTTATCTCTTTCTAATCTATTTCTAATAGGAACCAGAATTATTTTTCTGATATTAAAAAAATAAAAATTCTATGACTCCTTATTTTCTAAAGGACAATGTCAAAACTGCTTTACAAAAGCCCATCATTGATTTTTTATCCTAACTGACCTTCAGAATCCCTTAAGTCTCATCACCTACCATGTCTTTTCTCCTTGTATTTATTATTCACTGCCATATCTCCAGCCCTTAGAACAATGCCTGGGACATAGTAGGCACTCAGTAAATTTTGTTTACTAAATTCCTTTTTACCATTGCCATTCTTATTCTCTTTCCTTCTGAGGTTGATCTTTCTTATTTTTCTTATATTGGTCTTTAAGTCCTTTTATCCTTTTCTTAATCTTAAATATGTTCGTGTTCATGCATGTTTTTCCAGTTTTTCAAATCCACATATGTGTTGCCTTTACCTCTTACATCACGCTACAACCCTGATAAGAAAGTATCTGATTGAATCCTCCTTTAGATTTGTGTTACTTTTGTCAAGGAAAATAAAGAGGGTCTGTTCACCTGTAAGGTCAGGAATATGGCATCAGTGATATCAGGAGGAATGACCACGAGGCTCAGACTAGGGCTAAGCTGCACCACTGATTGATGAGAGAGTAGACATTTTGCCTACTTATTCTGAGGGTCTCATGATTTGACCTCTACTAAAGTTCACCTGCTGCAGTTACTCTGGCTAGTCTCCATTCACCTGTCTGGTTTTTATCTATTCCTGTTGTTTCTGTGCCTGCTAAAGTTGTTCTCAACATGGTGGTCATCTTGATAGTTCAAGGGGAATAATTTTTTTCTCATCAATGTTAACCTTATTCTCTCAATTTCTTGTAGGTCTCAAAATGTGACAATCATTTTAATTAATTACCAAGAGATTGGGCTTACTCTTTCATTTCCTTAGAACCCCCACTATAAGAATCCAGATCTGTACCTTTTGGGTTGGAGTAGAGGTGACAAAGACTGATTCCTCTGAACCCTCTTCTTAACTAGGCCTTGACCTTTGGACTTCCATGTCCATCTTTGCATCACCCAATTTTAGCAAATATCCTGCTAAATCAGTTTAGAGAGAATTCTCCACCCTCAATCTTTGATCTTCTGACCAAATTCCTCATCTTACCTGTTCCCTCAGGTGATATCTCATCACCTTGGTTTGCCTTCAGCAAGAATCTTATTAAATATGTTTAGCTAGAATCCTCCTTGTCCCTGATGTTTCCTCTTAGTATTTCTTCATCCACTGACACCCCACCCTCCTCCTTGGCTATAAATCTCTACTTTTCCTTGTTATATTCAGAATTAAGGCCGATTCTACGCTTAGGTTTCTTCTCCCTTATTACTATAGTTCCTGAATAAAATCTGTTCTTACCACTTTAAATACTGTCTAGTTGTTTTTTCTTTAACAGAAGATATTTTATGGTTGTATCCAAAGGATCCTCTACATTTAGTCCACTAGAACAGAGAATAAACTTCTTGATTACTTCCCAGTAATTTTCCAATTCTTGGGAGACACTTCTTGACTGTTCGTCTTTCTTTCTCCTCTAGATTTGATTGGTACACTGAATCTTATTGATCTGGGCCCAATGACTCTTTCAGTTGCAGGCAACAGAAACCACTGTGACTACTTTTAGGAGAATGAGGTTTAATATAAGTCTCTAGTGCTTACAAAATCTTTGGGAGGGTTATAGGTTTCAGACGTGGGTTAGCCCCTGCGAAAGACCTCCAGAACAAGCCTATTAGACCTGCTGTCACAGAAGCTGCTCCCTTTGCCAGGAATGTGGGGGTCAGGAGGCTGTCACTGGAACTGTCCTCAGGAACACATCCCCTTGCCTGTGATTCAAGGCCGGCTTCCTGAGTTTCTCTATCACACTCACGTGAAGCTAAGCGTTGGACATTAAATGCTGTTACATACGGTAAACCCCAATATTTACATGACCGCATTTGCACTGACAAAAAACAAAGCAGAAGGAAGACCTCCGCCTCATGATCACCTTCTAAAATCTCATGACAGTACTTCTAATTTAGTGGAAACTGGTTTATATCCAAAATCTCTCTTCAAGGAAGTCTAGGAAATATAGGTCTTAGCTGTCCACAGTTTAAGAAGGAATTTGGAAGAGATGGTGAATGAGCTGATGTGCCAGAACCCATCACAAGCCCACGTCAAACATCAGGATTATACTGCTGGTTCTCACTTGGATTTCAGAATCCCAAAGGTGTGACTGCAGAGTAGACTATTTTCTTTGCAAGTGGAAGTATTACGTCCCATGGGGCCTCATCTCCCATCTCTGGCTTATTGGGTCAGGGAAGAATCCCTAACCCAAGGCAGTGAATCCATTGTTTAACCAGTAGCTAATTGGAATCTTTCATTCTGGAATTTGAACTAAGACACATAGAAGGTGGTTTGACTAAGAAGACCCAATCTGAAAGATCAGAGGCTGACCTCTGCCTTATGGGCAAAGTGTAGGATGAGTAAACAGAGAAACTCAAGAAGAAGAATAAAGGGAACGGAGCACATAAACAGAGATGGAGTTAGGCCCCTGAGAAACAGAAAGAGAAGACTCAGTTTCTGAATTTACAGTTTCCAGGAAGGCCCAGCTTTATTTAATTTCCTGCCTTTGGATGCCCAATTGCCTATTGTATAATTGTAGGGACACCCTCCCTCCCCTTCCCCCACCCTAGTTTTCTTGAGCTAGTTTGAGTTTCTGTTTCTCACAATAGAAAGTTGACTATAGTAAAAAAATTCACAACCTTAGGATAACATTTATTTAAGTATTAGCATTGTGTTAAAGAAAAACTGTTCACATGTATTATTACCCTCAATTTTCCAGCTTCTTCTCTCTCTGCTCCCAACAAGAAGGAAGATTATTGTTGGCTGAGAGAGGTATTAGGTCAATCTACATTAGCGATATATGTAGAAGCCACAGAGGCTATGTGAGGGAGAGAGTTTTGGGCCATTTGAAAAAAAATCACTGTTGGTTGCAGATGCAGGTGAGAGAAAATTGTAGAGAAAGGGGGAGATTGTGATGGATTACAAATGGGTTTGAAGTCCTTTTTAACTACTTTGGTAGTTGTGGTATTTTTCTTTGAATAGAGTGTTCTGATTGAACCACGTAAAGGCTGTAGATTTACAAGGGCTACATCTACAAAGATCACATGTTTGTGATTTTTTTGGCTGTGTTGGTCTTCATTGTGGTGCATGGGCTTCTCATTGCGGTGGCTTCTCTTTTTGCAGACGGAGCATGGGCTCTAGGTGCACAGGCTTCAGTAGTTGCAGCACACGGGTTCAGTAGTTGTGGCACGTGGGCCCTAGAGCGCACAGGCTTCAGTAGTAGTGGTGCATGGGCTCAGTAGTTGTGGTGCGCAGGCTCTAGAGCACAGGCTCAGTAGCTGTGGTACACGGGCTTAGTTGCTCCATGGCATGTGGGATCTTTGCGCACCAGGGCTCAAGCCCATGTCCCCTGCATTGTCAGGCAGATTCTTAACCACGGTGCCACCAGGGAAGTCCCAAGATCACGTTTTTGTAGAAAACCTTCTGGTATATTTTGGCTACAGGTTGAAATATATATATATATTCCAACAGTATTGTGATGTTATATAGTATTCATACCCAGAGGTGCACACACATGTCTCAGAGAATAAAAATATTTGGGAAGACCCCCCTACCCTTCCCCTTCATTCATAGAACATTGAGTTCACATAGCTCTGGGGACAGATTGTGGGGAGCATTCATCTAGAAGGTGTTTTGTGGTCTGTCCATGATGATGTGGACCGCTCTGCAAGAAAGGCCCGGTTCAAATGACTAAACTGGTTTTGTCCATATTTATGATTAAGTTCCATAATAATCCAAATTATTTCATAATAATGAAACCAAAATTTTCAATAGGGTTTAATTGTGGCTTGGATAGGTCTAAGTGTTAATGAGTGGAACAGATGAGCATATCCTTTTAAGATAAATGCTTGTATGAACAATGAACAAGTACATCTAAAAGCCAATTCATGGGGATTTTTTTTCTTTTCAATGACTCATTGCCTGGTTTTAACTGCATGCAGAAAAATACTTTAACCCTGCACCTTACAGATGGTTATTGGTAATGGTTCATTGTCCTTTGCTTGGCAGAGAAACAATGTGCTTTAAAGTAGAAAAATCTGATCCCTGTCTCTTCTGTATGGAGCACACAGTATTTCAAAAGATGCAAACCCTTCTTTGTTTTCAGGGCAAATAACATACTTAAGCCCAACCCTGGTGTTAACTGCAAAAAAAAAAAAAAAAAAAAATGTCTGCTGGGAGGAGGGTGTTCAGGGTTTCTGGAAGGCTAAAGATGGAGGTATTGTTCACTCCCTCATTAAAGATATGGCCTTTCCCAGCTTTAGATGCTGTTGGGTTTAGTTCAAGAACCAGGAAAGCCCAGTGTTTATAAATAATCCCTTGTAAGAATAGTTAGTTCTTTTGAAACGTCAATGGAAGCAGCAGAGCAAAGTGTTTACTTTTAATTATTATTATTTTCTAACATAAAGAATGTCATTGGCAGATAACAGGGGAAGAGCCCATGCCAAATGTTCTGCAACTGGACCCATCCTGTGTAGCCCCCTGCTTCCACTAAGATTTGTATCTGGCGTGGTGAATTACAAATGGCTTTGAACTACTTTAGTAGTTGTGCTGTTTTTTTCTTGGATGGGGTGTTCTGAATGAACCACACAAGCCTCCAGGTTTATAATGGCCAAATCTACAAAGACTGTGATGCTTCCATTGTTTCTTTTCTTTCTTTCTTTCTTCCTTTTTTTTCCTTCCTTCCTTTCTAAGTTCTTGTCAGAGAACAAAAGAGGTCTCAGTTGGTACTTTAAAGATGATTTAATGACAGGTTATTTATAGACATGTGGGCAGGGTTAAGGGTCCCAACAAGAAGGACTGAAGTATCTCAGAACCAACGAGGAGAAGCTGCTGTGCCCTGGGCCTCGAAGTCCAGGCTGGAGTTCCCAAAGCCTGGACCGGCTGAAGAGCAAGTCCTGGGCTGGCCCACATGCTGTCGAGCCTGGAGCCCAAGAAGACCTAAAGGGAAGTGTTTCCTGGAGAAGGGTCCAAACCAACAAGATAGTCTGAAGGGAATTAGAAGAGAGTGGAAAACAAGGTAAGCCATGGAGGGATAGAATGTGGACAGTTTACTTCAGTTGTACGTTGAGAAGAATGCTGGGGAGATTTTCTTAGTCTTTGCAGAATAGGGCAGTCAATGTGGGTGAGATAACTGCTGCCTGTCCTGTCGTCACGGAAAAATCAAGCAGGTTTAGACCTGAACTAACCCTTATTGTCAACAATTCAGTGGAGTACTACGTCTCACGTCTTGCTTTGCAGTGTCCTGACTATATCACATATCCCTATAATAGTTTCTTCTGGATCCATTTTTATGGCTTGCCTCATTTAAATTAAAAATAATTTAGTTTTTATCTCTCATTTTGAAAGAATATAGATTAAGAAAGTTACTCACTTTGTGCTCTCAGCCTTCGGCTACCTCACATAAGGGCCTGGGTATCGGGAGGTAGAATAAGGCAGCAGGTACTAATGTTACTTCTGGGTCAAGAAACCCTTGAATTGTAGGGGTTGAACACTATTTACATTTATTTCTTTCTTGACCTACACTCTAGTGTAGGGTGGCTCTTTTCAATCTTTTAGCTATACCTTCTGGAATAGGTGGCTACCGAAGTAATCACAGAGAGATAGGGGGTATCGTGTGAGATGTTTTTAAGCACCAGGATTATAGCACTCCCATTCCACTGACTGGAACTCAGTCACATAGCCTCAACCCAACTGCAAAGGAGGTTGGAAAGTGTAATTTTTCTGGATGTTCTGGAAGTGAAAACAATGGGTGACTGCCATAATCACGGAAAAAGAAAACTCAGGAATCTGGGAAAAACTCAGGAAGAAGACATTCCTCTTGGACAGCTAGTGTGTGGCTTTGACATCTTTCTATAAGTCCTAATCTATTGATCGGGATCCTTCTGAAGTCAGTGGTTAGACATCAGAAAGTAGTAGTAGAAATAATTTGAGTTTAATATAATAATAGCTAGGACTATGATGCTGGCTAAGTACTGAGAAAGAAGAAATGGATTAAGAACAACTACATTGCTGAGAGTCTACAGTATTTGGAAACTGATCTGTAAACAAAAGAGATGGGTAAGTGAAACATTTTTTTCAAGAATGCCAACCTGGACAGACATAAAGATGGTGATTTCTATGTCAATGGTAGGAAACTTGAGAAGAGCTGTATTTCTGGGAATCCAAGATGATGAGATTGGTTTTTGATATATTGGCTTGAATTCCAAGCAGAACAGTCCTGGGGATGCTTGGAGAAGTGTCTGGAAGCCATATCAGTGGTAATTTAAGCCATGGAAGCAGGTGAATACCATAGAAGCAGATGAAGGCAGAACTATAGAGGGAGAAAGAAAGAAATTTAGAACCAAGTTTTGAAGAATATTCTTGGGCAATGCAAAAGCACATATGGCATGTCATAGGTTCTGCGTATAGGAAAATCAGAAATAAGATGAGAATGATTTCAATAAATTAAGATTTTAAAATTTATTTATTTATTTTGCCATTTTAATCCTTCCTTTTTATTGATATCTTTAAAAAAAATTTCAACATTAGGGCTACATGATACATGGCACCTGTTCATTTCTCAGGGCAAAGCAGTTGGCATTTAATTTGATATAGTCAATAAAGTAAAACAGTGATTTCCTTATTCTTTTACCCCTAGAGTAGGTGGTTATTTTATAGATCCTTGATCTATAACCTATGCCTTCGTCTACATATCTATATAAAACAATAGATACCTAATACTACTAGGGAAATCACATTTTGTATACTTATTTAACAGATTATGAAAGGAACCATTTTTAATTTTCCCAAAGTTACATGGTTCTTTCTAGCCAGTTTTTAAAATAATCATCATTTTATTGAAAATAATTGGATGAGCTATGACAATGAATCAGGCCTGTGAAATATATTTCCTGCCTTGAGTTGTTCATTTGCTTGCATGACTCTAACCTGTCTTGAAGGCAGGTTAACAACAGTTACCAACCCCCGAGGAAAAGTCAAATAATTAATAATGAATTTTAACAGATGGCACTGTAGCTAAGATGTGTGCAGTAGGAAGCAGAAGGGACTGGTACTCGGAGGAGATAATTCTGAGGCAGTTTATTTTTCTTGGTGTGTTGCATAATTGAAAGACTCTTTCATGATGGACTTTGAAGAAATCCTCTTAGTTTAAAGCCTCTGATAGAATGCACAAGTGGGCTTCTTTAACCACAGACACTGAACTCTATCTCTTGGTTTTTCTATAGGAAAATATCAGTAAGGGTTTAAAAAGAAGATGATTAGAAAAATTTATTTTCTGACACAAGTTGTTTTAAGAAAGTGTGGAGAAACTGGGTTCCGACTGAGGAACACCAATCTCTTATCACTCTCACAAACTTGAAAAGTTTCCTGAGGTACCCGGAGCCTGAGCAGAATAACTGTAGTTTTGCTTATCAGTCATTGTTCAGTAATGAAAGTAGATGTGTTTTAATGTGTCATGATAATTATTAGCTGGAAATTTTTCCTGGAAGATTGTCTGGTGTGTGTGTGTAAAGAGATGAAAAGACTCTGGGATTTAGGCACCATTATTGAATTAAAAATTATCAGAAAGATAAGAGACTTTGCTTACAGGTAAAGACAATATAGTCTCTTCTTTTGATTCTTTGTATAGCCAAAATATAACAGAGAGAAATGGGGGAGGCTCAGGGAATGTGGCTGGAAACACAGAATGCAATATGCACAGAATATTATTTTATGATTTACTTTTTAACTCAACAAATATTTAACAAGTCTTGAGTGTGACTTCAACTCTCATTCTGAGAGTCCAAAACTTGCACAAGAGTTCTTGTTTATTGACACTGAAAGCAAGAAATTGAAAACATTTTGTATAAACTGATTTTAAGAGTGTGCTTTGTAATGTCTTCCAATGATGAGTTAAAAGGGGACAAAGTACCTTGGCCTTCAGGTTTAAACAGTTTAGATTTCTTACTTCTTTTTCCATTTCTTTCTTTCTGTCCCTAGAAACATCTGGGGAATTAACAGAGAAATCCTTCAGTCTTCTCTGAATGTGACAGAGTTTGTGTCTCAGTTGATTAGAAAATCGAGCTGTGCTAATAATAGTGGGGACAACCTTGGTGGAGGTGATTTGTACAAAGGTCTCTGGAGGTTAGTACAAGTCTCGGGGTGGGGACCCAGTCACCTCTGTGGAAGCTGCTTCTAAGACATCTCTGAGGAAAGGAGAATGAAGGATTCGGGCAGAGCTAGTATGTGGATCAAGAGAGCGCATGCAGAGGGGGAACTGGCGCTTTGGATCTCATGCCTGTTGCTGGGGGAACTGGCATCTGGTTTCAGAAGTACCTAAAGGATCAGAGATAAAAAACTAGGAAAACCTGCTTGTGCCTTGATATTGTATATTACACTTATAAAACTTAGGAAGGCTTTGGAGAACATCTCAGAACATCTGTATTACTTTACAGGTCAGGAAACTGGGGATAAATTTAGAGTTTGGCCTAGAACCTAGATCTACTGGAAGATTTCACTTTGCAATGCAGAATTAGGATTAAAGGAGTGGAACATTCAATAAAGTGTTTCTGCAAATATTGTACCCGGTTAAGATTGGCAATTATTGTTCTAACTAAAACCAGTGGAAGAAAAATAAACTCAAACAATTTCAGCATGTGAAAACCTTACATGTGGGGAGTTCAAATGATAACAAGATCTCTAGAGAACAAGAGGCCATAGAAAAACAAGGAGTAAGCAGTTGTCTGAACTTCTTATATCGCTCAAATTCAGGCTGATGCTTGATTGCTGGACCCAAGCAGGGATTCTGGGAGTTCTGGCTGAGTGTGGGTGTGGAGCCAGGCTTAACACAAGTCTGTACAATGAAGAGCTGAGAGAGGTCAGGAATTTAATATCCTCGGGCGATGCTGCGTTTGAGAGCCCATGCGGACAGAATACACTAAAGCAGCTAACTGACGATACTGGTCTGAGCAGCCGAAATTGAATATGAGGCAACTGACTGAAAACTTGGTACAGCAGAACAAGAAGCCTAGGTTAGCTGGAAGATTATGAGTTGATTATGGGTTGACATTCTAGGGACTTTCAAAGACAAGCCTAATGCCACACCTGAAGGTGGGGAGGGAAATCTTAAGGGTGCTAAACCAGTTTGGACCCCTTTGTCTGTGACTGTTTAGAGGAAGCTGAGCCATGAGATGGAAAATATGGAAAGAATAGGCGTCCTGGGGTTTGCTTTGATACTTGACTTAGGAAAATGCCCTCTGGCCCCCTGTGCAGGTTCAGGTCAGGGCGGTTAGAGTACAAGATGCTGACTGGGAAGAACTGTTGACTGTACCTTTTTTATTTAGACAATATTTATCAAGCACCAATTTGGTACCAGCCACTGGAGATGCAACTGTGAGCATGGCAGACAGACTCCCTGTTTTCATAATGCTTATTATGTTTAGAAAAAGGCAATAAGCAGGTAGATATAGGAATAAAAGTAAGTAAGTCCAAATGTGCTATGAAAGAAATAAACGATAGGGTAACACATAACGGAAGAGATTCTTTAAAGTAGGTAGTTTGAGAAGACCTATCTGATGAGGGGATGTTTAAACTGATGAGAAATATTTACCTATTCAGAGAACTGATGAAAAGCATTCTAGGTAGAGGAAAGAGTGAAAAAAAAAAAAAAAAAGAAACTGAGGAAGGAAGTGTTTCAATGAACTGTCTAGGAACTGTCAAAAGACCATGTTACTACAGCAGAGTTTGCATGGGGCAGAATGGCATGAGGTGAATGTGGAGGCATAGGCAGAGAGGGGACCATGTAGGGCATTATGGGTCTTGGTAACTGTGGAAGCCAAGATGGTGCTCAGTGATACTCCTTTCACACATCGTACTAGGGTTGGTCTGTGTGACTAATAGAATATGGTGACATCTGAGATTAGGTTATGAATAATACCATGGGTTGCATTTTGGGTGCGTGTTCTCCCTCTATTTCTCTTTTTCTTATTCTCTCCTCATTGGATCATCTGCTCTGGGGGAAACCAGTTGCCATCTTGTGAACAATCTTGTGAAGAGGCTCACATGTAGCCTCTTGTCTACAGCCACATCAGTAAGCGTGGAAGTGGATCCTCCAGTCCCAGTCAAGCCGTCAGATCACTGCAGCTCCAGCCAACAACTTGACTGCAATCTCATAAGCTTACACTGTGCTGGAACCACTGAGCAAACCACTTCCAGATTTCTGACCCTTAGAAATTGTGTGAGATAATAAATTGCTGTTTCTAAATGCTAAATTTGAGGTCATTTGTTATGTATCAATAGGATCGGAATTTGATTTTATCTAAATACAATGCCTTTTTGAGCCAAGGGAAAGAGGGGGTCCTGGCGACTACCACTGGCTTGGAGGTTGACCAGTTAACTTCTTGAGAATGCTGTTCAGTTACTGTTTGCTGGACTGCTTCCCTGTAGACAATGATATATTCAGTCTTCTTGTGTTTAGGACTCAAGTACCAACAGAATGAAGAAGTCATCCTATTTGCAGTTGCCTTGAAAACCAAGATAGAACTACATTTAGAGCTTTAATAAAATAGTGTTCCTCTCTTCAGTTACAGACTGAGAAAGGACATTTAGAGTATTGACGTCTACTCGATTTCAATCCAATGAACATTTGTAGAGTAACTTTGAAGAACAGTTCCGTGTTCAGCGTTGTGTGGCAAGTACTATGACTGGAGTAACAGTTCCCGTACTCTAGTTGCTCACCATCTAGGGCGGAGGTAGATTATTTTAGGCTCTGTGCAAATTGGCGGCATCTCTCTTCTCTTAACCAGATGGCCATTGATTCCTACGAATGACAAGGAGGTTCAAATTGCAGAACACCAAAAGACAGACTAGTCTAAGGGTTTTCCCTTTCTTTGTTTCCTAGCAAACGCAAGTACTATTTGTATTGTTTCCTGACCTATATAGAAACTAGAACTTTTTTCCGTCTGAAGAGTGTTGGGCCCAGGAGTTGATAAGGCTTTCCTGTTGTTAAGGTGGGTGCTGAGGGGGTTAATCTGAAGCTTTTAACCAAGTCCACATACAGGTAACTGGTGACTTATCTAAGACCACGGATGTTCTTACCCCCTTTGCTGCTTCATTCAAAGCATAGAAACTTTGAGTTTATCCTGACTCCCAATCACTGTCTTATATTCTCATATTTAGGACATCAAGAGAGACAATCTTTTCCCTAATTTTATGTATCTATAAAGAGCAAGCAATCACAGTTTTTTAAAAAAGGAGGCTTGACCATCTACATGTATCTCTGCTGCAGAAACTCTCTCTCTTAACAGTATACAGAGGCCTTTGCATTTCTTCCTTCAGAAAAATGGACAATTGACATTGTCCTTTAATTCCTGTGATCTCCAGGAGGAGCAAAACCCTTTGCCTGGCATTGACAGGGAGGCATCAGGCTGATCGTAGGAATTTTTTCCCAAGGGCTTCCTAAAACACAAACACACCCAGAACGAACACTACTATAAGATAAACTTGACAGGTGTGCCATTGGAGGCTCATATTTCAAGGTGACTTTGAGATTTGGGGACCTCATTTTGGAGTTCTGAGCAGTCTTAATAAGCAGGTTCATCATCTCAGTGAAGAAGGAGGTCAGCTGGGTGCACCAAGGTGGAACTGATTGGCTAAATTTCTGATGGCCACAGAATGATCCAGCAACAGCCTGACGCCGGGAGGACAGAAACAGCTGTATCCAAGCTGCACTGAAATCTGTCTCTAATTACATCCACCCAATAAAACTTGGTTATTTACCACTGGCGAAGGGTTCATAGTGGCACTTACTGTTTCATCCTTCTAAATAATTTTGCCAGTTTTTTTTCTTCCCCTAGGTTTTAGGTGTCAAATGTTTAGAGAACACATTTCCAGAAAGTCCTATTTCTTGCCTGGCAACAATGTAAAATCATCTGGTAATTGTGAATGCTAAGGGGATGTTTACTACTTGAAAAGAGAGCCAGCCTGTTCACCAGGGCACTACTGTTATCTGTGTTGTCCTAGGAAGACAGGGCAGCCAAAGTTCTTCATTTATCTGATGGCAGGCAGCCCAGGTTAACTGTATGTTTCTGAGTTAGTCCTAGTGATTGCCATTGGATACAGGTTTCCATAGATCCATCGTGGATAATGTATTACTCCATTAGCACTGGGAGTGACATTAACAGGTCAATAAAGGTCTCATATAGTGCTTTATATGCCAACGTCAGCCCGCACATAGCATGATACTGGTAGCCATTAAGCAGGTTGTGTCTGCTGAATTGTGCTCATTTTTAGTCTTGTCAGTGTTACGTTCATAAACAGAAGTGTTGCCACGACACTTGGGGATTGTACTGTTTTCTGAAGTCTCAGTCTTAGTCCAACTAACTGCCTGGCTGTGATTTAGCAGTTTCTGTATAACAGAGTGGTTACTCTGATTAGCTTTGGGACCAGACAGACTTTGTTTTTTATATGATGTGAGCATGAGTGCCTTAATCTTACTGAGCCTAGGTTTCTGTCATGTACCTAGTGGGAGTAATAATACAAATAAAGTAAAAGGGGAATGCCTTTTCACCATTCCTGGTTCCAAGGGAGATATGCTTCTGGCTTTGATAATATATGCAAAATGCTTAGAATGTCTAGTATACATTAGATATTCAATAAGTGGTTGTTATCATTATTGGAAGAAATTCTGAGCCCCTGTTAACTAGTAGGGAAATTGAAGGGTGGCTGATATCTCTGCTTACTCTATGAATTCATTGTGAGGGCAGGGATAAATTTTCTAGTTCTTGACTTCCTGTCTGATGTGGTTTTCATAACCCTTATTTGTCTTAGATGGTTTACACTGAGAAGATCTGTGTAGGAGGCATTTTTTGCAGATTTTATGTTAACAAAATAAATAGACCAAATTTCTTCTTTTTCTCTCAAAATAAGCACTTTGCATAGCCCAACCCACTCACTCCATCCTTTCTCAAGCCACGCAGGCCTGCCCTTCATTGTTACTCCTCTTGAGACTGAAGACTTGTCAGCTGGCATCTGGTGATCTCAAATGCTCTAGTTTTCCTCCATTAGGAAAGAATGCCAAGAAATATAATTACAAAGAACAAAGGAACAAAACACAGAATATAGTTCTTTCTTTTTCAGTTTGCTGCTTGATTCCTTTTAAATTCATTAAATGTATTGGTAAATCTGAGAAATAGGCGACTGGGTTCCATTTCCCTTCCCAATCTGGATCAACTGGCAATGACTTTCTGGAGCACTGTCTTCTGAAGTCTTGTTTCTCATGGTGTGTTTAGGTTCAACAGTGAAAATTTAAAATGGTCAACTTCAAGTGAGTCCTATGAGTGCTTAAAATGAAGGGATATTTGCTATCCCTGTCTTAAGATTTCAGGTTAATGGCAATGGTAGAAAATCTTTTAGAACGGGAGTCATTGTTGACGCATCTTGATTCATCCTGTACATTTGGTGTTTTGCATTTTGTTTCTCAAACTTATTTATTTATTCAGCAAATGTTTGTTGAATGCCTACAACATTCCAGGAATCTGACTATTCAACCAGAAAAGTGGGTTCCACTGACAATGTACAGGGGGTACCAAGTTCTGTAGCTTACCATCCGCTTGTTCTATCTCTTCCTCTTCCTTTCATTTGTTATTGTCTCAGTTCAGGCCCTCATTATCATGACCTGAGCTGTATCATCATGGTTTTCTAGGGAAAGAGGAAACCACTCCATTCTACCTACTGCACAGCTGACCAAGGTCTTGAAACACTTACGAATTCTCCCAAGGGAGGGATGAAGCAATGGTGAGAGAAAAGAGAGAGAGAAAGAGAGAGAGAGAGAGAGAGAGAGCGCTCAAGGAGAGACATAAGGTAGAAGCAAGTGGATAAGTACTGTCACACAGAAATTACTGGGAGAAAAAAAGATACTTATTTGAAGATAGTTTTCAATTAAGCACAGACATCAAGAAGGGCAAATTTTCTCTCTCTTGAATTTTGTCATATAGACACATACTTTTGTTTGGTCTTCCTTTGTAAGTTGTAACAGCTAACAGCTAAGTCTCCTAAATGATATCCTAGCCACCATATTGCTCCATTCATTCCATCCATCCCATGTTTCTAGAAACATTTTTCTAAAATGTACATCTCCAGCTCTCTTATTCCTCTGCTTAAAATCCTTTGATGGCTCCCAATACCCACAGTAGAAGTTCTTTGTAAGGACTTATCAGTGCATTAGGATAGTTTGTGAAGTGTGAACTGAACGTCTGCTACTAATACTTTAATTTTTAACGTGAATTTTGCAGTTTTGAACTCCAATATCTTTCCTCAATGGAATAGAAAGAAATGAGTTTGTGTGTAATCTTTTTCTATGTCATGGGATACATCATGTGGCAACTGTCAGCAATGATTGTGATGATGTCATTGTTATTTCACTCAAATTCTGGGACTGTCCAGGGATATGTGTCCTGAATTTATCATCAATTATCATAGATTTTACAGTAGAAAAGACTCTAACCCACCAAATAATGTCCAAATTCCATAAAGATTATATAATAGTTTATTTATCTCTTTAGACAAATCTTCAAGAGTACCACACCCCCATCTACTTGTTCAATGTACTCTCTCTCTCTGAAATATTTTTCACCCTCCCCCTCAATCAATTTGGTAAGTGCCTCAAATATTTTAAGATCACAGTTCATTCAAGCATTACTTCCTCTATGAAGTCTACCTTGATACTCCCTCCCAGCCTCTAGTAGAATTGAGTGTTTATACAATTGCACAAAAACTAGAAGTATGAGGTCTTTTCCTTGTGCATCCCTCTCTTTTCATTTCTCCTTCATTTCATCAGGTCCCAGTAGAAAGTATCTATTGCATGAGTCAGGATACCTCAGGGCCTACTATGGGAACAAACAACCCCAGAGTGTCAGTGGGCTGCAACAACAAAGGTCTATTTACTGCTTATGCTCTGTGTCTATCATGGATTGCCTGGGGTCTCTTTCTACACCATCATCCAGAGACTTAGAATGAGTGAGCAGCCACCTTCTTAAAAATAACTGGTATTGTGCCAGAGAGAAAAGAGAAGATTACACATAAGTCATCGAATCCCAATGTTACTTGTATTCCTGATCTATTAATTATAAGTATTAAAATGATTCCATCCAAACATAAAAAAGCCAGGAAGTACAAGACTACCTTGTGCATGTGTGGCAGAGAGACAGAAATATTAGGTGAATAGCACGATTTATGACCATATATGCCCCAAATAAAACCACTCATGGTTATCCCCTGGAGTTCTGAAAGGGGCCTGTTTTCCTGGGCATGTTCATATGACATATCTGGATGCAACTGACATGTCCTTAACAATGAGAAGGGAAGAGTGGTGGTTGGGTAGATAACCAACAGTGTCTCTCATACGTTATTCCTTCAACTCCTGCATCTAACCTCTGGAGTTGGAAGGGTCTAGGAGCTCCACAGAGCACACCATATTTTCAGTTCCATGGAGAGCCATGTTGCCCTGGAACAAATAGACTTCCATATATTTCTCTAGCAAAGATGGGTTTATTCGTGATTATCACAGAATTGCAATTCAGGGTCTGCAACAATGGTGAACCATGTGTGAATCCCTCCATCACCAGGAAAAAAGAATGCTTTTATAGAGGAGAAAAGGAAGTTAGGAGGGCTCTAGTAAACAGAGTCCATGGCTTTTCATTGCTATGGCTGAGTTCTTGCCAGGAAAGGAGTCTTCTTCCTGTTAAACACTGCTACCATTGCAGGGCATGAGAGCTCCCCCTTCTGGTCTCCCAACTCTATTTAACTGAGATTTCTGTTTATAAAATTTTTACAGTCATGATAAGCTTTGCATAGCTGAAACCTCTTTGTGAACCATTGCTTTGGGAACTTCCTATATAAAATCTACCTACAGTCCAACAACCCTATGAGCTAGGCATTATTTTCCAGATGGGGAAACTGAAGACCAGAGAGGATAAATATCTTGTTCAAGGTCACAGAGCTAAAATGTGGTGGAACCAAATTTAATACCAGCCTGCCTTGTGACTCTGGAACTCTTGCTCTTTTCTTTATTTCCACAGCATCTTACATGAAACCTCTGGAATTATATGAACCTCTTTTAAAGTTAAACATATTTTTAATCTGTACCCACTATCATCTGAGGGTACTCTAATTTTGTCTCCTGCTATGTAAACCGCATTTCTTTTTGTTTTAAACATATGTCTATCTACAGTTTTAAGAGAGGGTGTCAAGGGTTTATCTTCTTACACAGTCCTATTCTGACAACATAAGGGCGTTTTGCAGTGACAGTGTGCTTTAATTCAGAGAAATGGATGGCACAGTGATTCTTCTGCAGTAGGAGATTTATACTTATTTCCTCCTCTCTGTTAACAGGATTTATTCATAGGCCCTCAACAACACATGCCAAAGGCTGCATTTTTTCCTCTCCCCATCCTCCAAAAGAGTCATTAATATTTAATAAATAATCATTGTTATGACTTGAAATGCTTGCTATAACCAGATCAAACAAGGCAATCAGCTTTTATTTCTTAAAGCAATGAAAGTTAGTTTATTGTGTCTCTTTCAGAGAGTTTGGGTGGGGTTTCAGCCACAAGGATATCCCTTTTTATGAATATTAGTTGAATAGACTGAAATTAACATTTGATGACTTCTTCGTTGATATCTGACATATTTTTCATAGGCAGACTCTAATAAAGCAGTCAGAGCTATTAGACATATTTTAGGAGGATTTTTTGATGCATATCTTCACTTAGATTATGAAATTTAAATCATTGCTGCTATCAGTGTGAATACTAATGTTATAGCCTGCCAGATGGAAACCTTTCATAAATTTTCACTTTTCTCTTACAGTCAGCTGTAAATCTTAAGTAAATGACTTCTAGGGTAAACTATGTTGATGTCAGCTTTAGTGCCTTATGTCCACACTGATTTCAATGTCATAAGTACCTGGAAGGCAGGCAACTCTTAATTAAATGTCATTTTCTTTTTCCATTATTGAAGTAGAGCAGAGTGCAGACTCTGGCATTGTCTATGGCTTACTGGTGAATAGCTCAGCTCTTGCTTTGTCACAAATGGGTTCTTTGGAGCTATTTTAAATGCTTTGGTGTCTGTCATGCAGTTTCTCCTCTCTTAACTAAAACTGTCTCCCTCAATGTGTCTTTCAGATAGTAAAACACTGTTTCCCTAGTCCTTTGTTCTCCATTTTGACAAAATACAATCCGTAGGGTTTTGCGTCATATTAACAATTTTTTTCCTTTGGAAATTGATATTTTAGTTCTCTTCAGAGTGCTAACCTCCATATGAGAACTACACTGCATAAAACTTCCTTTTTCCCTATGGGGATATATCAATATTCAGACCAAATCTTCCAAAGGACTTGTCTTACCAATTGTAAGAAGCTTCTGGTAACTCGTAGTCACTTATCACTTACATTTCTTGTGGAGTTTTTTCCTTTAATTTGCTTTTTCAAACAGAGCCAAACTTTGAGAGGTATTATCCCTTATTTTTTTTTAAACAAAACAGGGGACAAAACAAAATAAAATTAAAGATTTCTCAAATGTTCTCATCTTTGGAAACCCAAAGGAGAAAGATGATAAAAAAAAAACCTCAACAAAAATATTTAGGTGAGTCAATAAATATTCCTGGTAGAAATCTTAGAAGTCCTACAGGTAAGACAACTTTTTATAGTTATTGAATTATTGTCTCACCAGTTGTTTATTTATTTATTTGTTTTACCATTAAACCTATGAACCCAGTGATAAATGTGCTTCCTTTGTTGTTACAATGTAATATATTGAGTTTTCCTTGAAGCTTCATTAAAATTATATCTAAAGCTCCGACTATAAGAAAATGATTAATAATACAATAACATGGAGTAACTTCTCTGTGGAGCTGTTTGGAGTTGTAGGCTTTTTTACCAGCCCCATCATCTGTTTTGTTTTCTGCTTCCATCCACCCAGGGAAATAAATGCCCATCATCATTTTTTTCAACAAGCAACAAGAACTATCTTTCTGTAGAAACAAAGGCACTGAAAAAACATTCTACACCATTAAAATAATTTTCCAACATAGTTTCAATAATTAGTGTATTTCAGTTTCAACAGCTGTAATTAAACCTGACCTTTAAGCTAATTATGTCTTTTGACATTTATGATTTTAAACTGGCTTTCCCTGTGGTGATGGTGTGTTATATTAAGGTTCTAATGAATAGTTTTGTAGTATTTACCTGTTGTTAGAGGGTCTCTGTTGGGGCTTGGGGGGGACCACTTCACTCAGCATCTTGTCACTGGAGACATAATGATGCCACTCTGAAAGAGAATTATCTGCCACAATATCAGGCTGTTACTGAATTTCTGTAAGAGTGTTTTGATATAATTACAGGTACAACAAAATCCTTGCCGGAAATTTTCAAAATAAGTCAAAAATTACCTCAGAGTTTGAGTCAGTGTTGATAAAGTGGGCTTTCTTGGGGTCTAGTAATTGGTGGCAGGTGAGTAGGATGAAGCTTCCTAGCTGCCATGAGAGAAAAGTTGTGTCAAAGAATCTGGAAGGGAGGAGAAACCAAGATGGCAGGCTTGTCTTCTTGGCTCTCATTACATTGAGCAGTAGTGGAGTTTTTCCCTGTTTTTTATCCTATCCTAGGGTACTTCCAGCTCATTTTTTCCCCCTTCTTAATAATAATAACATAGCTAACATTTATCAAGCACTTACTATGTGTCAGGTACTGTGTTAAATACTCTACATACATTATCTTAGAATTTTAACAGGCCTATGAGGAAGGGGATACTCTAGTATCTAGCACTGTCAACTCAAAGTCCTTTTTTCAAGTGTTTTTTTGTTGTTGTTGTTTTGAGCTATAGAGGTTGACTCAGTGTTCAATGTCTTTTTTTTTTTTAATTTTCATTGTGCTACTTTATATTGTACAGCAAAGTGAATCATCCGTACGTATACGTATATCCCTTCTTTTTTGGATTTCCTTCTCATTTAAGTCACCACAGAGCATTGAGTAGACTCCCCTGTGCTATATAGTAGGTTCTCATTATTAATCTATTTTATACATAGTATCACAGTTTATATATGTCAATCCCAATCTCCCAATTCATCCCACCACCATAGAGAACATTTGTTCTCTCTGTCTGTATCTCTATTTCTGCTTTGTAAATAAGATCATCTATACCAATTTTTTCAGATTCCATATATATGCATTAATATATATTTGTTTTTCTCTTTCTGACTTACTTCACTCTGTATGGCAGTCTCTCGGTCCACCCACGTCTCTACAAATGATCCAATTTCATTCCTTCTTACGGCTGAGTAATATTCCATGTATAGATGTACCACATTTTCTTTATCCATTCCTCTGTTTTTTTAAATTTATTTTTATTTTATTTTATTTTTAATTTTTTTTAACATCTTTATTGGAGTATAATTGCTTTACGATGGTGTGTTAGTTTCTGCTTTATAACAAAGTGAATCAGCTATACATATACATATATCCCCATATCTCCTCCCTCTTGCACCTCCCTCCCACCCTCCCTATCCCACCCCTCTAGGTGGTCACAAAGCACCGAGCTGATCTCCCTGTGCTATGCAGCTTCTTCCCACTAGCTATCTATTTTACATTTGGTAGTATATATAAGTCCATGCCACTCTCTCACTTTGTCCCAGCTTACCCTTCCCCCTCCCTGTGTCCTCAAGTCCATTCTCTACATCTGTATCTTTATTCCTGTCCTGCCCCTAGGTTCTTCAGAAACTTTTTTTTAATATATTTTTTTAGATTCCATATATATGTTTGTGTTAGCATACAGTATTTGTTTTTCTCTTTCTAACTTACTTCACTCTGTATGACAGATTCTAGGTCCATCCACCTCACTACAAATAACTCAATTTCATTTCTTTTTATGGCTGAGTAATATTCCATTGTATATATGTGCCTCATCTTCTTTATCCATTCATCTGTCGATGGACATTTAGGTTGCTTCCATGTCCTGGCTATTGTAAATAGAGCTGCAATGAACATTGTGGTACGTCTCTTTTTTTTTTTTTTTACATCTTTACTGGAGTATAATTGCTTTACAATGGTGTGTTAGTTTCTACTTTATAACAAAGTGAATCAGTTATACATATACATATGTTCCCATACCTCTTCCCTCTTGCATCTCCCTCCCTCCCACCCTCCCTATCCCACCCCTCCAGGTGGTCACAAAGCACCGAGCCAATATCCCTGTGCCTTGCGGCTGCTTCCCACTAGCTATCTACCTTACGTTTGTTAGTGTGTATATGTCCATGACTCTCTCTCGCCCTGTCACAGCTCACCCTTCCCCCTCCCCGTATCCTCAAGTCCGTTCTCCAGTAGGTCTGTGTCTTTATTCCTGTCTTACCCATAGGTTCTTCATGACATTTTTTTTTCTTAAATTCCATATATATGTGTTAGCATACGGTATTTGTCTTTTTCTTTCTGACTTACTTCACTCTGTATGACAGACTCTAGGTCTATCCACCTCATTACAAATAGCTCAATTTCGTTTCTTTTTATGGCAGAGTAATATTCCATTGTATATATGTGCCACATCTTCTTTATCCATTCATCCAATGATGGGCACTTAGGTTGTTTCCATCTCTGGGCTATTGTAAATAGAGCTGCAATGAACATTTTGGTACATGACTCTTTTTGAATTATAGTTTTCTCAGGGTATATGCCCAGTAGAGGGATTGTTGGGTCCTATGGTAATTCTATTTTTAGTTTTTTAAGGAACATCCATACTGTTCTCCATAGTGGCTGTATCAATTTACATTCCCACTGACAGTGCAAAAGGGTCCCCTTTTCTCTACACCCTCTCCAGCATTTATTATTTGTAGATTTTTTGATGATGGCCATTCTAACTGGTGTGAGGTGATACCTCATTGTAGTTTTGATGTGCATTTCTCTAATGATTAGTGATGTTGAGCATCCTTTCATGTGTTTGTTGGCAATCTGTATATCTTCTTTGAAGAAATGTCTATTTAGGTCTTCCGTCCATTTTTGGATTGGGTGGTTTGTTTTTTGATATTGAGCTGCATGAGCTGCTTGTATATTTTAGAGATTAATCCCTTGTCAGTTGCTTCATTTGCAAATATTTTCTCCCATTCTGAGGGTTGTCTTTTGGTCTTGTTTATGGTTTCCTTTGCTGTGCAAAAGCTTTTAAGTTTCATTAGGCCCCATTTGTTCATTTTTATTTCCATTTCTCTAGGAGGTGGGCCAGAAAGGATCTTGCAGTGACTTATGTCATAGAGTGTTCTGCCTGTGTTTTTCTCTAAGAGTTTTAAAGTGTCTGACCTTACATTTAGGTCTTTAATCTGTTTTGAGTTTATTTTTGTGTATGGTGTTAGGGAGTGTTCTAATTTCATTCTTTTACATGTAGCTGTCCAGTTTTAACAGCACCACTTATTGAAGAGAACGTCTTTTCTCCATTGTGTATCCTTACCTCCTTTGTCACATATTAGATGATCATATGTGCGTGGGTTTATCTCTGGGCTTTCTATCCTGTTCTATTGATCTATATTTCTGTTTTTGTGCCAGTACCATACTGCCTTGATTACTGTAGCTTTGTAGTATACTCTGAAGTCCAGGAGCCTGATTCCTCCAGCTCTGTTTTTCTTTCTCAAGATTGCTTTGGCTATTCGGGGTCTTTTGTGTTTCCATACAAATTGTGAATTTTTTTGTTCTAGTTCTGTGAAAAATGTCATTGGTAGTTTGATAGGGATTGCACTGAATCTGTAGATTGCTTTAGGTAGTATAGTCATTTTCACAATGTTGATTCTTCCAGTCCAAGAATATGGTATATCTCTCCATCTGTTTGTGTCATCTTTAATTTCTAATTTCTTTAATTTTTAACCCAGCCATCAGTTTTCTGCATACAGGTCTTTTGTGTTCTTAGGTAGGTTTATTCCTGGGTATTTTATTCTTTTTGTTGCAGTGGTAAATGGGAGTGTTTCCTTAATTTCTCTTTCAGATTTTTCATCATTAGTGTATTAGGAATGCAAGAGATTTCTGTGCATTCATTTTGTATCCTGCTACTTTACCAAATTCATTGGTTGGCTATAGTAGTTTCCTGGTGTATCTTTAGGATTCTCTGTGTATGGTATCATGTCATCTGCAAACAGTGACAGCTTTACTTCTCTTCCAATTTGGGTTCCTTTTATTTCTTTTTCTTTTCTGATTGCTGTGGCTAAAACTTCCAAAACTATGTTGAATAATAGTGGTGAGAGTGGACAACCTTGTCTTGTTTCTGATCTTAGAGGAAATGGTTTCAGTTTTTCACCATTGAGAACGATGGATGTGGGTTTGTCATATACGGCCATTATTATGTTGAGGTAAGTTCCCTCTATGCCTACTTTCTGGAGAGTTTTTATCATAAATGGATGTTGAATTTTGTCGAAAGCTTTTCCTGGATCTACTGAGATTATCATATTCAATTTGTTAATATGGTGTATCACATTGATTGATTTCCATATATTGAAGAATCCTTGTATTCCTGGGATAAACCTCACTTGATCATGGTGTATGATCCTTTAAATGTACTGCCGGATTCTGTTTGCTAGTATTCTGTTGAGGATTTTTGCATGTATGTTCATCAATGATATTGGCCTGTAGTTTTCTTTCTTTGTGACATCTTTTTCTGGTTTGGTATCAGGGTGATGGTGGCCCCGTAGAATGAGTTTGGGAGTGTTCCTCCGTCTGCTATATTTTGGAAGATCCATTCCTCTGCTGATGGACATGTAGGTTTTTTGTTTTTTCGCCGTGTTGCATGACTTGCAGGATCTTCCCTGACCAGGGATCGAACCCGTGCCCCCTGCAGTGGAAGCGCAGAGTCATAACCACTGGGCCACCAGGGAATTCCCTCTTCAAGTGTTAAATGCCAATACTTGGTGAAGCCAGATAATATTTTGAAGTATTAATGTCTGTGTATCTTTTATTCCCACTTTCTTTATATGATCACCTCACCCTGTAATGAGAGGCATACACATTGCTTTTAGGAACCACAAGAAACAGTCAAGTCTGATTTTCTGACCTCCAAAGTGGGTCCTAAGGAAGCAGGGCTATAAACAGAAAACTGGAGAGAGGATAGCATAAGAACTAGAAAGTCAGGCTGTTCCTCTCCTCACCTCACTAAAGGCAGGTCTCTGCATGAAGGAGAAGAGCAGGGAGGATGGGTGATCTTAGTGGGGGGGAAGTAGGAGGGAGATGAGTGAATGGGGGAAGGTGGTGTAAACCAGGTAGAGAGATGGTATGGGGCAAAGAATAAGAATAGCCAAGCAGATCACAAGAGAGTACCCTGGAACCCAGCCATCATAGGCAGACCACTTGTTGTCAGTGGAGACAAACAAGTTTGTCTCCACTGTTTGGCCTTCCATATCCATGGACTCTGCACGTGCAGAGTCAACAAACCTCGGATCAAAAATATTCAGAAAAAAGTTTCCAGAAAGTTCCCCAAAACAAAACTTGGATTTACTGCATGCCGGCAACAATTTACATAGAATTTCCATTGTATTTACAACTATTTACGTAACATTTATACTGTTTTAGGTAGTATAAGGAATCTAGAGATGATTTAAAGTATATGGGAAGATGTGAATGAGGTTATATGCAAATACTATGCCATTTTATATCAGGGACTTGAGCATCTGCAGATTTTGGTATCCATAGGGTGTCCTAGAACTGATCCCTGGCAGTTGCTGTTAAGGTTCATCTACAGGTGGGCAGAGAAACCATGCTAGTAAGGCTATTAGTCTCACTGCCCTTGTGAGATGTGTACTTTTCATGGAGAGTTCCCTGTAGGTAGCTCATGGATTGTCTAGAAGGAAGACACCTGTTATGAGACTTTACTGAGGCCATCTAACTGCTCTGGGGGGACATCCACCTTTTTCCATGGCCTGAGACATACATAAGAGTTCCAAAATACAGAATAGAGGTCATTATAGCCAGGGAGGCAGAGATGCTGTGGAAATAAAAGTCAAGCTTCATGCTTGGATGGGACAAGATGGAGAGGGAACCCTCTCCTACTACATGGATTGCAATTGAAGTTCCCACTAAATATTTATTTTTAACTGAATAATTTTGATAAACAACTACACAAAAGCTATTTTTCTTCAAGATTCAACCAATGGATCTCTAATGGTGGGATTAGAGGCAGAGGGATACTTGTGTTCAAAAGGCATTCTAAACTTCCCTTAGATTAGACTCTATGTGTTTCTTCCTGTTTGCATAATATGAAGATGAATCTGATTTCTAGGCAGGACCATGAAAACACCAGAAAGTAAGACGTGTGGTTCACCACATTTGATGCAAAGGAATAGGTTAGACCTGGTGTGTCCACTGACTGAGCAGGGGGTGTGGGCTTGGGAAGTAGGATCAATAGGCAAAAGGGGAGCAGGCAGATAGGAAGTGGTTGAGAAAATAGGATGTAACTTTTGCCAAAGCTACTCTAATTTCAGAATTGTTTGGCAGTCTTATTTAGTACTATGTTCCTGAAGATCTGGAGCCCCTGTTGCGGACTGTAATAAACCAAGTGTGCTCTCAGTCACTAACCAAGTTAGTTACTAAGCAAGTTAGTAACTAAGTTGCTAGAACATTGGGTGAAGAGGTCTTGGCCTTTGCCTCACTTTGGGTAGGTTTCAGTCAATGTCATTTAGCTTCATCGTACTCAGTTCATCTGCACTGGAGGGAACTGATGGAGGGTTGGTGACTCTAAACTACCAGCAGTGAGAAACGAAGAGAACAGTGATTAGAAGAACATTAAAGAGTTCAAATCAACGGCTGTTGGAATTTCAGATCAGCCCCAGGGCTTGTCTTAGCCCAGTGGTTGGTGGTGGTGTCAGGCATCACTTATGGCTTGCCTACCTCACTAGAGTGTGAGTGCTGTGAATTCAAAGGCAACTGTTAGTTTTGTTTGGGTTTGTTTTGTTTTTTCATTTGCAATGCCTGAAACCAGTCATGAATGCTTCTGGTTGAGTAAGTCTAGCTTTTGGAAAATATTTGCCCTTTTATGAAAGGGCCGTCCATGGATGGCCACTCGCTCCATTGTCCTAATCACCATCTCTCTGTTCCAGTCCCTGAGAGGAGTCAGCTTAATGAGTATGGAGGTTGTAAAGACTCCAAGAGAGTCAACTCCTTGGTGTTTGGGAATCTCCTGCTCCCATCAGCACGTGGACAAGGTGGTGTCAGCTGGCTGATGACTCCTGGGGCACCTACTGTGACAAAGGACCCCAGACCACTCCTGCTGTTGGCTTACAGAGGAACTAGGTGTATGGACTGGTGGTTAATTTGTTCTGCCTGTGGGGCAGCCTCTGTAGAAATGGGTCTTCTATACAACAGCATCTCACAGGACACAAATAGACAAATCCTGTCAGCACGAATGTGTTTTATGGGTCAGATGTCTAACATGATCTCTGTAGCTCTGACCCCTGGTGGATTTATTATCTGGGTCTTATAGTCCTTTGGTGTCTTGAAGACTATAGTCTGTAAAATGTGTTGGGTAAGACAGCTAGCGAGATTGCCATTCCTGATGTGCTATAGGCCTGTAACTCTGCCAAGAAGGTTCAGAAAGCTGTAAATTTGATGTGAATTTATAGCGGCAGACTGAAGTGTAGCCAATTTCAAGATGTAGCCATCACTTACTAACGGGATCGCTGACCATACCCAAACCCACAGAGCTGGTCTATTACGAGTTAAAAGTAACATTTTTAGTTTAAACTGCTCTTAACCCAGACCAGCCCTAAATATTCACCATGTATTTATTTACCTCTGTAGCTTAGAGCTTTTCCTGACCCACATCTTTACCTTTCTGTGCCAGCAGTTCATTCTTTATCAGTAATGATCTTTCCGGAGCTGTTTGATCTGTCTGTGCAGTGACATATGACATTTGAATAAACTGCTATTTATTTCTTCTCTGGCTTTTCACATGGAGCTTAGTGACATGTTTCACAGGAGATCACCTGTGATGAGGACAAAGGTCAGTGGAAAGCTGTTCAAACAGAGAGGTTTGGCCTCGAGGAGTCCGTCTGAACCTTAACTCTTGACCTGCCCATTGACTGTGTTTGCTAATTGGGTCTTCAGTGCAAAGCAAAGAACAGTGCTCAGCATTGGTAACTATTTGTTTAGCCAGAACATGAAAATCAATCTACCAATGACCAAAAGGGCTTAGCAAACAACATCCCAGTGGAGTTGGGTGTTTTTTGCCTGGAATTCAACAGATGTGGTCTGAGAGCTCCTGCAATCTGCATGCAGATGCGGTTCACATAATTAATGCGATGCTTGCTTCCTGCATGAAGATTTTCTTCACGATATATAGGGCTGATGAGAGATGGATAGAGAAAACAAGGGAGGCTGAGATTAGTAGAAATAAGTGACCTTGAAGGTTGTCTGGGTCCAGTTGAAATGATGGTGTACATTCTGATGTCTTGCGATGTATTCTTTTCTTTAATCAGTGAGATGTGAAGGGTTTTACAGCTTGTGATGGAAGATAACGCAAATACGAAACCAAAAACCTTTTTCTGAATAAATTCCTCCATTAGACTCTAAGGAAGTAGCTTGTCTGGCTGGCAGGGAACAAGGTCAGAGGAACCTAGTGGCTTCTGTGTCTCTACATTTCTCTTGCTATACTCTTGCTGATAGCCTTTGAGAGAAATTAAACAATTGATCTCATCTGAAAATCACATGGAAAGGAGGAACGTTTTTATCACACAGAAAATGAAAAAATAAGCTCTTGACTTTTCTCAACTTAATGCTGTCAGATCCAAAGGAAATTAAAAGAAGCATATATTTGGCTTTAGGAATCCAATTAAGGAAATACCTTGGAAATTAGCCCCTAGCACTGGACCTTATTAGGTAGAATTTATTAGAAGGATCCTGAGTGGCAGGCATCTCTTATTTTCTTTTTCCCATTTAAGGTGGGAAGCTCTTTGCCCCTTTCTCAGATGCTTGTTGGTAAAGCAAGTAGAAAACAGGAAAGCATATTTTAATTAGGGGGATATTTGCAAGGCTTGCAACAGTAAGTTACATAGGATCGCTCCAGGAAGACGTTTTTCTTAATAACAGCACCTCTTTTTCCTGCTGTAACCTTTGAAATTTATCCCTAACCAATTCAACTTTACATAATTTCTTTTTAACAAAGGGAGGAAAGAAGAGAGAAAGTAAAGAAGGAATAAATCGAATGTAATGCGGCAGATGCTTTTCTTGCTGCTTATAACTCTGGAAAGAAACAATATTAAGCAGTAAAACTCTGCAGATTTTATTTGGTTTATTATCTCTGACTGCATCTCAAGCTGTCTCACTGCTCCAGTTTTAGACAACACATGACATCATAATTGCTTCTGGCATTTTACAGTAATAGACACTGGTGAGAGTTGCATGAGCACCCTCCCCGCTCCCCTTTTTGATTACTTCTTTGGAAAATAGCAGCCTCTCATTTGAAGAGCATGCACATTTT
Organism: Monodon monoceros; assembly: GCF_005190385.1. Lineage (NCBI taxonomy): Eukaryota > Metazoa > Chordata > Mammalia > Artiodactyla > Monodontidae > Monodon > Monodon monoceros. The sequence continues at coordinate 84,040,249 of NW_021703777.1, read as the reverse complement.
GACTAAGGTAGTTTTCCACCATGTTGCCTGCAAAGATAGTCTGCCCTATTTAAGTTCGAAAGCAGCTTTCTCCAATCCAACAAATAAATTCTCAGAGTTTCACATTGCACCTACCAGCGTATTCAGTGCAGTATACCTGTCCAAGGTCCTGAGCAATTAGCAAAAACTAGCCAAGACCAGGGCAGCAATTAAACTATCCTCAGAAAATCCAGATCCCCAAGGTGATACGTTGGACGACTTTGTAGTAGTTCTGAAATAGTACTTAGATTCTGAAAATATATGGAGAGATTTACTTTCACTCTGCATGGATGACCTCTGTTATATGCTGAAGACCCAGCTAAGGAACCAGTGGCAGGCAGATGGCTAAATGAAGTCACCAATGCAAATTTGAGTTTATGACTGATTCAAGCCCTGGATGATAAGGACATCTTCAAGAACATGTGAGGCTGATGCAGACTTTGACTGCCACGCAGCAGATTAGCACTGTTAAACTGTGTCACAGTCCAAACAGTGCCTGGCTTGAATATTTATTGTGTTCTTTAATCCTGCTGAGTAAACAGATCTAGATTTATGAGCCAAGGAAAGGAGCTTCCTTTTCAAGGACCAGTGTGTTCAGAAAGGCTTCATAAAGACATTCATTGTGAGAGCTGGCAGGATTGGAAGAGATCATTTAAACTCCTCCTTTACACGTGGGGAAGGAGAACCAGAGATGGTAAGTTACATCAAAGGTCACATAGCTGGCTTCCCTGGTGGCGCAGTGGTTGCGGGTCCGCCTGCCGATGCAGGGGACGCGGGTTCGTGCCCCGGTCCGGGAGAATCCCACGTGCCGCGGAGCGGCTGGGCTCGTGAGCCATGGCTGCTGAGCCTGCGCGTCCAGAGCCTGTGCTCCGCGGTGCGATAGGCCACAGCAGTGACAGGCCCGCATACAGCAAAAAAAAAAAAAAAAGGTCACGTAGCTATTATGTAGTGGTGTTCAGACTGGTTTTCTAGTCTTCTGATTTCTAGAGAATTTTTCTTCTCATTGCGAGCACCCTTGCAACTGGGGAACAGCCTATGAACCTACAAACATTTTTCTGCTATCCTGCAAAATCACACATAGTGGTCCTGAGCTGCTTTATATGTTTTCCCTTGGACACCCCTTCACACTGGCCTCTGGGAGGAATAGTATGAATTTCTCCAGCCCTCCTGCTACCTGAACCACAGCTGGAATGTTTTGACCTGGCCTTCTCTCTGCCTCATCAAATTGTATTTATGACTTATTCCTTCAAGACCCTCCTCTCACTTATGGCTGTAAATAGTGTGGGCATAAATAGTCATATATTACAATGTGAGGCTAGAGCCAATTGGAAGTAAACACCCTTCTGGGTATGCAGAATCCTATAAATCTCTTGCACGGTTCTTAACACTTTCTACTTTGAATTATCATCTTATATCTCATATAATTCTGCTCTTTACTATATTGCAAGTGGCCAAAACTGGTATTATTACCTCAATTTTATAGGTGAGTAAGAATTTAAGAGAGTTATCCAAAATAAATGAAAACTAACTGACTGGCTGCCTGACCAGTGTTGAAACCAAGAGTCTAGTTCCTAGTCTAGGCTTATTTCCAGCCCCACATTATGCCATCTCCCTACAATGCCTGGCACACAGACAATAATTAATACTTTTGTTTCAAATAAATGAAGCAAAAGTTGACTTCCATATACCTCCATTTTGATATTCAGAGATCTCAGGGTCCTGGAATGAATTTATCATTTTCCCTTACAAATCTGCTTTCCAACTTTTGTTCCTTATTTTATAAGAAGACACCCTGCTTATCTATCTGCCCAAAGCAAAAACCTGCAAGTCACTGACAATCCAGGGAATCCTCCCCAAATCTGGCTAATTCTTTCCTCTGTATCTTGGTTCCCATTCTCTCTCTGCTGCCGCTATCCTAGATCAGGTCCTCATTATCTCTGGACTGCACTCATGCAGTAATCTTCTTAGAGGACTCTCTCCTTATGGGCTCACCTCTCCTCTGCTTGTTCCTTACAGAACTGCCAGTTCTAATTTACAAATCTGATTATGGCACTCTCCTCCATCATGGAGCCCCTTTTTCAAGGATCGGACTCTTAAGCATGTCATACCTTTTATGAAATGGCCACTGCTTGTTTTCATAGAGTTATCTCTTGCCAGTCTGGACTTCTCACTCTGAACTCCAGCATTATTGAATGGTTGTCATTTGTTCCACAGGTTCTTTCATACTTCTAAGTCTTAGCAAGTGCTCTTCCCTAGAATGCCCTCTTGTTTGACAGAGTTGTACCTATAAAAATGATAGTTTGAAGACATGTAACCAGTTCTTCTATCATTAATGTCCATGTTCTTTTCTCAATGTCAAAGTGGCATTTTAAAAGCTTCTGGAATTTTTGCTTTGGGCAAGTGAGATACCATATATGCTTACTAAAATGGTTAAAATTAAAAAGACTGACTATATGAAGTGTTTGGGAGGGTATAAAGGAAATGGAACTGTCATACATTGCTGGTGGGAAGGCAAAGTGGTACATTTCCTTTGACACTTTCTTTAAAAGTTAAGCATATTCCTACCTTATGACTCAGCCCTTACAGTCTTTGTTATCTACCCAAGAGAAAAAAAAAAAATGTCCATACCAAGGCTTGTACACCAGTGTTCATAATGGTTTTTACTTATTATTATTTTTTTTTTGCGGTACGCGGGCCTCTCACTGTTGTGGCATCTCCCGTTGCGGAGTACAGGCTCTGGACGCGGAGGCTCAGCGGCCATGGCTCACGGGCCCAGCCGCTCCATGGCATGTGGGATCTCCCCGGACCGGGGCACAAACCCGTGTCCCCTGCATCGGCAGGCGGACTCCCAACCACTGCGCCACCAGGGAAGCCCCATAATGGTTTTATTTGTTATAGCTCCAAACTGAGAACAACACAGATGTCCATCAACAGGTGATAGATAAACACACCATGGTATATCTGTATAATAGAGGACAACTCTGTAATAAAAAGGAATAGACTATAGATATACTCTACCATATAAAAAATATCAAAATACTGACAGTGAATGATACAGGCCAGGAAAAAACCCAGTAAATATTGTGTGGTTCCATTTACATAAAAGTCTAAGAGGTACAACCTAATGCATAGTGACAGAAAGTTGATCACTTCTTACCTGGGGAAGGGGATACAATGAGGAGAATTTGGGGAAGAAAAGGAGGAATGGATTTAAAAAGGCCATAAGGAAACTGTTGGATGACGTTTATTATCTTCATTGTGGTAATGCTCTACATGTGGAAAAACATTACATCTATACATTTTAGATATGTGTAGTTTATTGTATATCCATTAACCTCAATAAAACTGTTTTAAAAATCAGGTTATAAAATCTAAAAATAATGAAATTTTCAGTTGTGAGAATTTCAGGCGTTTTGGTGAGTGACACGATCCTGGTCAGAGACTCCTTCTTTGCTCTTGTCTATCTGTACCACCTAGGAGTAAGACTTGTCCCAACTATAGCTGTTGACTATTTCAAGTAGAGTATTTTCTATGAGTAAATTTCATGTCTGGAAATGAAGAAAGAAGTGGAACATCTTGCTGAAAAGGATTAAGAAATACCAGATAATTTTAGCTGGGATTTTCTTCCTGTATTAGTTAGGGTAGGTTAAATGTTTTAACAAAAGGACCCAAAACACCAGTGGCTCAGGACTGTAGAAACTTGTTTCCCATTCTTTGCAGGTCCTTGGCTGTCAGTACTTCACATGGTGATTTAGAAACCTTTATCGTTCCATCTGATGGTTCCACCATCACTCAAGACCCAGTGTCTTCTCTTGTATCTTGTCAGCAGGCAAAGGATGCGCAGGTAGATGGTGGCACTGGAGGTGCTATGTGGCCTTGGGCTGGAAGTGGTGAACCTCACTTTTGCCCATACACTCATACATCCCATTGGCCAGAACCCACCCTCAAGACCACACTCATCATCAACAGGTCCAGCTGTGTATCCAGGAGAAAAGGGAAATGCCTACCAGTCTCTCTCACTCCTCGATACTAACCTCACCTCTACATTTCTTAAGAACCCATCACCACCATTTGACAAATACACTCATGCATTATCTAATAAATATTTTTGGTGCACTCCCCATGAGAGAATACACCATAGACCTGGTCCCTATCCTCATTATATATACAGTATCACAAGGGAATCTGGTGCACACAAGGAGAACTGAATATTAAAAAGACACATTTATAAGTGATTCATTATAATCGAGGTATTACAAGACGAAAGATCAGAACACCCATGATCTCTGTATGAACAAGATGAACATTTCACTCATACAGCTTTTTCTTATTGAACACTTAAGTGTGGGGAGTTGAGCTGTCCTGGTACAAACCATCCAGTCCCATAAGTTCCAGTGCTCCCAGTGGGTAAGGTTGGTTCAGTGGGTTGTGTAGGCTTCCCGGTGGAGGGGACTGGTGCCTGTGTTCTGGTGGATGAGGCTGGATCTTGTCTTTCTAGTGGGCAGGACCACATCCGGCCGTGTGTTTTGTGGTGTCTGTGAACTTAGTATGATTTTAGCAGCCTCTCTGCTAATGGGTGGGGTTGTGTTCCTGTCTTGTTAGTGTTTTGGCATGGGGAGTTCAGCAGTGGAGTTTGCTGGTCGTTGAGTGGAGCTGGGTCTTAGTGTTGAGATGGAGATCTCTGGGAGAGCTCTCGGTGATTGATATTCCATGGGTCCAGGAGGTCTCTGGTGGTCCAGTATCCTGAACTTGGCTCTACCACCTCAGAGGCTCAGGCCTGTCATCCGGCCGGAGCACCAAGACCCTGTCAGCCACATAGCTCAGAAGAAAAGGGAGGAAAAAAAGAAAGGAAGAAATAAAATAAAATAAGTTATTAAAATTAAAAAAATATTATTAAAATTAAAAATAAAAGAAGAGAGCAACCAAACCAATAAACAAATCCACCAATGATAACAAGCGCTAAAAACTAAACTAAGATAACCATATAAATCAGAAACTAGTCAGTCGCAGACAGCAAACCCCAAGTCTACAGTTGCTCCCAAAGTCCACCACCTCAATTTTGGGATGATTTGTTGTCTATTCAGGTATTCCACAGATGCAGGGCACATCAAGTTGATTGTGGAGACTTAATCCACTGCTCCTGAGGATGCCCGTAGAAATTTCCCTTTCTCTTCTATGTTCGCATTGCTCCTGGGGTTCAGCTTTGGATTTAGCCCCACCTCTGCATGTAGGTCGTCCTCTGGCATCTGTTCTTCACCCAGACAGGAGGGGTTTAAAGTGGCAGCTGATTCGGGGACTCTGGCTCACTCAGGCCGGGGGGAGAGAGGGGTACGCATGCCGGGCGAGCCTGCAGCAGCAGAGACGGGCATGATGTTGAACTAGCCTGAGGTGCTCTGTGTGTTCTCCCGGGGAAGTTGTCCCTGGATCATGGGACCCTGGCAGTGGTGGGCTGCACAGGCTCCCAGGAGGGGAGGTGTGGAGAGTGACCTGTGCTCGCACACAGGCTTCTTGGTGGCGGCAGCAACAGCCTTAGTGTCCCATGCCCGTCTCTGGGGTCCGTGCTGATAGCCGCGGCTTGCCTGCATCTCTGGAGCTTGTTTAGGCGGCGCTCTTAATCCCCTCTCCTCGCGCACCCTGAAACAATAGTCTCTTGCCTCTTTGGCAGCTCCAGACCTTTTCCCGGACTCCCTCCCGGCTAGCTGTGGCGCAGTAGCCCCTTCAGGCTGTGTTCACGCAGCCAACCCCAGTCCTCTCCCTGGGATCCGACCTCCGAAGCCCGAGCCTCAGCTCCCAGCCCCCGCCCGCCCCCTGCGGGTGAGCAGACAAGCCTCTTGGGCTGGTGAGTGCCGGTCGGCCCCGATCCTCTGTGCGGGAATCTCTCTGCTTTGCCCTCCGCACCCCTGTGGCTGCGCTCTCCTCTGTGGCTCCGAAGCTTCACCGCCCCCCCACCCCCACCCAACCCCTGTCTCTGCCAGTGAAGGGTCTTCCTAGTGTGTGGAAACTTTTCCTCCTTCACAGCTCCCTCCCACTGGTGCAGGTCCCGTCCCTATTCTTTTGTCTCTGTTTTTTCTTTTGTCCTACCCAGGTACGTGGGGAGTTTCTTGCCTTTTGGGAAGTCTGAGGTCTTCTGCCAGTGTTCAGTAGGAGTTCTGTAAGAGTTGTTCCATGTGTAGATGTATTTTTGATGTATTTGTGGGGAGGAAGGTGATCTCCACGTCTTATTCCTCTGCTGTCTTGAAGGTCCTCCTCCAAGAGATTAGCATTTTAATAGGTAGACTGAGGAAAGACATGACCCTCACCAATGCAAGTGAGCATCATCCAGTTCACTGACAACTTGAGTGGAACAGAAAAGCAGAGGAAGGGTGAATTTTCTCTTTTTGCTTGAGTGGAAGCATCCATCTTCTCCTGCTCTAGAGCATCGACTCCCTGGTTCTCAGGACTTTGAACTTGAACTGAATTGTACCACTGGCTTACCTCATTCTCCAATTTACAGATGGCAGATTATGGGACTTCTCAGCCTGCATAATTGAAATGAGACAATTCCTGTAATGAATTCCCCCCTTTTCTCTCTCTCATTGATTCTGTTTCTCTAGAGAACCCTGACTAGTACACCATCTTTCCATGCAGCTGGGTGTGGCCATGCCACAATATTTATCAGTAAAATGTGATCAGAAATGATATGTTCAAATTTTATCTCTCCCGCTTAAAAGAACATCATTGCCCCTGGATTGCTGCTATTTCTCCTTCCTCTGAGCTCTTTTATGGATGTACCCGTGACCCAACTTCAACTATACGGATAAGGACAATGACCAAAAAGATGGGGCAGAACCAAGGACGGAAGGAGTCTGGGTCTCCAAATGATGGGGACACACCTGGACTGCTCATTTCAGGAATCTTATGTCGGAAACCCATACACTTTCATCTTATTCAAGCCACATTGTTTCTGGGTTGTTTCATTACCAGAGCTCAGTCTTTACTCCTAAGTGATTCTGAGAAATATTAGAAAATAGAGTGACTTTCAGAGGAGAGAGAGCCTTTCCTGCTGCAGTGATCAGAGGATGCTTCATGGTGAAGGCGACATTTAGGTTCAATATTTTTTAATGGGTCAAGGAAGGCGACTTCAACAGAGGGATGAGCCTAAGTAAAGTTATGGGACTAGGAAAACATCAATTAACCACAAACTCACATCATCACACACAGTGGAGACAAATTCATCCTCTTCTCCCTCCCACCATGCAGGATGTAAAGTTCTCTAATTTTAGAAGTGCCTTTTTTTTGCTTGTTCTAGTGTAAAGATGTTTAATAACCTGTAGGGTTGGCAACATACTTGAAATTACTTTTAGGCCTTTCAGTGAAATTTGCCATTATAATTAATCTCCTTGTACAGTACTACTCATAGCCCCCAAACCATCACTGCAGTGAAATGAGGATAATTGAGAAAATTGGCTCTATGACCCAGCTTCAAGTTTCCTGATGGCCTGGAAGCCTGGGTTGTTTACAGTTTGGGGCATTGATCCTCATTTCTCTATCATCTACTTGTACCCCTTTCTGTGGGTCAATGAGTACAGCTTACACTTGCCTTTAAAGAGATGTTCTTTGTTCCAGGCTGAATTGTGTCCTCCACACAAATTCATATGTTGACGCCCTAACCCCAGTACCTCAGAATGTGACTGTATTTGAAGATGGGGTGTTTAAAAAGGTGATTAAGTTTAAATGAGGCCTTAGAGTGGTCCCTAAACCAATGTGACTCATATCCTGATAAAAAGAGGAAATTTGGATGCAAGAAGAGACACCAGGGATGCATATGCACAGGAGAAAAACAATGTGAGGGCCCAGTGAGACAGAGGCCATCTGGAAGCCAAGGAGGGAGGCCTCAGATGAAACCAAACCTCTGACAATTTGATCTCGGACTTGCCAAGCTCTGGAACTGTGAAAAAACAAACTTCTGATGTTTAAGCCACCCAGTCTGTGGTATTTTGTTATGGCAGCCCTAATAAACCTGTATATCATCCTCTTACCCTCTTCTCTAAATGTAAACCTTGAGATTCTCTTATCTTTGAGCTCGTTGTCATGACAGTTTGCTTTATAGTTTAGAAAGTGTTTGTTATATACAACATCTCATTCTACTTTAGATAGCTGTGAAGTAGACTTCATACTATCATTATCCCCATAGATAAGGAAAACTGAAGTCCAGGAAAGGTGTTGGCTTGTTTGCTTGATGTTTTGCCAATAGATCATTATGGAACCAGCAATCAAGCCCAGGTCCCCTCAGTCTACCACTGGTGATTTAAAAGATCAGACCTCCTCTCCTGATGGTAAATTTGTTTCTACAAGACTTTGCTGGCAGTGTCCCCAATTGCAATATAGAGAGGCGTGTGTTGGTTCTGGAGCCATTTTGCATGGGGCTAAATCCTGGTGTGTCATACCCTAGCTGTGTGACCATAGGTGAGTTAATCATTTTGTGCCATAGTTTCCTTTTTTACAAAACAGGGATAAGAATAATGCCAACCTTACAATATTTTGGGAAGATTAACTGATATAAATAGCATGCTTACTATGTGTCAGTTCCAATCATTATTATTATTTTCTGCTTTATTTTGATAATCTAAAAGTTGTGAAAGTTCAAGGCTAAATCTGCTCGAATTCCAAATGAGGACCCTCTAGGGAATTCCAGATTCTCTAAATTCCAATGCTGCCTCATGAAACGGGAACTTCTAATAGAGAGAAATCAATACTTGTAAAGACTTTAATTAATCGGAACCCAATGACACAAAGCCCTAAATTGACTAAAATTCCTTTCTTTAACTTTGTTTTTTGGGGAAAGAAACAAACCAGGAGAGATACTTGATATTTATTCATACTGTTATTAATGGTAATAACCATTAATAATTAATTCATATGGTAACATACTGTTTAATGAGCACCAAAGTTGTGTAACATGTTCTGCTGGGTGCTGTGAGGGACAGAAAGATAAAACAAATTCTTAGTCTGTCCTCAAGCTGTTCACAGTTTAATAGCTAAGAGAGGACATAAGTTTAATGTAAGGCACAGGTAATAAGAGCAAAGAAAGGGATATAAGTATTTTTTCAAATTGCAAGAAATCTGGAATTTAGGGGAAAATTTTTTTTCAATCAAGGCAGATCACAAGCTCAGTGGATTTTGGGTTCTGTCTCCTACTGTCTGTACAATGAAACTAATGTTAAGATGGTGATCCCTGAGGGCCTGCAAGAACCTCATTTATTACAGCAAGATTCACTTATGGTTTACTGGACTGATGTAGAAAATGTTTGCAAGCAAAGAAATGAAACAAGATATTTTTATTCTTGCATCACCCAGAATCACATCACCAGGATTCTGCTCCCATTAGCTATGAGACTCCCTGACCTCGCCTGGAGGATAACAAAACACTTTTTAGTGGCTTCAAAAGTTCTGTGTTTTGGGAATTTTGAGAGGGTTGTTGCAAAAGCTCTTATTGTTTGACTAGACAGATTGGCAAAAACAGAGAAAAAGAGAAGTGATAAATAACAAGGATAGTTATCTCTTGATCTTATAATAATTATAATAGGTGGAGACAATATTATCACTTCATCTTATACATTAAGAACCTGAGGAACAGAAAAATCAAGTACCATGCCCTATATCACACAGCTAATAAGTATTGGGGTCAAAAGTCTAGGTAATTCCAGCAGTATGCAGAGAAAGTACACTTAACCCTGCATTATACTCCTAACAATAGTGCAAAAATGAGCAAAGCAAATGAAGAGGCAATTCACAGGTGAGAAAATGTAATGGACAATAAACATACGAAAGGATATTTAGCCTTTCTAGTAATCAGAGAAATATTTTAAAAAATACCAATGTTAGCCTTGAGTATCATACAACTCTGTTGTTAAAGCAGGAAAGCAGCCATAGAAACTATACAAAAAATGAATGCAGCTGAGTGCCAATAAAACTTTATTTACAGAAACAGGCGGTAAGCCAGATTTGGCCAGTGGGCTATAGTTTGCTGAACTCTGCATTGTGATATTCTGTGGAACATGATATAAATACAAAAAGGAACAGATAACGGACAAGAAGGAATATCCCAGATATAATATTAAGGAAGAAAAATGCAAGTTTCAAGGTAGTATGTCCGGTAGAATGCAACTGTTGTAAAGAATTGTAGAGCAAACTGCACATGACAGTTGCATGTTGAAACATGTCTTTCAACATGTATATTGAAATATGGGTATATGCCCAGATTAATATATGGGCATAGTGCACTGGAGCAAAATGTGGGCTGTGCAGAAAGATTAGGTTTTGACCCTGTTTCTACTAACTGTGTGACCTTGGGCAAGTTAATTGCCCTTGCTGAGATAAGTCTCCTTACATATAAAACAGAGATAATAATATACTTCTTCTTGTTGTTATAAGAAAATATGAGAGCCTGCACAGGGTCAGCACCCTATGTACATGTGGTCAGCATCACAAAGAGCAGTTTTACTATAGTTGATCTACATGCCCTCTGTTCCCATTGGTTCTTTGGTTGTTCCTGTGCTCTTTGTGGCTGTTAACATTCTCCTGCTTCTGTTCCCACTGATAACAGGCTTCTCTTTTCCCTGGGGTTGTCTGCCACCCTCTTCTTTTCCTGCCTCTGCACCTTCTTGGCTCTCAGCTTTGGCTGCTCTTGTCCCACCTGAGTCTCTCACTAGTTACTACATCTCTTATAGAGAATGGACACCTTTGGTGCATACTTCCTGCTGCCCAGGTATTTAGAACAAGCATCACCACCCTCAAAAAGTGTCTCTCACTGATGACCCTGAAATCCCGTGACTCTAGACAGACTCTGGGTACCTGGATGCTCCTCTCCTTAGGGTGACATCTGCCATTCATCATCTCTAAGTCCCATATCCCTTCATATACTTTTTGACCCCATTTTTGTTCTTCACAGGAGTGTTCATCTTGATGTCCGAAGATCTAACCATCTTCCCTCAGTTCTCTTCCCATTTCTCCTTAGAGTTTTACAAAGGGAACTCTTAGTAAACTGTCCTAATATGCTAGAATTTGGGAAAGCATATATACCATAAGCATTTCCCCACTTCATCTGAAGTACTCAGACCTTTGCTATATGCTGCACTTAGAATTTTCTTGGAAATTGTGGGGTCGGAATGAGGAAGCAACCCTTGAAAATGAATGTATTTTTCTTCAAGTTTTTTAGCATTTTGGGCTGGTGGCAACAGACTTTGCTATCAGTTAGAAATGACTGGGGTCTGAGGTTCAGGAAAACTTCTCCAGGTAACATTCATAAGATATCAATTCCTTCTGCTATCTCAGCTGCCTCAGGTGGCCTTCCCTTCATGGGAGATTAGTTGCAAAATTCATGTGTGCCTGGCTTCCTGAACGTTTACCATCCGCTACCCATTTCATCAGAAAACAGAAGGTTAAAGCTTGTACTTACACTTTCTAACCTCTCTGAAGAAGTTTGGCTTTTCTTTTGTTGAACAGGAGGCTTTCCCCAAAGGGGAATAATGAGACCTGACCTCCACAGGGTCCAGAGATCACAGAACAGACTGCACAAGAGCATGACATTGAAAATTTACTCTGTGCCCAAGGGAAAAGCAAGCTTAAGGACCAAAATCCTAAACGGATTTTGTTCCCTACTCATCCAACTAAACAGCTCTTTGTTTTTTCTCAACATTTTACCCTCATTCTTCCCATTGGGAGTGTTTGGTCTTGGAATTCAGACCGTTTGTTTGACTTATTTTTTATGTGACTTGGGAAAATTACCTAACCTTTCTGAGCTTTAGTTTACTTTGTTTTTGCAAAATGGAATAACCGTAACTGCATCCAAAGGAAGTTATAGACAATTGACATTGATTGAGTTCTGACATGTAGCATGTATTTTATATGGTAGTGGACTTCCTTCATCTTGTGTGACATGTGACATGCATTCTTCTTCCCTCTGGTAGCGTTTGATTTCCTGTGGGAGATTTACCCCTTCCCCAGGTATGTGTACTCTTGGTGGGAACGTAGATCCAGGGGTCTCCTTTCTCAACCTTGGAGTTGATGGGGTCCTTTTTGCCAGATCTTTCTTTACTTCACCCAATATACCTAAAGGAAAGTCATATAATCAGATGTGGTTAATCAGACCTTCTGGTTTTGGGATCTTAAATACTGAGCAAAGTAACTGGAAGATATAGCTAGAATTCTTTCCCTACTGTAGCCTCCACTGTGGTACAGTAGCGTGCTTCCCGCCATGAACACTTTCTGGGAGTCTTTAGCTGGTGAGAGCCCTGTCCTTTAACTTTCTCATTAATCTTTTTACTTCCTCCATTATTTTCTCCAAACTTTTCTTTCTTCAAGTCTTTTTTCACTTGTTTGCAACAACAAAAAAAATCCTTATTTACATACATGATCACTATTTTATTTGATTCTGACAATAATCCTATGACGTAGGTACAATAGCTATTCCCATTGTCCCTGTGAGGAGACTGGGGCTCCAAAATGTCAAGTAACTTACCCACATCATGTAGTAAGAGGAGAAAATTTAAAAAAGGAATGAAAGATTAAAGAAGATAGAAGTATTTGAAAGCGACTTGAACAAAGTAGGCACTTATGAACATGAATTAGTTAATTCTAAAGTTAATTCTGAATCTTTGAACTCAGTGAAAAGTGACTACCTACTATGAGGGGAAAAAAAGTAACATACCCTGTATGAGAAAGTATAAAATAAAGTGGTTTATAATTTTACACAAATATTGCTCATTTCTCGAAACTTGGGCTTTTTGATGGCATGTCCTTTGCTCTGGAATTTCATTGCATTTCTAAAGAACATTAGAAAATTTGGGTACTCAGGTTGTAATGAACAAGGTCTATTAGAAACAAGCCACAGAGTTTGGGTTCAAATCCTGTTCTTGTGGCTTAGTATGGTCCTTACCTTGACATGGCCATTGCCACAGCTTAAAGATCCTGCTGACACCTTTGTTTTGCAATAAGCAAGAACAGTCACCGAGCCCTCCCAGTCATCCCTGGAAGAGCATATACGACAGCAGTCAGGGGAATGTTTCCAAGCTAATTATTTAACAGAAATTTCACAATATAGCAGCAACTACTTACCAGGTGTTTGAGACTGGTAAAGGTCTAACGGCATGGCAACCATTTCAATAAACCCTGTTATTAAGTTTATCTGGACTTCTGTATATCTCAAGAGGCCAGTTTGATTTATTTTCAGGCATATTTTCATTTAAGCAACTTTGGGTTTTGATTCATTTATTGCATATACTTGATGCTCTACTGATATACAATAAAACCCCAGACCCTTGAGTGTTGATTATGCATGGAAACATTTTTTAATGGAATAAATTCCAAGGGGAAAGTTGAACAGTGTCTGTTCTTTTCCTTTCCTTCTTTAGGTGTTTTCTACTTTTCTTTCTCTTTCTTTTTTTCTTTACTTTCTTTAAAATGTTTTTTAATCCAAGGCTAACATAGAATGGACTCCAGGCTCCCTGTGGACGACTGTGTCAGATTAAGTCTGACGTTTTCCAAATGGTCATTTTAGTCATTTGGAAATGATGAAGGATTAACACTGGGTTAGTAAAATCAGCATTGTGCTCTCCAGCTAGCTTGCAAGACTATTTTCCATCTCAATAAAGTGGTGTGGACTTCGAGGACTCAGGGATGGCTTGACTTCCTGACTGTTCTGCTTGGTCAATATGTCAATAATAGGGGGTAGGGGGAGGCTTTTCTGTCTAACTTAACCCCTGGCCTTCGCACACACTCACTCTTCAGCTGAGTCCCTGATTATGCTGGGGCTGCCTTTCACATGCACCTCTTGTTAAGGTTGTGACTGTGTTTTAAAATAATGAGGCCAGCCTGAACGAAATTGCTCTGGGGAAGGAGCAGGCTTCTTCCATGCTCAATAATACTTGGGTTTGGGCTCTCGTATTCTCATAAAGTTCTGCTTTCAGAATTTCCCTGCAGCCTGGCCTGCCATAAGTGCCGAGTGTCTCCTCTGATGGGGGAAACTTTTCTTTATTGGATAGGTATCCTCAAATGTGGTTTCCAGTGTCCTTCTGGAGGGTCTGCTGGCAGAATCAGAACATACATTTGTCCTCTGCTTAAAGGACACTCTTTTGGGGATGATTTATTCTACAGAATAATTTGCCCAGAGGAACTTGGGAAAGGGATTTGAGGCAGTTGTGTTTATTCTCCATATAAAGAATAAGTAACATTCCCTGATAATGATCAGTGTACTGAAAACATGTCTTACACCAAAATAACATTACTGTCACAGAGCTCTAAAGAAATGTTTACAGTCTTTCTTTATGTGGTGAACTGCAAATATAGATTTTGTTAGTTTTCTCGAATGTTAACCCATTACTCTGAATTTAAGGTGCAGCTATAAGGGTTAAAGGGGATGATCGTTATACTTACGACATAAGGAATATAGAATGCATTTAAGGCATTTAGCATAGTGGTTTCAAAAACCATGTTGTAAGTTCTTTGACTTTCCTCCCATCAGGAAGTGGAGCCTAGTTCCTTTCTGCTTGAATATGGAAAAGCTGTAGTGGCTTGCTTCTACTAAACATTTAGGAATGCAGGGATGTGAAAATGCACGACTTCCCAGGTCATAAAAGGCAACACATCTCGCTCTCTCTATCCCTTGCAACACTCCCTCTTGGATTCTAGCTGTGATGCCTCAAGGAAGTGCAGGCTACGCATAGGTATTTGGGCAATGTTGCCTGTTGAAGTCCCAGCTGATTGCCAGTGTCAAGAGCCAGACACATGAATGAGGACAGCTTTGAGATGTCTCTGACTCTAGCTCCAGGCGCCTTTGGACTCCAACTGCATGAGAAACCCTAAATAGGACCCACCTCCAAGCCCTGAAACTTCCAAAACTGTGAGAGGAAATACTAATAACTGATTACTGCTGTGTATGGCATTAAGTGTGATGTGGTTTTTTATTGCACAATAGCTAACCAAGATAATCAAAGTACCGTAATTAGAACTCAGTTCCTTTGACTTTTGTCCATTGTTTTGATTGCTTTCTTAAAATAATTTCTTGGCTTTCATTTGGTTTAAATTAAAATTTACAAAACACTTTTATTTCAGGTATACTGAGGGTCTTAGATTATTTTTAGAAAATGAGATACCTGGGAAGGCTATCAGAGCTTATTTATTTGAAGCTCTTTATTATACAGATGAATAAATTAAGCCTCAGAGAATTCATTGTTTAAGACCATTGTAAGTGGTGAGATGCAATGATTATTTAGAACTTCTTAAGTGTCTAAATGCTGCATTGTAGATGGCAATGATAACAGTCATAAGCAATGGCACTCAACCAAGTTGTTGCCACACTCAATTGACCGACAATGCCTAGTAGGTTACTATCAGGTTCACTTGATCAAATAATTTGGGCTTCTGCTTGATTTTGGCAGGCCTGAATTGTGCCTGAGGAATGAATTTATTTTCTGGTATCCACTTCATTTTGTGCTTTGTCGACAGAATCAAAATACTCACTTAAATGCATACAGAAGTGCACACGCATAGGATTATTCATTTGTACGCTTTTACATTAGAGTTTGAAAGCATTCTTCCCTTTTCTCTTGGAAGCTATTGGAAAAAATGGATTAGAAAATTAAAAAATATAAGAGACAGAATCAAGGTGTGTGAAAAACAGGGTGTTTGCTGAAGAAAGCAGTCTTCTGTGGTTGGGTGAGGGAATACATCTTGCTATTGTCGACAGCACAGCGGTCTCTCAGAATCCTGGGGGAAGATTGCAAGAAGGTGATGGGGAATTTCTATTTTTTGCTTTTGCCCTCTCTGCATATATCTGCCTGAGGGATAGAAAGTTAATCTCAACTTACCCAGGTTTTTTTTTGTCTTTTTTCTGCTGTTGCCAGTGCTTTTTGGTGGCTTCTGCTCCTGTGGCTCCCTGAGGCTGAGTGAAGGAGGACGCCTTGAGAGGCCCAGGTGCCACCACGTAGAGCACTTGATACATTAAACATTGAGCCAGTTCTTCTCCGCTGAGTGCTCACCAGCTGGGTGCAATTTTACTAGTGCTCAAACACCCCTTTCTTAATGACACATGCTTACATTTCTAAACCTTTTACACCCTTAAAGTTAGGTGAATTATTATGGTTTTTTAAATATCTTTTGCTGTGATTTTGGTCAGCAGGTTGATGGATTGATTTGTGATCTCCATAGGTTGTATGTGCTTTTCCACCAACTGTTAGGGAAGAAGAGAGGACACTATAACTTTTGGATTCGTCTGAGGTCTTAGCATAGCTAGATGTGGCCAAGGAGAGGGGGCCTGGCGATGTTTTATTCTTTATTTTCTTGGTCAGTGGCCCAGGATATAGTAGAAGTATCTTTGATTACAAAAAGGGAGTAAAATTAGCTACCTTTCTCCTGGTCCTATGATTCAGAGATTTAAGTCATGAGAAAAAATCCACTTTGGTGTGAAGAGACCTACCTAGGTTCAATCCCAGCTCCATCATTTATGAGACCCTAGTATGTTACCTAACCTCCTGGAACCTTAGGTTCCTCATCTCTAAAATGAGAATAATACTAATAACTTTATCAATTAAATGAGATGCAATTCAGCAGCTATCATTCAAACACTTGGGTTTTTTTTTTCTTTTTTGGCTTTGCATTGCTTCTTGATAAAATAATCTAGAGCAAAATTTGAATTGAGTATACTGATAATCAAACTGAGAAAGAGAAAATAGGATAATTCCATTTTTATTTTATATTTAAAATAAAACTTCAAATTTAAGAAATTTTAACTCTAATGAAAACAGAAATTTTATCTGTCAGAATCTCCTCTGTGTTAAAAGCTAGTTTCAAAAGTCTCTTTAAGTGTGTCTCCTCCCCTCTCCTCACTCACACACAGTTTCTAGGGAGAAGCAGTACTTTAACCCATTCTGTATAAATTAGTTTCAGATAAACTTAAAGAAAATCCTCCTGACAGTGGTATTACTTTCACAGCAGAAGATGAAAGCGTATTACTACAGTTATGCTACACATTTTTCAAAGAAATGACTCCTGCTGAGTTTCATTATTGCAAACACTACATTTGGTCACAGGAATGTGGCCAAAGCCCAGTGGCTGAAGGGGTAGTGTACTTGTACAGGATGAAGCATGCTAATTATTAGGATGGGTGAAGCAATGATAAATATCCCTGCTCTCCTTTTTCTTACACAAGATTGCAGTTCTATAAATCATCAAAATGCAGTCCAATTAAATGTATGGGTGTGAACTTACAAGGCCTGGTCCCTTGCATTATAGAAGGAGGACTGAAGTTTCTTTCTTCTAGGTTACATTAATGATCCAGGGAGAAAGTGCAGGCGTATACATTCTAAGTATACAGAACAGCTGCGTTGCATCTAAGGTGAACATCTCCTGTTGTTAAGATTACCCTTGAAAATCCTTAGGAAGGCAACTCACTGGAGGCAGTCATTTGTGTCATGAAATCCACCACAGCCTGTTTTTCCTCTGGTGTTGGAGCAGATGGATCTTGCTTTGGTCGGGCACCAGGGGAAGATGTTGGCTTGTCTTTGGGAAAGGTTGTACGAACAGCAGCTCCCCTTTAGCCCTACATTCACACAGTGATGAGGTGAGAGCTTACACTGGAGAAGCACACGAGTCTACTGAGAGGTGGCCAAGTCACAGCCCGGTCACTCTCATTCCCAGGCACAGGAGCAGGGAACAGGATTTTCGTTGGGATTAATTACATTCCTTGCATGGTTATTTCTGTATCTTCCTGTCTCTCTGACTTTCTCTTTTTTTTTTTTTTACCTAAGAGCATATCTTTAAAGTTTAAAAAATTAAATTTGCATATAATAGAACTTCCCTGAATAGGCACTGAACCCTGTCATTATTTCTAAATTCCTCTGTTTTCAGATTCAGGATTTATTAGCATTTCTGATTGACGTCCTCTTTTATCCCTAGAGCTCAGAGTCCGTCAGAGAGGCTGATGCAGGATGATGCAAGTTTGCTGAATGGCTGATGTACAGCCTAGCTCTCCAGGACATTGATCCTTACCAGTGTCTGCTCAACTCAGCAGGGGACCACGGAGCTTTGTTAGGTGGTCTGGGGCTGTCTCTTTCGTTCAAAAGTGTTCAGCCTTTTCCTCTGTCATGGTGAATAATTTATTTAATACAGTCAGCTACAGTCAGGCACACAGAAGAAATTCATTTTTGTTTCATCAAAGCAGAGACAAACCGTCTATTCATTCTGGTAAAGATTTTTTTTTAAACAGTGCCAACTAAGAGGAGTTATGTCTTTTGGTCTGTGAACTGGATATTTGGTACACTGAAGTTGAACCTGGAAACGCTAAAGGTTTGAAGTAGCATGGAGAAGTGAAAAGAGCAGAGGACTTGTAGCCAATTGAATGTGACTTATATGCCAAGATTTAGGTAATGAGAGCTGATACTTATTATAAGCCAGATCCTGTTATATGAGCTTTTCATATATTAGCTATTCCTTAATCTTCCCCCAAATCCTATGATGTTAGGCTATTATCTTTATCTCCATTTTAAAGTAGTGGAAGCAGAGGCAGAGAAGTTAAACAACTTGCCCCAGGCCACTCAGCTAGGAAGTGGCAGAACTGGGATTTGAACCTAGGCAATCTGGCTCAGTTCCTATGTATTTAACTGCTGCCTCTCTGTTTCCCCTTCACTCTATCTCATCTAATCCTCATGACAACTCTGCAATGAAACTACTAATATCTACAGTTCAAATAGGAAATTACAAAATGAGCTCAAATTCACTTGCTTCTAACAGACAGATTCAAGGCTTGGGTCCAGGTTTCTCCAAAAAGTAATAATTGTCAAAATACTGCTTCAAAGAGGGCCCTAAGTTGAAGCTGTGGCTATGCCTCATACAAGCTCCGTGACCTTGTGTCCATCACTTATTCTTCTGGAGCCTCGGTTTCCTTATCTGTAAAGTGGTGATGATGATACAGCTCTGCCCACCTCATGGGTGTGAGGATACAAGCAGGTGAAATGATGTAACAGTGAAAACCTGTTTCTTTCCCATGTCCTTAGCAATGAGTAAAGGAACCTGTTTGGGTCATTCCCCTCTTTCATTTTCCCAGAGATGATACAGTGAACTGCAACCTGGAAGAGCCCTTTCCTAAGCATAGAAGTTACTTCCCAGGAGGGACTTAGGTGCTGAAGTACTTGGATCTGCCTCATTAATCTATGTGGTAAAGAAGTTTCTAATTTTCCTGACTTTGCTTGGGAGCCCAGGCTCAGGTACCACCTGGAGGCTAAAAGGAAGCTACTTAAAATAACACCAGCTATTTTTGTAAAAATGATAAAATATTTTGAGGCAGAGAAGTGGCTCCTAAAACAAGCTACTATGCTATGACAGTTCCTCTTGATGAAGATGGTTTATTCTCATGACACGTAACTTTATAATCTGGGCTACTAGAAAACAGAAGACCCGAGGACGTGTTTATGACATCGTATAAGGGCTGATGTTATTATAAAATCTCATAAAACTATTGACAAATATTCTTCAAAATCTAAAAGTATGATTTTGGGAGTCTTAGGGTGGAGGTAAGTGAGGGCCAGAGTTGGACTATGATTCTGAGGAATGGAATTTGCGAGTGATAATCTGCTATCAGTGGAGGCAATGGTACCAGTGGTAGGCTGATTTGTAGGGTAGATGGGGAGGCAGGCTGGGTCCAGATACTAGAAAAGGGCAATTAAAATGGAACTTAACTTCATTTGCTCTCAGTAGCTCCTGGGACCATGTTCATACTAAATTCCTACATCAGTTATCTACTGCTGTGAAATTATTCTGTTGGTTGGTTATGTGGTCTTCTGTTGGTTTTACCTGTGCGGATTCACGTGACTGCATTGAGCTGGAGGGATGGCTGGAGGTTGGGCTCAACTGAAGAGCTGGGATGGCTGGGCCTCTTTCTCTACGTGGTCCTTCAGTCTCAAGGAGGCTAGACTGAGCCACGGTGGGAGCAGCATTACAAGAGGACATGCCCCAAATGTATAAGCTCCTCTCAAGTCTCTATTTCTGTCACGTTTTCTGATGTCTTGTGGGCCAAAGGAATTCATGAAGCCAAGTTCAGAGTCAATGCAAGGAGACTTCACACTGGTGTGAACACTGGGAGGTATTCATTGAAGAGATTAATTTAACCATATATGATAGTCTGCTCTCTGTTCTCTCCCATATGCAAATACACTCATACCTTTTAAGACCTGAGTCTCACCTAATTATGACATCATGGGAGAAACTTATGAATTCATGATTTGAATCCGGTCTAGATGTGGATAAGGCCTTTTGGGTGTCGTTCCTCTTAATCTGGAGATGTGTGAGCTACAAAGAGATGTGACCTGACTGCTTTACCCAATATACAATGGTAAGACAGAGGACAGAGTTAAGATAACCACTGTAGAAAATCTCATTTGGAGGGAGATGATATATGTATACATAGAGCTGATTCACTTCATTGTACAGCAGAAACTAACACAACATTGTAAAGCAGTTATAATCCAATAAAAAAAAAGTCTCATTCAAAAAGGAGAGAAAGGTAGAATGTGAGGGTGATATGGCTGTGACATCTGTCATGCCAAGGATCGCCAGGGTTGATTCTGCTGATCTGGCTGGCTAGGCCGGTGGCCCCTTCCTCTGTAACTGCTCCGTGTGCATTCATCCCAAAACTGTGTGCCCAGTGGAAGAGGATGACCTTCCCTGAGACAGGAGGATCATTCTTTGGTCAAGAGCATATGAGTAGCTGAGCTCCCCTGCTAGACCCTCCAAACAAGCTCTCAAGGTCCATTTGTAGGGTGATGAAGCTTCTGAAACTCCAGATACATCCAAACGAGGCGCTGCCTGTGGCAGTCTGCCATTCTTTAGTATACAAAGCAAGATAAAATGAAGCAAAATACAAAAAGGAGAGGGGTAGGAGCAGCTCAGAGCAGTCATGGGTCCAGAGCATCTTTGAACTCCAGCCAGGCACAAATTGTCAGGGCTCCTTATTCCAAAGAAGGGAATGTTGCCTGCTGAGGGCCCAGTTCTGCCCCTGGGAGTGTCTTCCTAATCCATTGTTCTCTGTGGCTTCTGCCTCTACCCTCTGGCCTATGTTTGCAGCTAAGCAGCTCTCTCAACCTACTTCCTGCTTGTAGAGCCTGTATTCATTTTGAACTGTCTCTACCCCTGTTAGTCCAAGCTGATACAAAGCTTTCATATTTGGCCACTCAGTGGGAATTCTATGAATCTGACTGGGTTCACCTCATGCCCCTAAAGTCACATACATAATTCTTTTTGAGACAGACCTCTCTCTATTTTGGGCTGAGTGTCAGGGTGCTGTGGGACACTGCCTTTAAGATTTTTAGAAATTCTTTATTCTAGTTGAGGGGATCTAACTAGGCACTCTGCTAAATCCTTCTGAGGTCTTAACAAAAGGTCTTATAAATAAACTTATGATTTGATCTCAACCCTGAGGTCATTTCTCACTTTTTGAATCTTTTACTGACTAAAGGTGGTGAAAATGTGAAACAGTTTTGTTTTTCAACCCATTACATCCTGGTTCTTCTGTATTTCCTTGAAATTCTGCTCACAAACTGAACAGTTCGCTCTGTAACTAATCTCTCTCTTCCTTACACAAGAGACCCAGTTGGCGCTTTTTTTTTTTTTTTTTTTTTTTTTTCTGTATGCGGGCCTTTCACTGTTGTGGCCTCTCCCGTTGCGGAGCACAGGCTCCGGACGCACAGGCTCAGTGGCCATGGGTCACGGGCCCCCAGCCACTCCGTGGCATGTGGGATCTTCCCGGACCGGGGCACGAACCCGTGTCCCCTGCATCGGCAGGCGGACTCTCAACCACTGCGCCACCAGGGAAGCCCCCAGTTGGTGCTTTTAACATTCTGTCTGGATGTCTCCTTAGTGAGATGCACAAGTCTATGTTCTATCTTCCAAATTAATACAGGCAAGAGTGTTGCCGGTTGACTTTACTACAAACCATGAGCCACTATCTTCCCAGCCTCCAGAGGCAGCTTTTACACTGTGATAAACAGAATAGTGACTCCTTTAAGAGATTCATGTCCTAATCCTCAAAAACTGTGAATATATTACATTACCTGACAAAAGGGACTTTGCGGTCGTGATTAAGTATCTTGAGATGGGGCAACTGTCCCGGGCTATCTGGGTGGGCCAGATGTAATCATAAGCACCCTTATAAGGGAAAAGGAAGAGGGAGGCAGGATAGGCAGAGGGAAGGAGAGAGAGAGGAAGAGAGATAGATACTGATTTAAAGATGATACCCTGATGGATTTGGAAATGGTTGAAGGGCCACAAGCCAAGAAATGCAGGCAGTCTCTAGAAGCTGGCAAAAGTTAAAAAAGGAATGCAGCTCTGCCCACATCTTGATTTAAGCTCTGTAAGACCCATTTTGGACTTACGACATGAGGAACTGTAAGACCATAAAGTTGTGTTGTTTTAAGCCACTAAGTATGTGGTAATTTGTTACAATGGGTGGTTGGATCCATCCCATTGAGGAGTGCAAATAGTTAGAAGTTTGAGTTCAGAGATTCCCAACAGCATCTGGACTCAGAGAAACAAAGGTGGCATTGGCATTGCCTTTTCTTTCTTTCTTTCTTCTTCTTTTATTTTTTGAGTCCAAGCAGCCAGTTGGAGTTTCCAAGTTTTTACTAGAATGCATGGTCAGCACAGAGAGTAGTTTAGTATTCCACTAAAGCATCTATGAGCTATTGGTCGCTAATGGGATATTTTAAGCATTTTCTACATATCTTGGTCCCTATTCAATCCTTCTTGTCCACTAAAAAAATTTAAAAATTCGAAAAGGATATTGTTTGGTAATGCAGTCTGGCAGAGAAAGAATTAAGATCCATGTACATTAGCATAGCTAAAATTTGTTTTATCTTAACCATGAAATTTTAATAAATCAGTCAACAAATGAAATTGGTGTGATAGAGTCATAACCTGAAAGTTTTTTGTCTGTCAGTTTCATGCTCAGATAATTATTAATGATGGCTATTAATGCATTCATGTGAAAAGATGCTAATTCATAACAGAGGCAGCAGCTCTCACTTATGATCCAATTCTGGGGCTTGTGGAATATGAACCACTCAATGCACTTGAATACTAAATGTTTACTGGGGCAGGCTTCAGGGACACGCTTGCCTGTACAATTTGCTCACCGACCAGAACAACCCAGGAAAGAGTCACAGCCATTCTGAAAGCTTTAATGGTTTGATAAATGGACATATGAGCAATTTATAATAAGCTGCTCAAGAGTTCCTAATTTAATTTCTTATTTTAACTACTGTGAGAGTTCAGGGTGTCAATGTGTCTTGGGAATATTAAAGTGAAAATGAGAATTGTAAGTAGAATTTCAGTCTTTTCTGAGGGTAGAAGAAAATGCCCATTATTCATGAGTCTAAGATTAGTCTTTTATTAATTAATAAAGAAATACTTCTTGAATGTTCCAAAGAGTATATGTGTGGTCAGCCAGAGGCTCACCTCTGCACTGGCAATGCTTGGTCAGAGAAAGAGGATTATTGGGCTGTGGGCAAGGGCAGGAAGCAGTGAAGTGCTAGTAAATGTTTAACAACCGGCTCTCAGGGTAAAAAAAAGCCCTGATTAGCAGCATTTGCCAATTTCCATGGTAAAAACTCCCACTATGACCAATTTCAAGCTACCCAGTGAATGTCATTTCATACAGATTTGGGAAGGGATGTGTCCCGTTGGCTTTCATCAGCTGGTACAACATGGCACATCCCTGCAAAGAGTTTTCAGGGACAGAAGACACACAGAAGTTGTTTCCATTTGGGGCTCTTCTAAACACCTGCATTTGGACTTTAAAACATTGTAGATACAGGGAAGGTGAGCTGTTTGAGGATTTCTCTTCCTTTCTTTCGTTTTTTGATTTTTTTTTCCAAATGAAAAATAAATTAAGACTCCACTGATAACATGAAGGACAATACCATTTATATCCTCCCAGATATGTCTTACACTAAAGACCACTGAGACCAAGTCCTGGGCTGCTTCAAATATGGGATGCTTCACGAAGCCAGCACATCAAATGACAAATCCATCTAGGTGAGTGGAACCCTTGCTGGATATTTTTTTTTACTGAACTGTGATTCCAGTTTTAATTTTTTAGAGATGTGTTATATGAGAGATTAAAGGCCTTTTGTCAGTGATTCATTTAAGTCAATTATGAATAAGTTGACATTCCTGGGAAGCCTTTGAATATTTTATGATGTGTACTGACAGCACTGCTAATTGGAGACAGATATACTTACCTGCTCCAATTCACTGTTTCCCCAGTGCAGCCTCCCAACTCCATCCATCTTAGAGTTGCTATGTTTAAAAATTATTCTAAAACCATTCAAAACAGAGTGAGAATGAAAGGACTATACGATACGATCCTATTGTTGTAAGTCCCTTAACACCTTAAGGGACTGAAAAGTGTCATTTCTGACCTAGATTCTTTGTAGGTTCGGGTGGAGTTTATCTTATCAGGTGGCCCCCCACGCTGTGCTTAGTAGGGCTGAATTAGCTGATCTGTCTGAGAGATATGTGCTCTGTGTGTTCCCCACAAAGCAACTGTTCAATCATAATTTGAGGATGACGGTGGTGTCAGAACCTCTGAGGAGGCCTAAAATGACCCAGCTCCTGTCAGTTCTTTGGATGGAGTGTGCGGTGCTGTGCTTTCCTTTACCCCAGGCAACATCATCTATCGTAATCCAGGCACTGAAACTAGGGAGGGTGGGATGGATGATTAAGCCACATGCCCACCAGGAGGTTTAGAACGATGTGCAGTAATGTGTGTTCAAGAATGCTTTTCTTGGTTGCTTATAATAGCTAAAAATTTGAAAACAATATAAATGGCCCCAGTCAGGAAACTAAAAAATTAAATCATGGTTCACTAATACAATGAAATTCTATGCAACCACTAAAAATATTAACATAAATGTATGTTTATGTATTAGGGTTCTCCAGATTATATATATATATATATATATATATATATTCTGCAAGCTGGGAGCTCAGGAAGCCACTGGTATAATTCCAGTCCCAGTTTGAAGACCTGAGAACCAGGGGAGCTGATGGTATAGGAGAAGACCAATGTTCCAGCTTAAATAGTTAAGCAGAGAGAGTGAATTTGGGGATTGGATGATGCCTACCCACATTGGGAAGGGCAATCTGCTTTACTCCATCTACTAATTCAAATGCTAATCTCATCTGGAAATGCCCTCCAAGACACACCAGAAATAGCATTTAGCCAAATATCTCAGAACCTGGTAGTTGGTCAAATTGACATATAAAATTAATCATCATAATATATTAGCCCCAAATGAATGAATGATGTATAATTAAGTAAACATTTATAGTATATCTCATTTATGTAAAGGATGTATATATACACATATATGCTTATAAATAACTGGAAGGATTAAGGAGTTTGGAGTTATGAATATTCTTTTTTCTATTTTGTCTATCTACATTTGTACATTGAATAGACACCATGTAATGATGAAATAATGGCAAAAGCTTAAAAATAAAAAAAGAAAGTTGTTATAAATACTCAGTTCAAGAGAGATCTTCATGAGGCTCTGGTCACTCCCCTGTCTTCCTAGACTTAGCCCATCCTACCCCCATCCCTTATGTCTCCCCTTCCTCCCACCCTTGATCCTCCCTTAAGGGGAATGCAACAGGAACCCCATGTGGTAGATTGAATAGTTTTGCTGCCTACACCTAAGGATTCTCCCCAGGACCATATTGTGAAGATGAAGACCAGGATACCAGAGTTTTCTCATGAAAGTCAGGGAAACTGGAACTATTTAAAAATCCCAGCAGGGAAGAAGGTCACTGCTGGAATCCAGTGGCTGGGGTGCAGGTAATGGACCACCCTGGTCAGCATCATCACTGACTCAGACACCCAGACCTTGCTCTAGTTTTCCCTTAACTTCTCCCCCTTCCTCAGGTATGCTTCTGCCACAAGAGTGCAGAGCCTGGAGAAATACTCAAGTAGCTAATCAAGATTCAGCTGCCGGTTGGCTCAATCCTACTTAATGTCTGTGTCAGCACATCCCACACCTCCTCTAAGTCTCAGTCTGAGAACTGTGTTTTTAGCTTTCTGAAATGGAAGCAAGTCTCAAGAGGAGGATTAGCCAATTGGCGAAAGAACAAAGAATCAATTTAGTTTAAAATAGTTCCTCTAATGGTGGTATTTTGCATCCACAGTTACTTTCCAAGGCACTGTGTGCTTTTGTCTGGAATCCTCGGGGAGCCAAGAGTGGGCTTGCTTTTCGCCTTGAGACAGGGAGGGGTTGCAGTGGACCCCCTGCTTTCTGTTGGATGAGAAGCTGAGCCAGAAAAGGATAAAACTTTTAAACTATCTGAAATGCGATGTCAACTGCTTAGGGTGTTTCTTGGGTGTTTTATCTTCAATAAAAAGAAGAAAGAAGATTATCAAAACCTATAGGGAGAGGATAGTTAAAGAATTTATAGCCTTGCCTATATGCAGACTAATTGATTACGAGAAGTGGTCTAACAAGGTCCCCTGGCACTGAAATATATCCCTAGCAACACAGGGATTCAAAACTGATGCTTTAAAGTAAAAAGTCTCTTATTGCATGGTTAGCCAAATAATTAGGACATGTACCTCATTTGAAGTAGGAAACTGGATTTGGGCAACACTGTCTAGTAACTGAACTCAGGAATAATTCTAAACTTTGAGTTACACAAAGAAAGCTCTGATTACTTCTTTAACGTCGCCACAAGAAATTTCCTCACCCTCTCAAGATTAAATGACACATGATTCTAGCTTTTTTGTTGATTTGTTTTGCTCTCCAAGAGTTTAAAGGTAAAGCAATACACAAGTTGAAAAGTATGAAAAAATACATATACTTTAATTTTCTGAACAGCTACTAAATGCCAAACACCAGGTATCAGTTACTTCTTTCCTGTATGATAATTGTGAAATGTAGACATGAGGCAGGAGATAGGTGGGCCCCAGGCTGGAGTCTGTCCCCTGTGGACAGCTGCTCGAAGATAAAGGTTATAGCAGGGCAGAGAGAGCTGAGCCCTGCCCAGATAAAAGATAAAGAGACCACATATTCCTCATTCTTGAAGTCAAAGAGAACTTCCTCACTATATGTGCTCAGAAAGGCTCCTTGGAGGTCAAAAGGGGAGGGGGCACCACCCCATAGTAGGTGATATCAACCTACCCATAAGCCTCTGTGCTGTAATCCATCTTGGCTAGGAGATGCACGCAGAACATGGGAGGACCCTGAGATAAACCAAATATGGACTCAGAACCAGACAAAGCAAGATGATTGGCCAAAGGAAACCCAGAAGAAATGCCTTAAGTGATTCAAGCTACCACGAGGGTGTGACACTTTCTCTGAGCCCTCCCGTGTGTCTAGCCCCATGTACCCTTTTTCTTCCTAATAAACACTTTACTTGTTTCACTACTTTCCATCATTTTTTTGAAATTCATTTCTACAAAGCCAATGGGCCAGGGCCTTGTCACTGGCCACTGGCCCTGTGGTCTAGTGGCTAAGATTCAATGCTCTCACTGCTGTGGCCGGACTCCAGTCGCTGGCTGAGGAACTGAAATCTTGCTTCAAGCTGCTGCAGGCCGAGGCCATCCGAGATCAGACATTATTATTACTCCCACTTATCAGATCCAAAAACCAAGGCCAATGAGTTTCATCTTCCCTAAGACATTGCAGCCAGGAAGTGGTTGAGCCAAATTTTGAACTTTGGCTTTAAAGGTGCCTGGCTTCCAAGAAGCCACACGACCTTCTAGATACATAATAGCCTCCACTTTATAAAGAGAGAGTTGTATTTTAGAAAACCTAGAGATGAGAGTGAAATTATCTATAAAGGATTTGTTTAGCAGGCAAATGTGAGATGAATCAACTATGTAGGCTGGAGAAAGGAAACGTTAGGGTAATGGAGTATATCCTGAACCCTTCCAAATGCTAAAGCATCCTACAATCCACGGAGAAAGGAGGAAGGCAAGATTAGATGATGGACAGAAATGTCAGGGTGAAAACCAACACAAGGGAGTCAGTCATGAGTTCTTGGGAGACTGGGTCCTGCCAGAGCCCAGCACAGATGCTTGGTATTCCATAAATATTTTCCAAATGAAGAAGTAGAGTACTTCAGGACATGAATGTTGAGGACCTAGACTGAGGCTGAAATTACCAGCACATAGAGTCCAGGTTTTCATGTCTTAAGTAGTTCCCATACAACCTGGTACCTGGCTCTATTTAACCTAAAAATCAATCCAACCTAGAACATTTTAGTGCAGAAGTTCTGCAGCAGAATTTCATGGATAGGCTTGTTTGGGGAAGGAAGTTCTATATGGCTGGGTGCGGGGACCGTCAGTTGTAGCGTTTATGCACAATACAATTTGTAGAGAGCATGTAAAAATTTTTTTTTTCCTTTTAAGAATGCTGACTTTTTATTTATTTTGAGGATGGCATAATTTTTTTATTCCTAGTTTTATTGTGGTTAGATATACATAACATAAAATTTACCATTTTAAGCATTTTTTTCACAAAATATTGGCTTTGTTCCTCATGTTGTACAATACAGTCCTATGGCCTATCTTACACCCAACTGTTTGTACTTCCCACTCCCCGCCCCTATATTGTCCCTCCCCCCTCCCCACTAGTAACCACTAGCTTGTTTCTATATGTGTGAATCTGCTTCTTTTTTGTTATATTCACTAGTTTGTTGTATTCTTAGCTTCCACATATAAGTGATATCAGAGTATATGTACATTTTAATGAGGAAAGAGAAGCCATAGGCTTTATCAGATTCTGAAGGAGGGCTCTGAATTATTAAAAAATGTAATGATAATACTAAGGTGAAGTAATGGGAAAACAAAGAAGATTCAGAGACTGGCTTTTCCATTCTACTCATTTTCTTCTCTCTATCTCAAAAACACCAAAGTTATTTTTGACTGACTATCTTTTTTATGCTGTCCTCCTTCCTTAAATGCTTTTTCAGCTATCTCCTCTACACCCTTTGGACCCCAGAACTTTCATCAAGTCTTTCCTGACTACTTTAGGTCACATGGATTTAATTTCTTCCTGCTCTGAATTCCTATAGAACACATGCTGTATCCTACACAATTTACCATTGAATTATATATTGTCTGTCATTATTGTTTCACAAAGTGGATTTTTTCATGCTAATAGATTAACAGACCTTTGGGCAGAGGGACCACATTGCAGATTAGTGGCTCAGAGTGCACATGTGGCTGACTCTTTTCCCCTTACCACGTACCCCTGGGCAAGCTATTAAACCTCCTCGCCTATTGGTTTTCTCTTCTGTAGAATGATGATAATAACAGAACCTTCACCGTTCAGTTCATGGAAGGATAAATGAGGTAATGCATAAAGGGTGCTTAGCACCAAACAACAGAAACAAATACATTGATTTTTATTGATTGTAAAGCAATCATTGTAAAACAATACATTGATTTTAACTATTACAGCATATTTATTATTACCTTCTATTTCTATCTTCTACTACAGGGGCTTCTCTGCTCTCACTCTTGAATTCTGAGACACTGGGAAAGCCACTTAAGCCTGTTTAGTCTCCGTTTCCTCATCTTTGAAACAAGGTGATAATATTTGTAAATAGTTTTCTTGTAGGGTTCAAATGAGATAATGAACGTAGTATTGTTTTGGAACCCTAACCTCACAACAACCCCAGCCAGGAGGTCAGAGTCCTTCCCTAGATTTTCAAACTGAAGCCTTAATCTCCATCGTGATGTATAAGAGCTTCCAGGAGCAAAGTCATCAACCTTTCTTACCGAAGTTAAGAGAAAACACAGCTGATACGCAGAAAGAAGCTGATCTGGGAGAGGGAGCGAGGGTTGGATGCAGTGAGTCCCTCGGTCTCCTTAACCCAGGCTCTTTCCCTGCCTTCATGCTTTACCTGAATCAATGACCCCAGCACCCTCCACTGGCCTCCGTGGCCTGCTCTTTCAAAGAAGCTACTTAGAGCCAGGTACCTGTCTGTGCTTCTGGAGTAGCCTTTGACGAATACAGGGAGGCAAGAACAAAGCTAGCAATTCAGCAAAAGAAAGGATGGCAGGGCACAAGTGAATTTTTCTCTCTTCATGTTTTGTTTCCAATCAAAAGAGAAATGGAAGAAATCTTGGAAACTTTAGAGAGAAGTCAGGCAGCATCCCTGCCACTGTCCAGACACAGCAGAGGAGGGATCAACACTCTTCTCTCCATTGAATTTGAGGTACACATTTTCCTCTTGACTTGTGGAGCCCCCAGGCGTTTGGGAGAAGCACTCCAATGTAGTGCAGGGTTTCGGCGAAAGCTTGCTCCAGTGCACTTGAATCCTTTTAGATGGTGGCAGCAACCCTGACCCTTCCAGTGTGGTAAAAAACTAAAGTTTTGGGGGTTGAGGAAAACTGGAGCTTCATATGTAGTTTTTTTTTTTTTTTTTTTTTGCGGTACGCGGGCCTCTCACTGTTGTGGCCTCTCCCGTGGCGGAGCACAGGCTCCGGAAGCGCAGGCTCAGCGGCCATGGCTCACGGGCCCAGCCGCTCCGCGGCATGTGGGATCTTCGCGGACCGGAGCGCGGACCGGAACACGAACCGGTGTCCCCTGCATCGGCAGGCAGACTCTCAACCACTGCGCCACCAGGGAAGCCCAAGACACGTGTAGTTTTGTGGCTAAAAAAACTTAACAGAAGGAAGGTTACACACATCTCTAGAATCTAGGGCTTAAATTGCCTCTCCAGCCAGAAAATAAATGTTACCTAAATGCCTAACCTGAAACCCTGAAGCTGTAGTCAGAGCTTTTACACGTGTGTGTGTACACGCACATACGTATATGAGGTACATGACGTATGTATACGGTATCTGTATCCTGGTAGCTTCAGAGATGTGTAAGACTTGGTCCAACACAGATTTTCCCCTCTCTGTGAAGATGATCATTTCAATAAAGCTAAGGTTGTAGGGATCATGGCGAAGCTGGCATTTTATCTATTTTCAGAATAGAAATTTACCCTCTTAGAGGCAGTGTCTTAGGGGCTTCTAAGGAGTCTTCATTTTTTTATACAACTGATTTTCAAGTAAGTGATTATGAAAGTAATAAATGTTTGTGTCAGAGAACCTGAAAAAAGTGTATAGAAGGTCAAGGAGATAATGAAAATCACCCCCCAGGAGACCTTTTTGAGAGGAAAGGGATCCTTT
The DNA here is from genome assembly GCF_005190385.1 of Monodon monoceros. NCBI lineage: Eukaryota > Metazoa > Chordata > Mammalia > Artiodactyla > Monodontidae > Monodon > Monodon monoceros. The sequence goes on along the minus strand of NW_021703777.1, from coordinate 84,009,027 downwards.
GACTATTTCAATATAAACTCCTTTGCATTCAATTCAGCTGGAAAAAACATTCACTGTGCCCGGAAGATCTCTGAGTAGGGTGTTGCTGGGAATGCATATTACAGTCCAACTCAGCCCCCTTCAAGGACCTGGTGATGGAGGAAAGGCTCTAATGGTTGTCCTGATATGAAATTCGGCACTACCTCGAGGATGACTGTTAGAATAAGGGTCCAGCCTAATCACACTTGTCACATTTGCCAAGCCACTGAGGGCTTTGGTGTAGAACAGAAGCCTTTCAGACTCCAATAGCAGCCTAGATAAAATGTGAAAACAGCCCTTTATCCTTTTTTCCTAACGTCAGGCTCCAAATGACGAAGTTCACCTAAGACAAGACAGCAGTGCAGCAAACAGCTGATGGCAAAGGTGTACTCACTTGCCTTTTCCTTTAGATGACTTGGAGAGGAGGCTGTCGTCAGAAGGATCTGATGCAGATTGGGGCAGACCATTAACCAGCTGGGTGTCTCCCATGGGTGGGTTGACGTCACCCTTACCAATTGCTTGAGACAGGTTGTACAAAAGCTATCAGCTGCTACTAGCTTTTGACTCACCACCGGTTTCTTCGAGTCATTTCTTATTATTGTCTTCAAGCGTAAATGCTTCTGTAAGGCGACTGCATTTACCCTTTGGGTAACATGTGCTTGGGAGGAACTTATATTTTCAGGGGAGGATTTGGGGTAGAAGAGGAGGCAGTGGAGCTTGGTGGGGGCAATGGAGGCTACGGATGAGTTTTTGCAATTATGGGTACGCACAAGGCAACCTTGTTTCCAAATGATTCCAGGACGCCCTGGAGCCTCTGTGCCTCCCGCAGGTGGTTTTACTGCCTCTGTAGTAGAATCTCTGCTTGTAAGGTGACAGTGCTGTAGGTGAGACAGAGGCAGTGCAAATGTCTCCATGTGTACCCACCGCACCCACCTGCATACCTTACAGCAAGCTTGAGCAGGGCAATCAGAGACGGGGAAAAAACATGACATAACAAAACAAAACAAAACAAAAATTCACGCAGTGATGAAGGAAATACACAAGCTAGAGAGGATTAGTAAGCAACTGTAATGATGGGTTTGGGGTTAGCTCTGCGTTTTAAATTAAAATCTGAAAATAAATTCCCGTCGGTTAGGAAGAACAAAGCATCTCCCTGTGAACTGTCTGTCCACAGCTGCTCAGATGCTGATTATCTTTCTTTTCTGCAGGCATTTTGGGGAAATAAGCAAGAGAGGAAATAAACCCCCACTGTTTGAAATGCTTCCTTTCATACACACCATCGTGTCCTCTGGCCATGGTCACCTCAGGCAGCTTGGTGGTTTACCGTAGTCATTCTGTTGTGTGAAGGTGGAAGGCCAGGGACTTCAGAAGACTTAAGGGCATCTTTCTCCTCTAAGGATGCAGGAGGCTCCATCGCTGCCCATATTCCTTTGGGCCACTGGAGTATGATCCAGTCGGGGTGTTGTGTCGCCTTGGTTCTAAGGGGGCCACCCCTGGAGCTAGCATCTCATCCCTGCATCCATTCCAGAATTAAATGCTCCTGACTTCTTAAGGATTTCATCTCTCCCAGCTTCATTCGGGGTCATTGACTTTGGACTGTGTTGAGTTTGTGATACATTTTTCACAGCCCCTCGCTTCTTTGTCCCTCCCCCAGCCCACATATTTCTAAGTTGGCTCCTTTGATATATTCCCTTCTACTTGGGTGCATCCTGGTTTTTGATAGTGCATGATGAGAAGTCAGCAATTAGGAATGAGTGATGCTCCACGAATCAGAACAGAAGAATTGGGCTCTTGTCACAAGTAGGCCACAACTTTATGACCTTGGGCAATCTCTTTTAATTGAGAGCCTTATTTATTTATTTTTTAAAACTTATCTGTAAAATGGGGCTTATTATCTCTATCACAGGGGTGTCGTGAGGATCAAATACAATAATGGATCATTAAAAAACCTATGAAGGTTGGAGTCCTCTGTGGAATTGAAGTAATACATCTCTATGGTCTCTGTTTTGACTCAGTTTGGTTTTAGAAAGAATGTGGGTTTCTATTCGAGACAGATCTGCACTGCTAGGATTTTGGCTTCTGGATTCAGATTTGAGCACAATTACAATGGAGGCTGCCGTTAACCACAAGATTCCATACAACTGTCTTGGATGTGTATTCCTGTGGTACCCCCCACTATTTTTCCCCATTATTTGAGTCTGGTAAAAAGAAAGCCATGGACTGAGGATAATTTTTTTATAGAGTGTACTTCAGACAACTCAAAATCAATAGTTGTCTTTGTTGAAGTCACCCAGGAAAGTAGAACATAAGGAATCATAGAGGTTTACTATTGCTTTCTGAGGCCAATGGTAAAGCTTTATGGTATTCTCATAAAATGCGTGGTTGAGTACAAGTGAAATTATATTTCATTATGGTTTATCATTGTCTGATGATGGATAATACTGTCTTTTGTAAAACTTGATATTTAATATATATGTGGTCAAAGAACTGAACTCTTTGCTTCTCTCCTCCTAGTGGCTTAGGATTTAAAAGGCAGCTAGAGAAACTGAGGGTGGAATTAGTGGTGGGGATGGCAGACTATGAAGGCAGCTGCGGCTTTTCAGAGACCCAAGGGATCCAGAAAAAATTTTTTTAATGATAACTTCTTGCTTAGAATGACCTTGGCATAAAAGTGGGTATTTTTAATACCAGTAATAATAGTAATAGGAATAATAATAGTTATGATTATGATTATAATGCACATAGACTATCCCAGCCTTTGAGCTTATCATTTTACATGCATTATCTCATCTAAGCCTCATCTCACAACCTCCCTGTGAGTTAAACACCATTATTATCCTGATTTTACTGGTAAGAAAACTGGGTCTGAGAGAGACTAACTATCTTGCCCAAGCTGGCCCACCTAGTAGGAGAAAATTTTGTTTCAGTGGAGTGGCAGAAGGTGACTAGTCACTCATCAAACCTGATTTTGCTTCTTCTTTGGCAAACAGCTATGCTGCATCTCCCAGCTTCCATGCAGGTAGGTGTGGCCATGGACCAAGTTCTAGCCAATGGGATGAGAGGGAAGTGATGTGCAGAAAGCTCACCAAGACTGGCCTATATAGCCTCCCGTAATCTATCTTCCAGGCTCTTTTCCTGTCCACTGTCTAGGCTTAAAGGACTCTAAACTCAAAGGAATGGCAGAGATACTAGCCCGAAAGAGCCTGAGACCCTGAGTGACCACATGGAGGAGAGCAGCCTGACAATGATAAACACTTGCTTTCTATTTTTTTTAAGTGCTGCTTACAGGATAAACTTTATTTATTTATTTATTTTTAATTTTTATTGGAGTATAGTTGCTTTACAATATTGTGTTAGTTTCTACTGTACAGCAGAGTGAATCAGCTATATATATACATATATCCCTTCTTTTTTGGATTTCCTTCCCATTTAGATCACTCCAGAGCATTGAATAGAGTTCCCTGTGCTATACAGTAGGTTCTCATTAGTTATCTATTTTATGCATAGCATCAATAGTGTATATTTGTGAACCCCAATCTCCCAATTCATCCCACCCCCTCGCTTCTCCCTTGGTATCCATACTTCTGTTCTCTACGTCTGTGTCTCTGTTTCTGCTTTGTAAATAAGATTGTCTATACCAATTTTTTTTTCAGATTCCACATATATGCGTTAATATACGATATTTGTTTTTCTCTTTCTGACTTACTTCTCTCTGAATGACAGTCTCTAGGTCTATCCACTTCTCTATAAATGACCCAATTTCATTCCTTTTTATGGCTGAGTAATACTCCATTGTATCTAAACTCAACTCTATCTAAGTGAGAAATCAACTTCTATTATGTCCCACTATTGAAATGTTGTTGCTTATTTGTTATAGCAGCTTTTTAGCATTTATCCATAGTCCCCAATCAATATATTCCTGGAAAAGATATACTATTGAATAGTACATTGCTCTCTACTTCCATGTGTTGTTATAAAAAGAAGTTCACTCATGAAGAAAAACTAAATCAACAGATATTCCATATCATGGTGACTGAGAAGCCCATGATGTCTTTGTCTGCTGGAGTTCAACAACGTATTTTACTATAACATACCTTCAGTCTTTTGTTCCTTTTTTTGTTCCATCCTTCTCTCCTTCTTTCCTTCCCTTCCTTTCTACTGAGTGCCTGTGGTGTTGCAAGAAGAAAATAAATGAATGTAATCCCTGTCCTTAAGGAGCTCAGAGCCAAAGGGTGGGTCAAGATAAATACACATATAATTAGCCAAAGGGTGGGTCAAGATAAATGCATATATAATTATACTACAGTGTGGTGATGACAGAACACCTGCACTCTGGGAGCACAGAGGAGGGGTACTGACCTGACCAGCGAGGGACAAGGAGGGCTTAGAAAAGGTGGGGACTGAGGGGAATTTTCTGGGATGTGGGACTTTCAGTGTAAACCCTAGCAATTCCCACACAGATCTGGACAAGTTAGTCACCGTATGTGGAGGTAATGTCTTTATCTCTTCTCAAAGGATGAGCAAGAGTTTGGGGAGAGCATTCTAGACCAAGGGCCAGCATGTGTGCTGGAGGAAAAAGTGCAAGACTTCACTGTGGAAAATGAGGCTGGAGAGTTAGGCGAGAGACAGACAGTGAAGGGCTTTGTAAACCATGTTAAGGAGCAGAGACTGAAAGCAGCAAGATAAGGAAGGAAGCCACTGCAGAGTCCAACCCGAGTCAGGTAGAGAGGAGAGGCCATTTGTTTAGAAGGCAGAATCTTTAGTATTTGGTCGTTGATGAAACAAAAGGATCTAGAGAGAGAGAGAGAGAGAGAGTGCAAATCCAGGATGACCTGCAGGTGTTTAGAAGAATAATTTCCCAGTGACTAGAATTTTACCAGAGAGCCTTCCTTTCTCCAATCCTGTGTGCTGTGCTATGTGCCTTGTCTGTGCCCTGTGGTCGGGTCACCTCACCATCCCCCCACACCCCACCCAGGGAGAGCAGCTCTTCCTTCGAGGGCTTAGCAGGGTGCCTTCTGCACACCTCCTGGCACAGTGGTCCCGGTGCAGAGCAACCGGTTACTGAGGCCACCCAATGAAGGGGTTAAAAACCTACCTTAGTGGGGTTTGGAGAACTTAAATGACCTGTCCAAGGTTACACAGCTAGTAGGTAGGCAAGGAAGAGTTGACCCCCAGTTGTCCAACTGTCTTATTAATAAAACACAACACAGCTTTTTATTTTGATCCATCCATAGGAAAGGATGAAAGGGCAGCTTGAGTTCCTTACAAAGTTTAATATCTGCTTTCCCTATTTCAATATATGGACTATGTCTCCTTCAAACTTGTATCTCCAGCACCTATCACTGTCCCTAACATATATGAGTAAATGCTTAATTGAATTCTGAATGAATACTGGCCAACATGGACATTCTGCCATTGTAGAGTAGAGTAGATAAAGGATATATAGCACAGTTATCCTAAACGGAAACATTTTTTTATCTTAGCACAAGAAATCTGAACAGGATAATGTACAGCCCAGAGGATTTGTATTTATTTGATCCTAATTTGATTTTAATTTTGTTTTGAGACTTGTCCAAAGAATTAACATCTAAACAAAACCGATGTTCACAGGTATCCTCAATATCCACCAAGAACTTTTAGAAAATAAATAATTTTTTTTTTCTTGTAAGACCTAAGACTTTACTTTTAGATTTAAAACTGCACCTAAGCTTGCTGGAGAGATTCAATCAAGAAAATGTCACACTATGGTTCCATCTACTGAATTACTTGCTAACACTGAGGCCCAGTTAAAAAGGTGGACTTGACATTAGGGGGAAAAATGTCTCACCAAGATCCTAGAGATTTTTAGTGGCAGTAGGACTCCTTCAAGGAGAGTGGCCTTGAGTGCTCTGTCCTTTAATATAAAATATCACTCAGCAAGCTGTACTCTTTGATAATTTTTATAGCAAAACATAACATGTTTTCCAGCAAGGTCAGAAATGTCAATAAAAAGGGACAAATGGACTTGCTTGTGATTCTCAATTTTGAAAACAGTCTGATCTCTTTAGCGCCCTGGTGCTAAGACTTGAAAAGCAAGTATAATTTCAAAGGGACTCTTGAGGCCGCCCTATACGTTTAACCAGGACATCCGCCTGTGCGTCCAGGGTGTCCTTTGGGGGATAATGTAGTACTTTGACCTCTGGTCGGGGGATATTGGCACCCAGGAAAAAGTGTGTTACATAGCTGCCCCTGGATCCACCTTTGATTTGGGTTTGACAGTGGTTAAAAGAGGTTTGGGGTAAAAAAAGAAACTTCCTATGTAACTAATGGACTGTGTTAGTTTTTTAATGATGCATAGTAAATGACCACAAATGTAGTGGCTTAACACGACCCTCGTTTATTATCTCACGGTTCTGTAGGTCAGAAGTTGGTGGTGGCAGGGGAGGGTGGTGGTGGAGGGGAGCTTGGCTGCCTTCTTACAGTTTTATAGGCTGAAATCAAGATATAGGCCAAGCTATGTTCTCATCTGTGGGATGTGGGGAAGTCTACTTCAATGCTTATGTGGGCTGCTGGGAGAATTCGGTTCTTTGGAGTGTAGGTTCATTGGAATGTAGGAATGGTTTCTTGCTGGCTGTGGTCTGGGGTCACCTCAGCTCCAGGAGGCTGCTCTCGGGTCCTTCCGTGTGGCCTCCTTCATTTTCAGACATCAACTGCATATTGAATCCTTCTCCCTTTTGGATTCTCTCTGACTTTCTCTTCTTCGACCAGCAGAGAAAATTTTTACTTTTAAATGGCGTGTGATTAGATTATGCTTATCCAGTTATCTTTGTATTTTAAGGTTAACTGATTTGGGACTTTAATTACATTTGCAAAATTCCGTTATAAACAGCACCTATAAAGCATTATAGACTGTAGGTTATAGATTAGTGTTTAAGTGAATAACTTGGTACCAGAAACCTTAAAGGCCATTTTAGAATTCTGTCCACCACAGGACCAATGTAAATGATTTGCTTTGCATGTACTCCTTAATTTAAACCTTTGAACAATCTATAAGGACACAAGTTAATTGCCTAATTCACCCACCCAGTAAGTGATGCAGCTGGCATTCGATCCCAGTCTATTCTGAATCTAAAATCAGTGCTTTTCCATGGTAATAATGATAATGATATTCACGAGAACAACACTCTCTATGTGCCAGGAACTGCCACTTTTCATGTGCTAACTCATTTCACCTTCACAGCAACTCTGTACTACAATCTTGGTACTATTATTGCTCTCATTTTGTGGGTGAAGAAGCCACGGAGGAGCCAGCCAGCTCTCAGGACTCTCATTAGTATAATTCAACCACTCCAGTTAATCTCAACTTCTTTGTATCAGCACAACATGTGGGAATTCAAAGAGCAAGCAAAAACGTTCCCAACATCCATTCTAGGTGCTCATAAATTTCCTAGCTGGGTTACTTCTCTTGCAGGCATGTTTTCCTCACCTGCACACTTGGATGTGACACCTTTTAAAACTTTCGTGGTGTTAAAGCAAAAGTTGTTTAACAGGCAAGGAAGACTCTACTGTAGACTATTCCAACAGGGAAGAGAGGCCAGAACACAGTCTGAATTTAACTCTGCTGAAGCCAAGGCCTAGAGAGCTTTTTTTTTTTTGCGGTACTCGAGCCTCTCACTGTTGTGGCCTCTCCCGTTGCGGAGCACAGGCTCAGGACGCGCAGGCTCAGCGGCCATGGCTCACGGGCCCAGCCGCTCCGCGGCATGTGGGATCTTCCCAGACCGGGGCACGAACCCGTGTCCCCTGCATCGGCAGGGAGACTCTCAACCACTGCGCCACCAGAGAAGCCTTTTTTTTTTTTTCTTAACATCTCTATTGGAGTATAATTGCTTTACAATGGTGTGTTAGTTTCTGCTTTATAACAAAGTGAATCAGTTATACATATATATATATGTTCCCATATCTCTTCCCTCTTGCGTCTCCCTCCCTCCCACCCTCCCTATCCCTCCCCTCTAAGTGGTCACAAAGCACCGAGCTGATCTCCCTGTGCTATGCGGCTGCTTCCCACTAGCTATCTATTTTACTTTTGGTAGTGTATATATGTCCATGACACTCTCTCACTTTGTCCCAGCTTACCCTTTCCCCTCCCCATATCCTCAAGTCCATTCTCTAGTACATCTGTGTCTTTATTCCCGTCTTACGCTGGGATGGGAGGATCCCAGGCCATCCTCGTTTGCTAATTGGCTTCACTGAAAGGAAAAATAAAGTTTCTCATATCTTCATGACAGAAGGTAGTTTTACAGCTTGGAGAAAGGTGCCTGCCAAATTTAGGCTCCTACCCTCCCAGAGAAACTGAGAGATAGGGGCATCCCCTTCCTCCAAGATTACATTTCCAATGGAGGGCTCCCAGGTCCTTGGGAAAGACCATCTTGGTCCCTAAAACTGGCAGGAAGCCTTTAAAAAGATTTACATCTCAAAGGAGCAAAGAAAGAATTTACAAGTTTTTCTAAAGCAAATGCTTTAAGAGAAGGGAGGTCAGGGCTTACAGTCAGGAAGAAATCTGTCTAAAGTTTCGTCAGGGGAGGGACATGGTAAGGCCACCTTGGTCGACTGTGAAGACTAAACAGATAATGTATGTTATTGTGCCTTCTAATCTGAAAAGTAATATTCAAGTATCGCTTCCTCCAGGAAACTCTCCTTGACCCTTTAAGTCTAAATTCTGGGCTCTTTCTCTGTGGTCCCAGAGCTCCTGATCTGTCATATGTAATATTAATAGTCTAAGTAAGTGCCCATCAACAGCACTATAAACAGATATGTAAGTAAATAGCGTACATATATACTATAAATAGAAGTATGTATAAACAGATATGGTACCTGTATGTGCATGAATCCTATAGCCATTAAAGATTGCACTGAAGAAGAAATTTAGTAACTTAGAAAAATGTTTATGGTAGATTTTTATGTTAAACAAAGGCAAATTATAAAACACTATGAAAAATATGATCCCAATTAAGTAACACAGCAAAGAAATAAAACCCCCTGGAAGCATATACACCAAAATGACAGAATTTATCTGTAGGTAGTGGGGTTATGGATGATTTTTATTTTCTTCTTTGTGCTTTACCATGTTTTTGGATTTTCTACAATGAAAATATATAACTCCTGTCACCAGAATAAAAAACACAATTTTACACAAAGAACTACAGACAAAAAAAGCCACAAAGGCAAATTTTATGACTCCCCAGCTCTAATCTAATGGAGGCAGACAGTGCTTTATAATGTTTCCTGAGTAATTTCTTGTCTTTCTTTTGATACTGTCCTTCTGGTGGTCCAAATCTGGACAGAGACCAAAGTGACAAAAAGAACTCCATTCTTCCTGATCCATTGTTTAGTGCATGGGCTAGCAGCCTGGTAGGAAAGAGGGTTTGGGGGAAGGATATATAATAGGATTGTGATTAGCCTTTCTTGCTCTGGTTCTATCTGCATCCTCAGCCTTGACTTAATGTTATTAATTGATTGATTAATTGATGGAAATGTTTATTTGCACCAATTGCCCCCTATGTACCTGGCCAAGAAGAGCTGCCCAGAAATGGCATGAGCTACATTGGTAGATAATGAGTTTGTCATCACAAGAGGTATTCAAGCAGAGTCCGAATGGCCACTTATCAGAAATGTGATGAAGAGACTTCTAGCCTCATATAAGCCAGAGAAGGGTGTTAGTTAGCAGGTTCCCACTCCTGTAATCCCCGGACAGAACAGGAAGCACAGTGAGGCTTCTAGGAACTGAGATGGGGGAACTGGGAAAGCCTTTGAGAGCTAAGGAAATCACTCCCTTTCAGGGGTTGCGAGGTATCTCTGCTCTCTTCTTTCCTCTGCAGGTGCATCTTGCATGACCTTTGCTAACCCAACCTCTAAGCCACAAAATCTTTCTTCCAGCAAACTACCAGTGTCCTTGGGTGAAAAAGAGAGACACAGAGAGAGAGACAGAAAGAGAGAAAGACAGAGAGAGAGAGACATTCAGAGAGATTTCGATTCAGTGGTGCACGTGTGATCGGGAGAGAAACTACTATCACAACTTAAAGTAATGAAAAATATATGGGTTGGTAAATATACTCAAACCTTCTCCAGAAAGTTCCCCTATACATGGGGCAAATTTTCACAGTAGTTTCTGTTTACCAGAATCTACTTCATCGCCTCTCCTTTCTTCATCAGATTGTTCACTGCAGTGATAACTTGAGAATTCTCTCCAGGGTCCCTGCGTAGCCGATTAGGAAAGCATTCTGAAGTTGGCTCTCTGCATTGTTATTTGGAATATACTATCTAGAATCCAAATGGCTTATCGAAATATCTTAGCTCAATTATTCAGATTATAGGCATAAACTTGTGTTTTTGTGTTAATCTGAAGTCATTTCCTATATTTGTTCAGTGAGCAGAGCCAGCTAACCAGGGAATCAAAAACATCTTTTAAAATATAGAAACAGTTAACAAATATAGAAAACACTGGGAGTAAAATTCCCTCCTTTGTGTCACAGTGAGACCCCATGTTACAGCTGCCTGATCGTTCTATAACCTTTAATGATATCCAGCTTCCTTCACTGGTTATCTTTGCCTGGAGCTGCAAAGATTTCCTTAATAATTTATGCCACGTTTTTCATTTCCGTTCACCTCATCACATAATCAGCAGAGTTGTAATTCCTCTTCCCCTACGACACCTTCATTTTCGACCCCGTTACCTGTACAAGCTCCAAAAGCCTCACCCATCCTTGGCATGGCGTTTCTGTCTTCTAGGTGCTCTCCTGGGTCTCTGGCAATCTGCTGCCTTCTAATTGGTGCAGACGCAAGTAGGAGGATAAGCAGAGCACACAAGGGAGGAAGCAGATTCTCCTGGTAAGGAAGGGGTCCTTGGGGACCAAGGCACTTTGGGGAAGACGCTTTAACACTGTCAAGCCCAGTGAAAGAGCAATTTATGGAGTCCTGTTCCATGACATTTTTTCTTACCTTTCAAAGGGGTATTTCCAAAGCCTCCACTGGTGTTGACCTCTTGAAGTGCACACCTAAGCGAGCTCAGAATTATAATGACAAATATCACTTATTGGCCAGATGCTTCACAGATGAAGAACCTAAACCTCTGAGAACATAAGCAATTGGCCAAGAGCCTTAGTCCATTTGGGCTGCTATAAACGAATACTATAGACTGGTGGCTCATAAATAATGTAAACAACAGAAATTCATTGCTCACAACTCTGGAGGTTAGGAAGTCTAAGATCAAGGTGCCAGGTATTCCTTATCTGGTGAAGGCCGGCTACCTGTTTCATAGATTGCTGACTTCTCACTGTATCCTCACATGGTAGGAGGGGCAAGGGAGTTCTCTGGGGTCTCTTTTATAAGGGCACTAGTCCTATTCATGAAGGCTACACCTTCATGACCTCATCACCTCTCAAACTCCACCTCCAAATACCATCCCATTGGGAATTATGTTTCCATGTATACATTTTGAGAAGACACAAACATTCAGCCTGTTGTGATGGAGACAGGTTGGTGTGGGAGATATGCTATTTTTGGCAGAATGATCAGGGAAAGGCTTTCTGAAGCAGTGATAATTACTGAGAACCGAGTGATTCAGTGCAGTCTCCAAAGGAGCAGAGCCAGCAGGAGCTGCAGCAACATCTTTATAGACATTCCTCTGTTGTTAGTCACATCTTGACTCTTCAAATTCAATAATAACACAATGAAGTTGTAGTGGGACCTCGATATGGACAGTCTGTGACCTGGATATCACTTTTTTCATCCACAGGAAGCTTACTTCTGGCTAGGTTCAGGGTAGCCCATGGGAGGTAAAAAGAAGGAGGTAGGAAGAGCTGGGTCTGGGAGCTAGAAAAAGGCACAACCAGCTTACTGAGAAATCTTGGGAAAGTGATTTCACTTTTAAGGATCTCAGATTTCTTGCCTATTAATTTATAGAGTGGGCTGGAAAGGGTGTGGGTATTGGAAGGAAAGCATGCTACTTCATCTCTGTGGTACATCTGTGAGTCCTCACCTTTGATTTATCCATTAAAGTTATTCCAGAACAATTTACATTTGCAAAAATAGCTAAAGCTGATATTTATTAACCTCCAGCCCCTATACATTTTATAGACCCTCTTAGCCCTCACAACTTTACAAAGTAGCTGCCTTTATTATTTCCATTTTATAGATGAGGAAACTGAGGCACAGAGAGATTAGGAAAAGGAAAGGAGTCTAGCATTTAGTGGACATTCACTCTTACAAGGGGCTGCATATGGTAACTTTAAGAGATGATCATGTTTCATTACCACACTAACTGCCTGTTGGACCTCTTAAAGTCTTCATTTTACGAACAGGGAAACAGAAACTCAGTGACCTTATACAATTAGCTCAAAGGATGCAAACAAAAAGGGCAGAAGCAGGGTTTGACCCCAGCTCTGTGCTGCTGCAACTGTCCCTTCTTTTGCCACACATCATGTGTAGCTGGCAGATGGGTGATGTTTCTTTACCAGCAGTGAGGAAGGTGGACTTCTCTCTGCTCTTGTAGATACATCACTCCTAGAGGACTCTTGGCGTATTTCCAGTTACAATGCTGGGCTTTGTAAGTGTCATTTGAGTTATAGGGCCCTGGTGTCTAACACTACATGTCAATATTGCCAGTGAGGAACTAGTACCAACCTCATAGAATTTTTTATGAGGACTGAATGACAGGATAGATCTAAAGTGCCTCATCCATGGATATATAAGAGGTACCTGGTGAATGGTCTCTATTGAAATTATTGGGAAATATGTCTCTTCTTCTTTTGTCTCCAAACCTGAGCTCTGCACTTTACATTGGATTAAATACAAAATAGATGCTTGATGAATAAATGTAAAAAATAATAAGTTAAAAACTTGGAGATTGGGGACCTGAATAACTAGTCCAGTCTCTGCCATCATTACTGTGAGACCATTCAGAAATTACTTAACCATTTCTGAGTTTTCTCCCTTGTATTAATAACATGGGGGAGTTGTCCTGCATGATCTCTATGACCCTTTCTAACTAGGGATTCTTAAATTATTTAATTTAAAACCAATAAAACCTAAGTTAATTTTCCTACTCTTGTCACTGCTTAAAGACAGTGCTTTATCTGATACCAAATATACCTGCTTTTTTTCTATCCATGTGGGTTTCTTAGTGTGTAGACTGGGTTACACATTTTGGGCTTTAAAACAAGAGGGGATATCTCTCCTCTCTTTTCATTTTATTTTATGTTACTGGTTCTCAACTGAGGCCAGTTTGGCCCCTGAGGGGATGTTTGACAATGTCTGTAGACACTTTTGGTTGTCTCACTGGGGATGGGATGCTACTGGCATCTAGTAAAGGCCAGGGTTGCTGCTAAACATTCTACGATGTACAGGAGAGCACTCCACCCCTAACAACGAATTATTTGGCTCAAAATGTCAATAGCACCGAGGATGAGTACAATCTCTGCTGCAAATATATTCTCCAGTGTTTCATGTGTGGAGAATATATTTGTGATGAATGAGACTCTCCTAACAGAGAGCTTGAAAGCACCGCTTCCCGTCATCTGCCTTGAGAGCAGGATGCTTGCAAGCAGAAGTCTGCGCTTCGTGATTAAACGTGCATATAAAAATCCCCTGGTGTTTTAAAGGAGTCAGAGGAACAATGCGGGAGGCTATTACCATGCATCAGACTCCTGTACATAGCAAACACGTTACCTACCTGTAATGAAGGATTTCTGAGTAGTAAGGGTTGCAGCCTCTACAGGGGAATGTTTTAGCTGAGGGCGTGCAGATTTTAGCTGCACGAATAATATCATCATTAATGGGAATCATTATGCCGCCCTGCACCGGAAATTTACCCCTGAATGGGTAGCAATATCCCACAGACGGAGGCCATTGAAAATCTGTTTCACTGGCAGGATACGTGGAGAAGGATTGCGTGGGAAGCAGTGTTGGCTGCCAGCCATGAATGGCTTCAGGCCAACTAGTCTGTGTAGGGAGAGAGTAAGGCCAATAGGGCAACATTATCTAATAACCTGTGTGAGCTGGGGTGACATTGGGACAGGTCATTGGTCTCTGGTGCCCCCCTCCCCTTTTGGAGCCTTTTCTGTTCATGTCATAGCACAATAGTTCTGTCTCCTGTCACTTCCCTAGGATAGAGCCTTCCTGACACCTCCTTAGAAAATGGGCTAATAAATTCATTCTAAGGTGTTAAGTACTCAAGTATGACCTTGGGCCATACTCAAGGGGCAGGATAATTTGTGATTTAGAGGGGTGCAGTCAGTGAGGCACCCGCGCACTGGGGCATAGATGTTTGTTTTTCTAGAGGGTCTGCAAGGGTGTCTCCAAGGATGTAATCTGCCTCTGCATAGATCCCTCAGGTCTTGAATTAAGTTGCTGTGGAGTCATTTCTTGCACATCACAGTTTCTAGATGTTCACTGTGCAAAGCAGTGAAGAAGTAGAGATGCTCTGTTGGAATTAGGATGTGGGGGACCCAGGGAGTCAGGCCCCTGGGTTCCTGCCATGCCATCCCCTGCTACACCATGCCATGCCATGGGGTCCTGGGGCACCCCTCTGGAATCACGTGGGCTCCCTGGAGCAGTGCTTCTCAAGCTTTTCCTCAACAAGGCCCACATAGAAAGAGGTACTGTGTGTTTGGAATCCGGAGTATGGGGAGAGCTCTGCTCTAGGCTGGAGGTGAAGGCCCTGAAGGCTGAGCAGGTCAGGCATTGTGCAAGGTCTGGCCTGGGAAGCAGAGCCAGGGAGCATAGCATGAAAATAACTCTCCTTGGGTGACCTTGACCAAGCCACTTTCATAACCTGAGACTGAAGTAAGTAGAGGATTTCAGCCATGGTGTTAACTGGCACCACACCAGAGTCAACAGGATTGAATTCATTCTTTAGTGCATTAAATAAAGATTCATGGATCCCCTGCTATGCACCAGTTGCTCCTCTAGCTGAAGAGGAGATGGGACTTAATAAATCCTTGTCTTCAAGGAGTTTATATTCCAGTGTGGTGGGGGTGGGATAGGGCAGGGAACAAATAGACCACGAATAAATATGTCATATGTATAATCAGTGAGCTTCATAAAATAATGCAGGACGAGGGACTAGCTTGTGTGTGTGTGTGTGTGTTGGCTAACTAATACAGAGTGGTCAGGGGTAACCATTCTAGGGAAGTGGTCTTTGGTCTTTGAGCTGGAGCCAACTGTGGAAAGCTCTGGTGGAAGAGAGTTCCAGACATAGAGCGCAGCGAGGGTGAAGGTCTGAGGTGAGAATATGATCAACATACTCAAGAAACAGCAAGAAGCCCAGTTTCTGTCTTGGAAGGTTTTTAATCATCCCTGCCAATTCTTAGTCATTTGACAATTTCTATGTTTTTTGCATTTGATCCTTACCTTAAGCCTGCGAAGCTTATTGTAATCTAGCATTTGCTATTTTCATACACGTGGAAATGAGGTTTGGGGAAGTGGAATAACTTGGCCATCCCGTGATGCTTGGGAGTTTGGAAGCACCGGGCTAACCACAAAATTTTAACTTGTGTTTACCTATAAGCCAAAAGATATATGGATATTTGTAGACAGACATCATTTTGAGTTATATTCAGGACTTTTAAAGAAAGGATTTCATTTGTTCCTCATAATGATCCTTTGTGGTAGGTCCTATTATAATTCCCATTTTATAGATGAAGAAAGTGAGACACATAAAAAGCACAGTACTTGGACCAAAGTTATGAGTAGCAAATGCAGAGGCAGAGTTTGAACCTAGGAAACTTTGCAGTGTTCTTTGTATTTAAACACAAGAACTGGTGTCCATTTTCATTCTGAGGCAGGCTTTTCTGCCAGCTGGTAGGAAGTCCCAATCGTTACTACTTGGAGTATCAGTCAAACCACTTTATACCCACCAAGTCTATTTATTGAGATGTGTCAGCAATGGAAGGTAGGAAGACATGAGCTTTGAAACATTGGATTCCAAATGTAAAATAGATAGCTAGTGGGAAGCTGCTGCATAGCACAGGGAGATCAGCTCAATGCTTTGTGGATGATCTAGAGGGGTGGGATAGGGAGGGTGGGAGGGAGGCTCAAGAGGGAGGGGATATGAGGATGTATGTATACATACAGCTGATTCACTTTGTTGTACAGCAGAAATTAACACAACATTGTAAAGCAATTATATTCCAATAAAGATGTAAAAACAAAAACAAAAGCATTGGATTCCTCCAGCCTCCTCTGAGTGTGGCCCCACTAAGCGTCTTGTACAAATAAGGAGCATTTTATAAACACAGAAGTGACAGTCTCATGTTCTGCAATGACTTTTCCTCATTTCTCCTTCCTTGTGTCAGAACAGGCACAAATCCCAGCCTTGTGATGCCTAGCCTCCATTTGGAGGAGCTGCAGAGCTCCAAGTTTTCGTGTGCTAGGGCATAAAGAAAGAAACTTCTCTCCTCCCTCCGCCCCCTCACTTGTTGTGGGGTGATCAGAGCTGGAATTCAGATAAAGCTTCCTGCATCTCTTGTGGTTCAACTCTGTACAAGGGCCCAGGCTGATGGCTTTGCAAGACCAGTATAACAATACCAATATCAAAACACACAGTATTACATGAGAAGTTCACTTCTACTTGGGATAGTCATGTTTTTTCAGAAGAGACAGTGTATGAACTTATTCTCCTAAAATAAGTCAAATTACTTAACAATTCAACCTTGCAAACTGCAACTCCAGAGAAGGAGCCATTAGGCAACTGCCTCCTTGGGTAGCTTTCATCAGATGATGGCAATGCTCAGACAGGCTTTGGGTACCACTATGTAGTTCTTATCAGGGCATAGAGAGAATCTACTGTACAAAATTCAGTCACTGATGCACTATTCCTTACAAGCTGCATGACCTTGAGAAGATCATTAGATATCTTAAAGCCTCCATTTTCTTGGTTATATAATAGGGATAATAATACTCATGCCCAAAGATAGATTGTTGTAAGGTGGATCAGCCTAGGTTCTGAGTTGCAAGCAACAGAAACCAAATCTGGCTGAGTTAAGGAGAAATAGGATTTATTGAAAGAATCACTTGAAGTGATGGGGAACCAGGCATGGAGGCAGAAAGAAAAACAGCCAAAGCCAAGCCACAGGCTGGTCTGGAAGGGACACTATTACAGATAGTGGTAGAATTGCTGCTTCTTTCTCTCACTGGTCCCTTGTTCAAACTCTAGGACAGACACAACTGGTTGCTTGAAACTGGAGCATGTTCTTGACTTTGGCTGCAACTTCCAAAGTAAGAGGCAGCCTCAGCCTCCCAGCAAGACTCATTAGGGGGAGAATTACTTAAATACAGGAAAGGAAATAAGATGATGGGAAGCCAAAAATAAATACAAATATTTTTTTCATTTATCTCTGCTCTGATCTTTCTGATTTCTTTCCTTTTACTAACTTTGCATTTTGTTTGTTCTTCTTTCTCTAGTTCCTTTAGGTGTAAGATTAGGTTGTTTATTTGAGATTATTCTTGTTTCTTGAGGTAGGATTGTATTGCTATAAACGTCCCTCTTAGAACTGCTTTTGCTACATCCTATAGGTTTTGGATCATCATGTTTTCATTGTCACTTGTCTCTAGGTATTGTTGATTTCCTCTGCTTTCTTTAGTGATCTCTTGGTTATTTAGTAACGTATTGTTTAGCCTCCATGTGTTTCTGTGTTTTATGTTTTTTTCCCCTGTAATTTATTTCTAATCTCATAGCGTTGTTGTCAGAAAAGATGCTTGGTATGATTTCAATTTTCTTAAATTTACCAAGGCTTCATTTGTGACCCAAGATGTGATCTATCCTGGAGAATGTTCCATTTACACTTGAGAAGAAAGTGTAATCTGCTGTTTTTGGATGGAATGTCCTATAAATATCAATTAAATCTATCTGATCTATTGTGTCCTTTAAAGCTTGTGTTTCCTTATTAATTTTCTGTCTCAATGATCTGTCCATTGGTGGAAGTGAGGTGTTAAAGCCCCCACAGTTATTGTGTTACTGTCGATTTCCTCTTTTTTAGCTGTTAACATTTGCCTTATGTATTGAGGTGCTCCTATGTTGGGTGCATATATGTTTAGAATTGTTATACCTTCTTCTTGGATTGGTCCCTTGATCATTATGTAGTGTCCTTGTCTCTTGTAACATTCCTTATTTTCAAGTTTATTTTTTCTGATATGAGTATTGCTACTCCAGCTTTCTTTTGATTTCCATTTGCATGGAATATCTTCTTCCATCCCCTCACGTTCAGGCTGTATGTGTCCCTAGGTCTGAAGTGGGTCTCTTGTAGACAGCATATATATGGGTCTTGGTTTTGTATCCATTCAGCAAGCCTGTGTCTTTTGGTTGGAGCATTTAATCCATTCCCATTTAAGGTAATTATTGATATGTTTCTATTACCATTTTCTTAATTGCTTTGGGTTTGTTTTTGTAGGTCCTTTTCTTCTCTTGCATTTCCTGCCTAGAGAAGTTCCTTTAGCATTTATTGTAGAGCTGGTTTGGTGGTGCTGAATTCTTTTAGCTTTTGCTTGTCTGTAAAGCTTTTGATTTCTCCATGGAATCTGAATGAGATCCTTGCCAGGTAGAGTCACCTTGGTTGTAGGTTTTTCCCTTTCATCACTTTAAATATAATGTGCCACTCCCTTCTGGCTTGTAGACTTTCTGCTGAGAAATCAGCTGTTAACCTTATGGGAGTTCACTTGTATGTCATTCTTCCCTTGTTGCTTTTAATAATTTTTCTTCATGTTAATTTTTGTCAATTTGATTACTATGTATCTTGGCGTGTTTCTCCTTGGGTTTCTCCTGCCTGGGACTTTCTGCACTTCCTGGACTTGGGTGGCTATTTCCTTTCCCATGTGAGGGAAGTTTTCAACTATAATCACTTCAAATATTTTCTTGGGTCCTTTCTCTCTCTCTTCTCCTTCTTGAACCCCTATAATGTGAATGTTGGTGCATTTAATGTTGTGCCAGAGGTCTCTTAGGCTGTCTTCATTTCTTTTCATTCTTTTTTCTTTATTCTGTTCCATGGCAGTGAATTCCACCATTCTGTCTTCCAGGTCACTTATCTGTACTTCTGCCTCAGTTACTCTGCAGTTGATTCCTTCTAGTGTATTTTTCATTTCAATTATTGTATTGTTCATCTCTGTTTGTTCTTTAGTTCTTCTAGGTCTTTGTTAAACATTTCTTGCATCTTCTCCATCTTTGCCTCTATTCTTTTTCCAAGGTCTGGATCATCTCCACTATCACTATTCTGAATTCTTTTTCTGGAAGGTTGCCTATCTCCACTTCATTTAGTTGTTTTTCTGGGGTTTTATCTTGTTCCTTCATCTGGTAACCTAGTGCCCTGCCTTTTCATTTTGTCTATCCTTCCGTGAATGTGGTTTTCGGTCCACAGGTTGCAGGATTTTAGCTCTTCTTGCTTCTGCTGTCTGCCCTCTCAAAAATAAATACAAATGTTTACTCTCTGAAGATTAAATGGGATTATATTCCCAAACAGTACCCAGAACACAACTGGTCCTGAACAATTGTAAGTTCCATTTTTACCTTCCTTTGGGTCAATACGTTTAGTGTCGATGGTAGTATTAATGGAATTTATAAAGCACGTTCAAGTGATTTGTAGCACTGACTTGCTCACTTATTATTTATTTGCTTTTTTATAGCTGTTTTAGAGGAATTGTGCCTCAGGACCCTAAACACAGTAAGTATTTGAAAGACTGAAAACAGCTTCATGAGAAGCTTGAAAAATAAGTTTATTTCATTTGCATGTTTTGTAGACTTTGTTATAACTTCAGAAACTCTGCTCTTATTCTTCCCTGTTCACTATAAAAACTCAACTTATACTTTCAGCATTTTGAATATGGCAGAGCTTTAAATATGAGCCTTATGAGTGCTGATCAGTGGACAAGGATACTTTGGAATGTGATTTATGTGTCTAGAACTACTCTGCTTATTTTCTTCCTTAATAACTACATCACTCTTTGGAAATAAATGATCATTTGCAAAGAAACATGCAGACTCTCAGGCCCTTGGGGCACTCTTTTAGTGACTGAAGAAAAATAGACTAAATGTGTAGATGTTGGGTCCAGCCTAATTCATCTGCTCTGAGGTTCCTTCTGGATATTCAAGTTGCTTAGGAAGCAGGATAACTTATTATTACAAGAATAGAAATGAGTTCAAACTCTTTTACATCACTCACTAGCTGTGTGACCTCAGGAAAGTTATTTAAGCTCTCTGAATCCCAGTTCTCTTATCAGAGGGTAAATCTGAGAATTTTGTAAAACAGTCTATAAAGTGGCTTGTAGAGTGCCTGGTTCATAATTTATTCTCAATCAATTGGTGACACAGGTACCATGGAGGATAAATTTTCATTCTCTTCTACTAAATCAATTGCATTTACTTTCTTTTCTACCAAAGATATGGATGGAATAAAAGCATAATAATGACAAAAACCAAATCCTTTGAGGACAGGGATAGTGTTTAATTAACTTGCCCTCTTGAGGTTGGTAGAGCTCTCTGAACAGAGAACAAAATATGTGCCCATTTCATGGTAGATGATGTATCTAGAACTCATGGATGGATCTTTAGGATTGATTGAAAAAAAATTCTGGAGTATTAGGCAGTTGTGCAATAGGCTCCAGATAAATTCCACAATATCACAGGGTGTGGTTAAGGAACAGGCTTTTTGGGGGACATTTACAAAACCAGAGTTAGTAAGAAAAGAAAGTACACAGTCCTAAAATCTTACATTATCCCCAAGCAAAGGTGACCTAGGGCCAGGGAACTCTGCTGAACAAACTCTGGGAATAAATTTTGGGGCAGGAAACATGTCCCCCTATTACTATGCTTTCTTATAATGTCCCACATCTGAAGGTTTGTGTCCCCTCAAAATTCCCATGTTGAAATCCTAATGCCTAGTGTGATAGGGTTAGGAGTTAGAACTTTGGGAGGTGCTTTGGTCATGAGGATGGAGCCCACATGAACACAATTAGTGCCCTTTTAAAGAGACCACACAGAGATCCCTCACTCCTTCTACTATGTGAATACACATAGGTACCAAGGAGAGGGCTCCTCCAGAACCTGACCATGCTGGTGCCTTGATCTTGGACTTCCAGTCTCCAGGCTGTGAAAAATAAATTTCTGTTGTTTATAATCTACCCAGTTTGGGGTATTTTGTTATAGCAGCTCAAACAGACTAAGACAGGAAATCTAATATGGGAAAGGGGCCTTGTCAAATGGGTATGGTGTGGAGGGAAAAGACAAATATGCTACTTGGAATCCAGATAACCTGGATTTGGGTGCTGCTGTTACAGGGGCTGTCTGGGAAAACTAGCTTCCCAGGACCAATAGACTTTGGGACCTGTGGGTCATTACTGGTTCTCCTGCTGGGGAAGGAAATCCCTGGTCCCACTGGCAGTTGAGTTAAGGAGAAGCTCTTCTTGCTGGGGGAAGGAGTAAGCCCCAGTGCTAGCTAGCTCCTTGTTCAGACAATTCAGAGAGAACCCCTGGAGTCATTTTTAGATAATCTTATTTACAATATCACATAAATTATTTTAAGAATAACAATAGCTCTATTGTTGCTTTGATAATATTAATATTTTGTTTCCTCTTTTTTCTTTAGTTTTTTAATTGAAGCATAGTTAATTAAATGTTGTGCTCATTTCAGGTGTACAGCAAAGTGATTCAGTTGTTATATATATATATATATATGTATATATATATTATGTTTCTTCTTAACTGCTTCTGTTTCTTGTTTTGCTTTCTCTGAAATCTTTTCCAAGAACTACTATTTCCTATGTTCCTACTTTTTATCAGTCACTTGACATCAAATTCTCCAAGAAACTTGAAAGGTAGACATTAATTCCATTTTGCAGATGAGGAAATGAGTAGCACAGAATTGAAACAATTTGCTAAAGTCCTCAGCTCTAGTACCTAGCCAGGTTGGAACTGAAGCCTAGGTCTCTGCTTCCAGAGGTTGAGCTCTGTCTATCTGCTAGATGCTTCCCTAGAGATATTGAAGAGGGAGGAAGGGTTGTGCCTTTGTTGTCTTTTCCTTTTGCCAAGAAAGCAACAGGATGCACTGGTTTTCTCCTACCCCCTTAAGGCTCAGAGGAGTAGGGATCCTTGACGCACTTAGCAGTCAACACCAGGAATGCTAGTCCTCTGGCATGACCAGAGAGGAAGGGATTATGTCCACTCTGCCCTCATGCCACACAGACTAGCAGGAGTGTGTGGATTGGAATGCTACGGATACCAGCCAAAATTATTCATGCACATCTACAGCCCTGCTAGTAATTCATTAACAGTGCATTTGATTCAGTTGGTCAACCAAATTAGCCTGAGCATGCTACCTGCCATATTGGTTTCCATAGTCATTAATGAGAAAAAAAAATTGGATACCTGGAAAGCATGCCAAAAAAAGTGAGCGTCACCATTTTAACTTAGCTTGAGTGTTGTCATAAAGAATGTCTATTGTTTTAGCCCAATCTATTTTTCCAGTGGAATTTCGAACTGTATCCTTCACTGAACATTTATCATGTTTTATGATATCAGACACTGTACCCGGACTCTTGCAATTACTGCAAAACCTTAACTTATTA
Source organism: Monodon monoceros (assembly GCF_005190385.1). Taxonomy (NCBI): domain Eukaryota; kingdom Metazoa; phylum Chordata; class Mammalia; order Artiodactyla; family Monodontidae; genus Monodon; species Monodon monoceros. The sequence goes on along the minus strand of NW_021703777.1, from coordinate 83,986,425 downwards.
TTAAAAAGGCCTGTCACTTAAATGGGAACCTTTAGCTGGTAGTTAGAGGGAAAAGCAAGGTGACCAAAAGACACATTTGGGGCTGAAAAAGAATTACATGTTGGCAAAATTCCACTCTGTTCTAACAAATTATTGTGATACACAGCAGAGAGAGAGAGCCAGAGACAGAGAGAAGAATTTAGTTTCAGCAATGTGTCTGAGACACTTGAACATGCAAAGGCAGAGATAAGAAACTTAGTCTCTCCGCCCTCTGTCCATAGCTTGTCGATTGCATGAGCTGTTCACTAATGAGCCACCTTCGAGAAAGCCAGCACCAAAAAGTTTCTATCCCCAAATGTGCTGACATGTTTAAAATGGAATATGTATTTGCAAGAACATCCGCATGTGAAACTGGGGATAAAACTCTTTGGAACCTTTGACTTATTTCTTGGGCTCACAATCGTATATTATTCATGTTGATAATTAACTGCAAGGTCTATTCACGTCACAAACATGGAAGAGGCAGAGTTCAAAAGAATGCTGGAAGTTCATTGCCACAAGTGAGTGTTTTTCTAAGGGGAGAATTTTTTACTCAGTTTTTCTGACTTGTGCTCTGCCTGGAAATGAGATGGGCAAGGGATTTCCTCAAAACCTAAGAGCTTGGCAAGATCATTGTTCTAGAAATTTTGAGAGAGACAAGTCACCATCTTTTGGGGTTGAAGAATTAAATTGGCAGCATTATGACTGTAGCTGCTACAGCATAAAATAACATGTTGGTTCCTCCAGAACGTGAGAAGTAAAGCTAAAATGTACACACAAATACACACATATTAATGAAGCACTCACATGGCAGGGTCACTTTTGGAATCTGTATGTGATTCTCAGAGCTGAGGAAGGAAGCCACTTTGTTAACCACTTTGTTAGCTATCTGGGGCTCTCCCAGGTTCCTTAAGTGCTGGGCTGGGAGTAACGAGTCTCCCAACTTGAGTGTAGCCCAAGTGAAATTTGCCATAAATTACACTTTAACTTTCATTTCTAATTAATGTCTAATATAAAAGGCACACTATTATATAGATATTAGAGTGCCAGGCACTGATCTAATCATTTCACATTTATAAACCAATTTAGTTCTTAGAATAGCGCTGTGAGGGAGGTACTATCTCTGCCTTACAGATGAGAAAACTGGATTCTAGAGAAGACAGTTGTTTCCTTCCCAAATCACAGTTCCAGCTCAAGGCTTCCTGGAATGCTCAGCCCACTTTTTATACTTTATTCTGCAATCCTCACTTTAGATCCTTATAATTGACCATCACTTTCCCTCAAGTTGCATGAAAATTCCATTAAGGTATTAGGTCTTTTTCTGGTTTCCAGTGAAAGAGACATAACTCAAACTACTTTGAGTGAAAATGAGATTTTTTTTTCCTTCAGTTCATAGAACTGCAATATTCAGGTGTGGAGCCAGGCCTAGCTTTAGATTTAGTTCCTGTTTCCAGATGTCCCAGGGACGTTGTTAGGATGCTATCTCCAGCTCTCAGACCCACCTTCCTCTGTGGTGGCTTCATTCTCAGGCAGCCTGTGTTTCATAGGTGGTGGATAATGTCTCACATTCTCCCAGCTGAGCAATGCTACCAGAACTTGCTGCAAATTAATATTGTCTTAGTAGTTCCTTCCCTCTACAATTTCAGTTGAAATAGGGATAGGAACCTGATACTGGAAGCCTTGCTGATGTTGTTGTATTCCGAAACTCCATTTGTAACAATCCCTTTAAATTCAACCAATTTATTTGCTGTTAACGAAATTAAGACAGGAAGAAGAGACCTGGTGGAGTGGAAAAAGAATCCGGATTTGGGGGTCAGCATAGTTTTAAGTCTCATTTCTTATATATGTGATTTTGGAAAAGTCTTGCTATATAAATGGAGTCATAATAGATGGGTCAGATTAGTGATCCCTCAAGTCCTTTCCAGCTGTTAAAATCTGTGACCAGATGGCTTTCCTAGAGGATCATGGCTATTTGATGAAAGCATTTCGAACTCTCCCCTAAACCTTTCCCCTTGACCTTTGGGTTCCCAATCCCATATGAGATACAAAATCCTAGGCATTCTTTCCAGTTAAGAATAAAAGGAAGATTGCTGGTGGGTTTCAGTAGGGGCTAAAGTCAGGAGATTTCTCTCTGGGGTTGAGAGAAAGTATTTTGGCCAAGTCTGGGAGAAAGACAATGAAGAAAAAAATAGCAAGATGGCTAAGGGGGCATTGGGGTCTCATTCTAATTTGTTACCATCATTACCTTTTGTCTAAAGGCTGAGTCCTCCATTATCTGATCTATTTTTCTTATTGGATTAAAGTAGGGTGGGGAATCATCCTGGATGTGGCACAGATGTCAGGGGCCTTGATCATAATTGTATTCTGGAGACCTAACACCTCTAAGCTGAAGTGAGGATAACCTAAGCCAGGTGGCCAGTCTGAAGCTTCAGGGATCAACTCTCTGACTCTGTTTTCCTAAACTCCAAGGGGCCCCTTCTCCATCCCTTGCCTTTGGCCCACTCATTCTTCAGTTAAGCTTGTACCTTTCATTATGTAAAATTCATTTTGATTTACTTGCTTGTTTATACCAAATCATTGTGTCTTTCAGGCATCTTTTGCATATATTACATCTCTTAGTGTTGACTTTATAGTTTAATTCTCAGAATTCAGGCTGTACGTTGCAGTTATCCTTATTTATTTCTGTTATTTGTAAGAGGTTTTGAACGTCACTTTCCTAAGAATTCATGATTGATTCACAGAAAGAAAAAATATTAACCTGTGTTTGTTTTGGAACTGTCCCTCTCTGCTGCCACTTTGCTAAAGAGAATTTTACTTCCCACATTTACCCTCTGCTCTTTGAAGTGGGTTCTGCTGTGGCGAAATTTGTTCCTTAGGTTGCTATGGTGTTAAAATCACCTTTGGACTCATGCCATCCTGGTTAGACTTCGCTTCTTGATTGATAAAATGAGAACTTGGAGATGAGAGCTCTGAAAGCTTTCTTTCTTCTAGTCTCAAGAAATAACATTTCTATGGTTCTTCTCCTTGGGCTGGGTTTCATGACATCATGGGGATTGGACTTTATAATAGAAGGATTTACAATGATATTTTAATGGGTCATTTAAAGAATGAGAGGGACTCATTCTTGTAATCAGTTACCAAATGCTTTTTAAAAAATGTCTGGAGCCGAAATTACACTGTAAAAGATGAGTCTGCGTGTGTGTGTGTGTGTGTGTGTGTGTGTGTGTGTGTGTGTAGGATGTGTGTGCCGGGGGTACAAAACATATTGTTAATTGAGAGTTTATGGGAGTTGCTTTTCTTTTTTCTAACTAGTTGCATTTAGTAGTCATGCTCCAATAAACTTTGGTCTGGTAAATAGAATGACAGTGATTTTATTGCAGTGAATTGGTTCATTATCAGAGAGCCCCAAAGGATAACATTAAAGTGATGTGAAAGGAATTGTTTTAACTGTTAATTAAAACAAAACAAACAGAAAAAGTTCTTCTTACGTGGGAAAATTTACTGACATTTGTTTTTCTTTTCTGTGGAAGGATTTTTATAGATTGCGCATTCAGAAAATTAGCAAGGTTTGTAAGAATGCATTGCAATCCTACAGTAACAGATATAACCCAAAAGCTATTATTTTAACACTATTTTAAAATGATGCTGGAAGAATATTAGGTTAATTTCATAATGGCTGTAGCATCCTCTGTGCAGAAGAGGAAATGCCAGCTCCAAAAATTACTGCTGCAACATGGAAGCAGCTTATTAAAACTGTCAAGGGACAAGAAAGCTGTACATCAATGGGTGGTATTAAAAGCAAACCTTGACAGTGATACAAAAAAGTACATTCATTCAAAAGAACACATACAACTTCTTTCCTGTGTTGATAACATAAGAAGTAGGAGAACTCACTGGCAAATCCAAGAGCCACTAAGGCAGTCCGTGTTTCATGAAGGGCCAGGCAAGCTCAACCTGCTTGTGGCCAGCTTGTTTTTCCATGAGACTTTCCACCGTGGCTGGGAAGCACCGTGCAACTGCCTTCCTCTCCCTGCCCCTCAGTTCCCCTGTTTATAGGACTGGACCAGCAGTCTTCTCCTGGTGTTGAGGGCTTGTGGGGCTTACTTGATGTTTCCAGAGACCTGTGACATCTCTGGGTGTAAGACAGCATCATCAATAGTCAATATTATTACTTTAGGTGTGCACCTTGAATGGTCCTGAAACTCAGAATGCTTTGCAGAGTTGTGTCCTGACCGGTAGCCCTTTCCTGATAGGGGAGGAAGTAAAATGCAAAGTGGTTTGGGAGACCACAGTGTGATGGGCAGTGTCAATATATTCACCCTCCAAACAGATGCCAGAATGAGAGAGGATACATTTAGATTTTATTCTCTGTATGTTGCTCTTAGATTGCCTTTTAGAGGGAATCAGCAAGTTGCCTTTAGGTAAATATTTTGAAGGTTTACAATTTTTGCTTAAAATTTTTTGGTTGGAAGTGAGCACAGTGCTTAATGAAATTCACGTGGTATCTCATTAGTTCATTAAAGGGTGGGGAATTAACATTCCACAGAGACCTATTAAGAGAAGTAATTTTATTAAAATCTTAATTATTATTTTAAGGCAAACAAATTAATATTCTTATTTGTGAAGTATTCCCTCTCCCTCCTCAGGATGCTGCATTGACAATTAAAATATAATAAAGATGATTAATAATGAATAAACATAAAATTAAAATATCATAAAATATGCAATTAAAAAACACTAAAAATCCTAGCTGAGCGGAATCTTTAGAAAAGGCTAATCATGACTGGAAGAGAAGTGCTTCTGGAAGATGATGTTGCAAAGCATTGTTTACCCATGGAGAGTTTTTAAAACATGCCTGATTCATGACTTAGGGATAATGATGTGAATCTTGTTAGACCCTTGATGCCCAAAATGAGAAAACCAAAGGGACCTGGATTATGCCCATATACATAATTTGACCTTCTAGTTACTTCTGTATCATAAAAAAAGCCCATGTCAAACCCAGAAGAAAGTGGCCAGGTGTGTTGTCAAGCGTGTGCCACAGATAATCATAAAATTCAGTATTATTTTATTAAATTTAATACTGTTTATGTGAGTATTGACATACATGCATTATTCAAAATAGCTCTCTAAGAGCTGGACTAGATAATCTTTAAAGTCCTTTTCTGCTTCAAAATTCTATCCCGTCCTGGGAAGTAGGGGGCTGTGGTGTAACAGAAGAGCATTGAACAATGATTTAAGACATCTGGGTCTGATGGTTTTGTTTTCCAAGACCTCAGTTTTCTTATCTGTAAAATGGGGAGTGTAATCTCTTCTTCACTGGATTGTTGAGAGGACCAAATAAAACATGTATATGAAGATGCTTTAAAGGTATAAATTTTGAGAAACAATGCACATACTTTGCTTTAGCTGATAAGACACAGATCAATGTCTGATGTTTTTAGGGCCATAGCTTTGGATGATCTTTTGGGAGAACAAGTTGATTCCATCTCCTGTCCTGATTTCTGATTTTCAGTTTCTTTTTTTAATAATTGATATTTCACAAAATATATTGACTTCAGTTCTTGACAATCTCACATCTTTTCTGAAAAGAGACAGGTTGGAAATAAATAAAAAGGTAAAATGCTGTTTTCATTGTTTTAGGAGGAGGATTTGACCCATGGAAAATCTTAATCAGGAAAATCTTAATAATAACCCATCATGGTGGGAAATTTTAAGTCTTTCTATTAGAAATGGATTCTTTTGTGTCTTTAAAGGTGCTTTGATTTTCAAGATGCTGCTAGTAAAACGCCCGGGGAGGGGAAAACATTTAAGTACTTGCCTATACCTTATATGCGTCAGAGAGGGGAAGTTGGCTTTCTAACTAAACAGGTAGCTGCGAGTGAGGCTATGGGGATGGAGAAGATAATAGCCACTGCCCTAGGTGTTATGTGAAGTGTGGTCCATAACTTGTTCCCCGTCATTGTTAAGATACTGACATGTTGGCATTGTTTGCCTTCTGGTACACACGTGGAAATGGAGGCACAGAGGAGTTAACTTACTCAGTTTACATGGACGTAAGATTACAAGGCTGGTCAGCCTAGAAGCTGGGATCCAGAGTAGACATTAGAGAGGAGGACTTTCCACCACGAAGGAGAAAGAGGCGCTGGCTGAACCTGAATCACAAGTTTGCCTGGGAGATCGCTGTCCTTCTCATCTGAGGTAGAAGAGGAAACCCTGTGGGCAGGGGACACACATGCTTTTCTAGTGTTTCCAGGGGTGTTAGGTGGTGTTTGTACTCCTCCCTCGTGATGGTGATATTTGCTGCTTCATTCAAGAGACAGGATAAAATAGCTTGTTACTCCTTTAGCTATTGTCTCTACTCAATACATACAGTAAGAACAGGATTTTTATGTCAGTTTTCTCATCTGTGAAATAGAAATAACAGTAGCAGCTATCTACTTAGGAGTATTAAATTGGCAATCCACGTAAATGTGAAACCTAATGCCTGCCAAAATTAAGGGTTCAATAATGTTAGCTGGTACTGCTGAAATTTTCTCAACTCCTGGGAAAAATTAGAGTGCACAAAACTTGGGTTTCCTGTGATTGAACTCACTCTAGCTCATGAATCCTTCCTTGGTCTCTTATAACATATTACGAACTGAAAGTTTATGTCCCCTGAAATCATAGGTTGAAACCCTAACCCATCATCCCTAATGGGATGATGTTAGGAGGTGGGACCTTTGGGAAGTGATTAGGTCATGAGTGTGGAGCCCTTAAGAATGGAACTAGTGCCCTTATGAGACAGGACAGCTTGCTTGTTTACTCTCTGCTCTCCGCCATGTGAAGATACAAGAAGACAGCCTTCTACAAGCCAGGAAGTTGGCCTTTGCCAGGCACTGGATCTATCGGCACCTTTGATCTTGGACTTCCCAACCTCCAGAACTGTGAGAAATAAATGTTCATTATTTATAAGTTACTCAGTCTATGGTATTCAGTTACAGCAGCCTGAACAGACTAAACATGGCAGAAGACATAATCCCAAAGTTCTTCTGGTTTAAACCTTAGTGTCCTTGGGGTTGATATTCAGTGAAATTCCTCTTCTCCTCCTCCTTGGGATGGCATCTGAGTTAGTGGGAAAGAGGTCTGCCTGGATGTTTCCTTTCCTGAGTTTCTGCTGGCGACTACTTTCCGTGTCATCACTGGGTTGGTCCCCACTGTGGGAGTTGTTCAAGGCTGGTGGCAGCAAGTGCAGGGGGACTGGAAGGCGTACACTGTCCCCATCTGGGCTGGTTTAATGTTGGGATTCATAGCTGGAATGGTGGTCTTGGATTATGTAGGGCACACACGCCCCCATCCCCACCCATGCTCCATTGGCATTCAGCTTTATTTCTGCTTCCTGGGGAGGAGGGGCTGTCACTTCCCCCTTTGGGCTCTGCCAGCCCAAGTGCCCACTTTCTGGACTGCTGTCCAGAGCAGTGTACCAGCATGATGCCTCTGCCGGCCTCTGTGCCTCTCCATTCAGTGGCCCAGAATCATACTGAGTGCCCTTCAGTGCCACCAGAGCACAAGGAATGGGGTGGGATCCCTTCTTTTGACAAGAAACACCTCAATCTGGTTCCCTCACACTCCACTGAGGGGGATTAATTTGTAAAGCTCCCGTTTTCAGCCATCTTCAAATGAAACGGGAATGCCATTCTCCTTATTGTGAAATCACCCACACCTCAGGCGAGGTGCTCTTGACACCCCTCCTCCACCACGTCCAGGAATCCCCGGCAGATACAGCTTATAACCCTCTTTCTCTGTCGTCTCCACTCTGCTCTTCCCCAAACTCACTCCTGTATTTTTTCCGGGACTGGTTGCAGAAATGAGGTGCACTGGACTGTGTCTACATTTGGGGTCACAGTCTCTCTATCTAAACCACCTTGTCTCCCTGAAGGGGCGTGTCTGGCACACTTGAGTGAGGTGTTTCTTTGAGTGTCAAGCCTGAAGAATGGAATCTCTTTCTCATTTTTCTTGGCCTGCCACCCTTTACTGGATGCTTGCCACACTCCAGGCTTGGAGCTCTGTACCTCCTGGGTAGCCTGGAGGTAAATCCTGAGATCTCGTCCTGAGAAGTAGGCATGGAGACTTTGCCACTTTTACAGAGTATGTGGCTGAGGCTCAGGAAAGAGACGCTACAGGGTCAGACCCGGAAGTGGGGGGCTAAGGACTCTCATCCTGAGGAATCGGGCTCCAGCAGCTCAAAGAATAATTGGGAAGCTGAATGTTTCATTCTGGAAAGCACTGGATTGTATGTGTACCCAGCTCTCTCTCTGTCTCTGTCTCTTAGTCTATCTCTCTCTCTCTCTTTATCTCGCTGCTTCTTTCTCTCTTGCCTTCATGAGGAAGATTCTTCCCTGAAGGCACTCTTGCTTCCCACCCAATGTCTTATTGTGTTGCTTTTTCTTTCCGGATTCTCTCTATCTGGAAAGCTCAACTCATTTTCTAGTGCTCGTATTTAAAAGGTTACCTTCTCTATCACATCACCCCCATGCCCTCCTTGGAGAACGAATTGCTTGCTCATTTTGTGCCTGCATAAGGCATTGTGTGTCTACCTTATTATAGAACCTGTGCTGTGGTTGGCAGATCTCTCCTCTTCTGACAGTCTTTCCCCAGGTTAGAACCATTTTGAAACTTATATGTAGTTTATAATCAATATGTGCATTTAAAGTTGCATTTTCGGGCTTCCCTGGTGGCGCAGTGGTTGAGAGTCCGCCTGCCGATGCAGGGGACACGGGTTTGTGCCCCGGTCTGGGAGGATCCCACATGCCGCGGAGCAGCTGGGCCCGTGAGCCATGGTCGTGGAGCCTGAGCGTCCGGAGCCTGTGCTCCGCAACGGGAGAGGCCACAACAGTGAGAGGCCCGCGTACCGCAAAAAAAAAAAAAAAGTTGCATTTTCCCTCCCCTTTCCTTTCTCAGTGTGATTTGCATGTTTTCCAATTGATGACATTTTAGGATTAGGAAATATGGTCGACACTTAACCTTTTACTCTTGCCTGGTGTGTGAACTCAGGACTTCTCACAGAGGTGGAATTTTTTCTTCTTTTTAGTCCCAAGTACTTGGCAATTTGTCTTTCACATAATAAGCCGTTGAATAAATGAATACATAAATGAATAAATGATGTACCATAAAAACAATGTTATTATGATCAATGAAATACATTTAACGTATGGCTTCATAGGGTATCGGGTATTTGCTTGGAAGTTTTCTTACGAAACTCTGTGACTCGGAATTTTTATTTCAGGGAACCAGACACATTTTCACTAAATATTTGCCTCTCCATATGCAGCTGCCACTTCCTGACTGTATAACTCAGTACGTCAGCCAGTTGAACCTTGGTTTCCTTATCTGAAAAGATGGGATAATAGTAATTATCTACTTCAGAGATTTGGAAAGATTTCTATAAAGTAAGTACCTTGCCTGTGTGAGATACCTCTTTGGGAATTGCTATAATCTTCACATGTCAGAGAGCTAACCCAGGTTGCTAATTAATCATTGATGCTGTCACTCTGGAGTACTAATGGCTGCTGACACAGCAGTTCCCTTTTCTTCTCTCTAGCATAACTTTTTTTTAGGTATTCACCCCTCCCCATGCAGCCATAGGCTTTAGTCTAAGCTGATCACCCCTATAAGAGCAGCAAGGGGATATACTTTTTTTTGGGGGGGGGGATCCATTTGCTTTATGAGGAATGTGTTAGGAAAAGATGTGGAATCCAATCAATGGGATGTGAGGGGAAAAGACTCTGAGAGCTTCTTGGAAAAGTTTCATTGCTGGTAAAGAAGAGCTGCAGACTCTGACTCTAAGAATTATGTTTGCTCCAGTTCAGTGGGAAAACTATAGTCAGGGGATTACAAGCCTCATTAATAGTAATAAAGAGCATGGATTCTTCAAAAATAAATGAACGGCACATATATAAATAAAATAGAGAGAGCCACAGTGAGCATTTGTCTCTCTTTTTCCTGTGGGCATTATAATCTAGACTTGACAGTTGCCTCAGTCATGGTGCTGCCATTCAGAGTTCATATTGATAGTGAGGATTCTGCGAAGCCAAGTGTTGGAGGGAACATGGACCCGTGATGACATTTTGAGCTTCTGAATTACCCAACCCAAAAGCCTACCTACCCTGGATTACCAGTTATGTCAGAAAATATATTATCAGATTATTTAAGCCAGGTTGAGTTCCTATTTCTGTTGCCTACAGCCATCAGCAGCCATCTTCACTCTTATATGTCCCGATTGCTATTATCCTCCCCAATAAGCAATTTATCTCTTGCATCTTTTTGCTATCTCTCTGCAATGCTAATATTCTCATCCAGGAAGGATTCTCTTCTTTTTGTAGTGTTAATAACTTTTCTGCAAACCTCTTTGTTAATTAGTTTTGCTTGGCTCTGTTTCTAAGGCAGTTCTCAGTTTTTCCAGGCACTCTGGTGGTTCTCAACTCAGTGGAGTCCTGGCAGTATGGAGGACACGTGGCTGTTTATTGCCCAGAAGACCCATATTTTGGCTGCATGCTACCTGGTGAATTTCGTATTTTTTTCATTAATTTGTTAATTTCCAAAAAATATGTATAGAACAGCTATGGGGTAGACACTAGGTCAGGCTCTGGGAGTACAATAGTGAACAAATGGAAAGATCCTTACCTGGAGGGTTGTGAGAATTTTTATGGCCGAAATGGAAAAGGATGGGCTCTGAGAAAGTTTAAGAGAAGAGGAAACATGTCACTTGCTCTTGACTGATGCTATCTCAAGATGAACAAAGAGTTTTAAAATTATTCCTAAAATTAGAAAGAATGGCTTAAGTAAGCAGTCATCTTTCTCTAGCTGAAGGCTAAACTCATGTTCTCTTTCCTAAATCTTATGGAGAAAAACACTTCTCCAGTATTAATGCTTCCAAACAAATGCAGGAACTGGAAACCAGCAGGAGGCAAGTGTTGGTGCTGAGATGACTTATAGGATGTAGGAACACCAGGTGAGGAGTTAGGGACTGGGGCAGTCCTCGCAGGCTTCCAATAAGCTAATGCTTTGAGGTAAGCCTTTGGTTCTTTCTGGGTATTATATCTTGAAGCGTGTAGAACTGGATGTTGCCCAAGCTCACTCTGACCTCTTGCCCTATGAAATTTTATCATTATGATTAATAAAGCCTAGAATCAATCATGAGGCAATTAACAAATACCCCTAAAATTCACCTTTGTTAAACATAAGGATTTAATTGATAAGTAGCTAGAGACATTATTTTTACTGATCAAAATGAGGAGCACTGAATTTTTATAAATTTGGACAAGTTATTTTGGGTGCCAAGGCCCAGGTTTTTAGCAATGGTGATCCAAGCTCATACAGATTCTCAAATAACAATTCGCCTCCTCTTTTGGGTGGTGGCAGGTCACAGATCAGTGCTGATTGGCTATTTCCTTGTTGCTGAGGAGCTTTCTGGCCAGGTTTCAGGGAAGGAAATGTCTATAACCAGTAAGACCTTCAGTTATGGGCCTGTGGATCCTATTACTTTCTCTGTGCTCAGTTATTTGTGCATTTTGATGTTTTAAGCCTCTTGGGCGTGGCTGTTAAGAGGTGGCATGAGTGTCAGTCATCTTTCCAAGTTCTGCCCATCAAGCCATGAACACATATCCATTGACAGCCTGTCCATGTAATGAATTGTCCAAACTGGGGACACTGGAGAGTGAATGAGGGCACTATTAATAGTTGTGCTGGAGAATAGGGGTAAACTTGGACTGGCTCGAACAAACTGGGCCTTATGCATACCCTATCCATTGAACACCAGCTATTTAGAAGTGGGGAGATTATATATAATATGGAGACACAGAGACCCACCCAGGTCACAGCTCTCAACTGGGTACCATCATCCCCACTAGCCAACACAGTGGTCTCCAAATACCCCTGCACTCCACCTCCAACAGTCTGTGAGATCTTTATAAACCCCTTCAAATGTCTGATTCACTTGCTTTGTTTGACATAACAAAAGTTGGATGGCTAATTGCTTCATAGGAATTCCCTTCAATTTGCTACTTTGCTAAAAATTAAATAAATAAATGAATCATCCCTGCTTTATCCTGTATTCAATATAATTAATTCTAATCTTTTGCATTTTCATTTTCTCCGTGTTTCATTCATTTAAAAGACACAAACAGAAGAGAACTCTTTTAAAATTAGTGGAATAATTGCGCTGCTCATGCTACTTTGTGAGAAGGCTGTTGAAAAAAGTACCATGACCCGATCTCACACATTAAATAGTTTAGAAGTGAGACCTTCACAATTTGATTGAAGGGATCACACTGAGAATTGTTTTTATCTTGGCTTATATGCTTTCTGATGTGTCCTATCTCCCCAGCACACTGCTTTACTCTTGGAAAATATTAAGCACGGATTTTTAGTTAATTAGTTAATATTATGGATAGCTTCATTTTTATATTTCCAACTCATTGTTTCTGGCATTGAAGGGTATCATAAATAAACTTCAGTTTTACAGCAAGTAATCTAACTACTGAGGTAACCTGGAAAGTGCTTCAGTGATTGCTTCTATGCATACAAAACTTGTTACTACCATGGAGGAAGAGGAAATTTCAGTGTATTTCAAGGCATCCAAGTTGGAGGAAAGGGCTCTGACTGCCCTGTCTCATTAAATATAATTTTTAGAGTCTGCTTGATCCAAAAATTTCAAGTGTCTCTTACATCCATAAACTGTCTTCTTTCCAAGGGGGCTACCACTCCCTGGTGGTAAGGTATTCATAAAGACATTACATATAGTAATTATAATAACAATAGCACTCTATGTTTGCATAGCAGATTATAATGTACAAAGTAGTTTTTCACACTCATTATCTCATATGACTCTCTCCACAACCATTGAAAAAAGTGTTTTTGGCAGAGAATGTTATGAGTTCATAGCACCCTATTTTCTTTTTCTCCTGGGTAAACACAAGTTATTTTCCAGGCTTCCTTGGAGTTATGTATGCCCATTCTTGGGCCAATGGAATGGGAAGAAGTGATACATGCTTATTTTTAAGCTCGGCCCATTAAAAACTCATGGGCGTTCCCCATACTTTGATTTTCCCCCACTAACTAGTTGGTTATAAGGAATCCAGAAGAGGAATTCAATATCCTGGTGCAGGGGTCTGAAAACCATGACCAGTGGGTCAAACCTGGTCTGCCGCCTGTTTATATATATAAAGTTTTATTGAGACTCACCCACATTGCTTTATTTATATATTGGCAATGGCTGCTTTTATATCAGTACTACAATGGTAAAGTTGAGTAGTTGTAACATATGGCCTGTAATGCTTAAAATATTTGCTGTCTGTCCCTTTACAGATGGTAAAGGGGATGACAAATATATAAGATGGAAGGAGCCTGGATCCCTGAATCACTGTGTGGAAGGCTGCACTAAACACCCATATTGAACACGATGAATAAGAAATAACCTTCGGATGTATTAAGCCATTAAGGTTTTAACGTGTTTATGTTAGTCATTTCCTATATTTATTAACATAATTTTCTTACAGTCAATTTATTGATGAATTAATGAAGAGCAAAGAAGTAAAGTTACCTATTTAAGCTCACAGAGTCAGAAATAAATAGTGGTAGACAATCTAGAAATTGAACCAACTTAGGTTTTTTCATTCCAGTGCCAGTGTACTTGTCAACATATTTCATATGTCACTACTGAACATATTATATCAAAAGTGTATAACATAATACCATAAATTAAACTAAATATCTAAAGTGTAGTAAGTCTTTCCTGATCAGGAGTAGTTAATGTACCTCTCAAACCATCCAATAGGTCATAAAAAACCATATTGGAAAAAGGAAAGCTGCAACATCTCATTTTGTAGACTGGTAAAACTGAGGCTTAGTGAAGTCCAAAAACAGTAACATAGTTTGTGATAATCAAGTGGTATAAGGTGATATAAGGTGTTGTGAAGAATTAAAATGAAGTCTTCAAACTATCTTCAGTGCCTTTCTTTCAGGCCATGTCAACAGAAAACAAACAAGCAAAAAAGACACACCAAAAAAGAAGGCAACAAAGAGAACTTTCTTAGTGTTCTCTTTGTTAATAAGGCTGAGAAGAAAACCACTGGGCATTCAACTACTGAATGTCTGGATTTCATCATCTTTGAGGAGGGAACTCTGGGATTTGAGGTTTAGTGAGCTTCTCTGTGGTTTGCAGACTTGTTGAGGTCCTGTTATATGGTGAGAAACTTCTGTTGGGTAGGTTCCCACTAAAAGTCTAATCTCAAGTGTTATTTCACTATTTGTCCATCTGGGGCCTACAACCCTCCTCTTTTTCAGAGGAACTCAGAATTAATACTGTGAGGAGATTTTTCAGGTGAGGAGTATTTGAGGCAATGGGTATATTTGAGCAGTAGAGACACAGGTTGTCAGAATGCTGTGTAGAGCTGGCAATAAAAATCATGGACCAAATAATGCAATAAATCCCAGGGCCCTAGAGTAAATAGAGTAAGCTAATTCTACACAAAACAACTTATGTTACTAGTCTTTCATATTGCACATCATGTTAGTGTAATCCGAATAAATCCTAGGGCTTCACATAGCCCAGTCTCACTGCAGGATCACAGTTAAATGGCTACAGTCCAGAATTCTGAAATAAAATAATTATAATTTTATTTGATTGTGTTCAATAATGTCAAAGGAGCTCCACTTTATCATCCATGACAGTATTTCTTAAATTCTTTCCTCACACGCCTCTCATTCTCCTATGTATTTGCTACAGCATCCGTCCATGAGTCAATTTTTGTTTTCTTTCCTGTATTTTAGTTTTCCATGAAATGCTTCTCCACACCCATTTCTGTGGGCCCCAGTTTCTGTCTCTATCCCCCTTTCCTTTGACAACTCTGCAAAATATTTCCTTAATGAGTAGATGAGGATGGGTTGAGCAAAGGAAGGAGGTTATAATATACTCATATATTAATTACATTTGCCCCTCCTACATTAGAAAGGTAAGAATGGAGAGAAAATATTTTGAAACAAAGTATAAGTTATAAAATCTTTGCTTAAAACCAACTAGGCTTTGACTGCATATTGAGCAGAAGTCATTAGCTTTATTGGAATGAGAACCAATAAGCCTTGATCATCTTTACTTTCAGGTTGTATGGCCTTTGCAAGACCCATTGAAGTTACATCAGAGTTGCTTCAGAGCCATTGTTAAACACCCAATGCTTTTCATTTTTGTAAAATAATAAGGTGCTGTGGCTCATTATTAGATACATGCTAAAATATCTACCCACTCATCGCTTATTCCTGATCACCCCATCAACCTCATGCATTTACTCTGGCATGGAGACATAAGCGAGCCAAATGAACCAACTAAGAAAGAACATTTATTCAAGCCAGGCATGAACAAAGTGGCCCTGAACAAATGGTGTTAGAATTGTGTTGCCACTGCCTACTGTCACAGAATACTTGTGGGATGAATAAGACCAACACATTTTGGAGGTGATATTTAGGAACTTTCGCCTTGACAGGCACATAGGTATATACGAGGAAATTGCATCTTTGGAGGTAACCCAGTTTAATGAATTGATGTCTGCAGTAGCTAAGATACCTGAAAAACTTATGGCAAATGGTACATAACAAAGGCTACATCTTCCTCTTACCAGCCTTAAAGGACATGGATGTAGTCTTGGAGGCTAGGGGAAGCCTCCCTGGAAAACAGAACTTGGAAGGTTAGATCTGAAGGTAAAGAGGAGCTCACCAGACACAGGTGGGAGGTGCTGGGGAGGAAGCACACCGCAATGGCCTGGAGGAGGGAGGAAGAGGACCGACAGTTGATACGACCTCGGGCCAGAAAATCCAACAAAGTGACAGCAACTTGGGACCTGTGAACAAGGGCTACTCTTACCGGATGGAATTGTTGTTAGAACTTCGACTTGTCGCCTTAGGGAGCCGGGAGGGAAGGCCAGCGGCCCTCACCTTGGACATCAGCGCTGGTGCCCTGCCGGGCTCCCCGCAGGTGTGGACTAAAGCCTGGCGTGCGGGTCATTTCACACGTGGGTGTTGGGACTCCAGGCCAGACGTTGCCCCTTTGCCCAGGTGGTCAGGCTCTTGGTGTGCCCCACTCTGACCTTGACACAAAATCTCTTCCCTTCCCAGGCTTCTCCAGGAAGGCCACCCTGTAAGTGGGGATTGCTGCTGTTTGTAAAGGATGCGTGGTGTCGGGGGTGGGCGTGGTGTTCATACAGCAGAGCCCAGGGCACCGCACGCCCTTAGACATGTGCTTCTTTTCTTCCCAGGCTTCTTTGAATGTGCCTTCCCGTGTGTTGAATCACATGTAAGTGCTCTTTCGTAGGTCAAAAATGGTTGAATATCAGGAATTTCATGTGTTTCGGCCTAATGTGCAGTTTTCCTTTGGCTGAAATAGTTTGTAAGATATCTGGTAGTCATATTTAAATGCTGTCTTTGAAATTCCACTTATTGGAGGAAGCACACTGCTTGAGGCTGGAGCGTAATGTGGATTTGAAACCCTGCTTATACATTTCTTTGCGTTACTTTGAAGAGGTCGTTCCACTCTCTTTGCCTCAGTTTTCTTATGTGTAAAATAGGAATTAGGTATTTATAGGAATCACAGGTTTAGGGGGAAGGATTAAACGCAGGAACCAGTGGGAAAAGCGCCTCACCCTGGGTCATCACACAAGTAGAACTCCCCAGAAATGTGCTGTTTAGGTCAGCCCAGACTGTTGCAGTCGGGTCACCCAGAGTATGTTAGAAAGTGATGGACCACACATTGTCCATCAGCACCATTTAGAAGCTACTGAGCTCAGTTCAGTAAAATGGATGCTTAGCAGTGACCTCTACCTGCTTGGCATTGTGCTCAGGCCTGAGGATGGAGGCAAGTTCTTGCAAGGTGTGTCACTTTTTGGTTTTTCCCTTTAGCTTTACAGGGCACTTGCTGGAACGCTTACATGCACATGATTGGTAGGTAGGAACCATGAATCTAGAAAACACATTAAAAAAACACTAATAAATCCTGCTCGATTTGGTTTTAGAAAGAGGCATTGATTTAAATAGGGAAACTTTTTCTCTCAAGGTTATGTTTGCAAAATATTAGGCCACAAAGCATGGTGCAATGTCATACATTTTACTCGTTTATGCGTTCCCCAGATGCAGCACCACGTATGACCTTGCTCAGCTATCCAAACTATAAAATAAAAGATTACCCAAACGTTATCAGGGGGGTGTATAAGAAATTACATTGCAAGTCATAGCTGATTTTTCAGTTCTTGTTTTACTCTTTCAGCTGAGCAGACAATTTCTTTTTTTTTGGTCTAAAATCCCCTAGATGGCACTAGAGAACCCTGTATTTAAGTGGTGTATACAATACCCCTAAGTAGATGAGGGGAAGTAATTTTTATTTTTCTGCAAATAAACGTTAATAAGAAGTTGAACGGAATGTGATGCAATGTGCAAGGTTAGCGTTTATGCATTCTGTAATTAAAAGATATACTAGGTGCTCCTTGAAAGTAAAAATTGGTAATTTTTAACTGTGGATGTCTCGGAATTGGGTTTTGGTATTTAAATTAGCGTGAAATTCATTTGGTGTAGACAAAAAGACTTGTAGAAACAGCAGAGATCCTGAGGCTGATTCTTGACCCCAATGACATTCATATCAGAGCCATATAACACAGTATCAACATCTCCTAGGATGGGAGAGAGTGGGTTTAACTGGGGGCCCTGAACCCAATGGCCCAGGAGATGCACAGGTGAGATGAGTGAAGAGGCCTGGCTGTAAGACAGTAGGACGTGGTGGCACACATGGCAGAACTACACAGCTACCAGGCACACGGACCAGTAAAGAACAGCGTTCCTGTAGGTCCAGGGTGGCCCATAGGTGTGAGCTGACAATTTTTGTAAGTCTTATCCTGATCGTTTTCAGGTCATAAATCTAAGGCTGAGATAATGACTGACCTCACCCAAGGTCACAAAGTTATTCAGTGATAGAGTTAGGCTTCCAGTTCCGTTTCTCTGACTCTGCCCTCTCCCCCTTATAATTGTACTATCATGCCAAAGTCGTCTCCACACTGCACACCCCTCCCATTGTTCTTTCTTTGTCCTCCCTTCAGACATCCAGTGTCCTTGGATCACATGGCAGATGGGGGCTCTGAGCTGCCAGTGGCTTGAGGGCCCCAATTCAAGAGTCATAAACAAGGATAGAACACTTGGAAGTCGGGCAGCTCCAGGGTTCGCTAATTTGCGGTTGAGTGATGTCATGATGGGCCCAGGATTTTTCCATTTTTGCACTCTGCCATTTTTCCATTCTCACTTTTGGCCCCCGTGGGTGAAAAATTGCTGTGGCAGCTCCACACATCACATACAGACACGAGCACACCCAGTGGTGGAAGAGGAACTGTTCCCTCCTTGGGTCTCTTTCATAGTGTGAGGAAACCTTTCTCAGAAGTTCCCAGTAGACATCCCCTCATGTCTATACTGGCCAGAACTGGGTGATCCTGGGCACCAAACCGTGACTACCAAGGCGAAGAGACAACCAGGTTGCCTGGTGGAGGTGCCCCTCCACCAACAGAAGGATCTGGAAATGTGCAGAGCTGTCCTTGGTTTACAAAGTGACTGAATGCCATCTGCAGTACTTGGAACCCAGGATACAGGAACAAGAAGTGTGTGATATTCAGGGCAGTCCTTTGGGATGAAGAATCATCTCACCCAGATGCCAACGTTAGCTCTGCTGAGAAACCCTGGAGTCCAAAGAGGACTTGCTTCTGAGTCACAAGGAAGGGAATGGACACTGAATTGGTTAGGTCCCTGGCGACAGAAAAGAATGGAGGTGTGGCTACGGAGTCAGCGATCAACAGCCCACTTCTTCCTGTTCCTGCTCAGTGTCTTATGAATACTTCAGAATTCCGTACAAGTGTGTAAGGTAAAGCGCTCAAAGAAGGCTAGCCTCTGCAGGTCTTTTGGTGATAGACTACAATCAAATCAAAGAGAATATAATAATTATCAGGAGTTTACTTGGATAACATGCATGGGGAAAGAGCTGTTATTCTTCTTGAAAATAAAATACAAATGAAAGCAACTAGTGCTTTTAGTTGTCCCTGGGGTGGGATAGGGGAGAGGAGATATTGGTGAGGCTAGATGGGTTTGTTTGTTGGTTTGTTTTGTTGCAGGGGTTGGAGGAGCTGGGAGGCCAGCAGGAGCTGGAGAAGGGCACTGACTTCCTGCCGGACGCCCTAAGTGTCATGGGAGAGAATGAACAAAGGTGAGGCATCAGCATCATTTTATGGAAAGAACTCAGGCTCCGAAGCCACAGAGAACTTGGTCACCAAATCCAGGGTTGCTGTGAACTATATGGGGAAAGTCACCAAAGGTCTCTGAACCACAATTACGCCTCTTTGCAATATGACTAACAACGATATCTACCTGATAAATTGTTGCCGTGATTACATGGGCAGCAGAAGGCAAGGCCCTGGAACAGTGCTCAGTAAATGTCAAGTCCCATCTCTGTTTCCTGGACACGTCATTGTTATTTATTTACTCACTCTTTCTCCCCAAATAGAGTTGCAAGGTTTAGCAAATAAAAATGTATGACTCCAGTTAAATTTGAAGTTCAAATAAACAACCAATAATTTATTAGTATAAGTATGTCCCAGGTTCCTTGGGATACACCTATCCTAACAAATTATTGCTTGTTTATCTGAACTGCAAATTTCACCAGGTGTCCTGCATTTTATCTGGCAACCCTATCCCTACATCCCCTCTCTTCCCTGGGTTCTCTCCAGCCAGAGTAAATAAATGAAGCCTAAATTAAATATCACTCTCTCACTCATGTGTTTTAACCTTAGCGGGAACCTGGCAGACCAATGACATCACCTTCAACTTCTTTTGGTGAGCAAACATCCTCTGAGCTTGGGAGGAGAGGACCCTGCCTTGGCTGAGACAGGATCAGGTCTCAAAAGCCATCTTGGTCTTATGAACTCTGTGGTTAATCTTGCTGCAGTGTTTTCTTTCACAGTTGGCTGTTCCAGGCCTGCATAGATCTGCAGTAAATACTGTACTGCACTGCTGAAAAGGGAGGAAAAACATTACCATCTGCATCTACAGCTTGCAAATTACAGCTTGCAATCACCTGCTATTAAATAAAGACGCTTTAACAATATTTTGGGTTTTAAATTAGCAATTTACATCACAAGACTCTGAAAATACTAGTCTTTTAATACTGCAATTTCCTTTCCTTTTAACCAGGCATCAACATGTATTGAAGTTTTTAAAAACGCAACACAAAGTAATATTTATTTAAACAATAGCCACCAATGGTATGAGACACAGATGGAAATCCAACAGTTCCTCACTCAGTGGGTGGCTTCACTGGGGACCCTGATGGGGCTGCAACTCTCTAATTTACATCATGGGGGGAATCTAGGCATTGCCTTTTTTTTTTTTTAACTGCCTGGCCATATCAGGCTATGTGTCATGTAAGAAAGTGGTCTCAAACTGGGAATTAGAGGCAGTCTCTGTATGAAGGGGACTTCAGCAAAAAGGCTGAAAGGGAAAGAGTTCAAGTGGGAGGATTTCCCTTTGTCACTTGACATCAGGGCTGAAATGGAGGGGATTGGCATTTGTGCAAAGCACACTGGATGCAAAACAAGATGGGATTTGGCAGCATACAAAGAGAGAAAGATTAAGCAGCTTTGTGCCTCATGGACACTAATTCTATAGACAGAGGGTTATATCTTATACCCTGAGAAAACCATAATTCAAAAAGAGTCATGTACCAAAATGTTCATTGCAGCTCTATTTACAATAACCAGGACATGGAAGCAACCTAAGTGTCCATCATCGGATGAATGGATAAAGAAGATGTGGCACATATATACAGTGGAATATTACTCAGCCATAAAAAGAAATGAAATTGAGTTATTTGTAGTGAGGTGGATGGACCTAGAGTCTTCCAGTTCTTCTTATTGGACTTTATTCCCCTTTCTCTTGACATCTGAGTTAGGGAACGGAAAACTCCAAGAGCTGGCGCAAGTTGCAAAGAGATAAGTATAAGCTTTGTGGTGGTGATCACTGGGCTGTAAATTCCTTCACACAAACACAAAGCATTCTGGGGCATTATACCTATTAGCAGGCAGCCTGCTTTCCTGCGTGTCCCCAGCTCGTCCCTGCATTCAGCTGCTGTTGATGAACAGCTGCTTCTCAGAGCTCTCCCATATCCAGGACTGCTTTCAGTACTCTTTTTTCTTTAATCCTAGAAAAAAAAATACTCTTGTCTTCATTGTTCATGCCTTGCCATTTTTGCTTTTTATAACCCAAGACACCTGCCTAAATCTTGAATTCTTTCCTTTTCATGGTGTGTTGAATTTTGATTCCTACACATGCTATGTGCTCAATAAATGTTAGATATTATTATGATTTTTGTTTGTAGTAAATGTTTAATGCTGTGTCATACAAAATTCTATTTGAAAGGGAAAGCATCTTTGAAAAAGTTTAGAGTTTAGATTTCAGCTCATTCCATGGGCTTGCAGTGGTAGTTGGTCTAGAGGAGGGGGCAGTGTTAGATCCTTTCTACATTCCATTAATTACTCTGTTCAGCCTCCCAGGTTCAGTCATAAGTCACACCCAACCCAGCTCCTGTAGAGCCAGCTTGTGGCCATTAGTAATTTACTTGGAAAAGCAGCAAATTGAATGACTCTTAGACTTTTCCAGTCCTCTTAGGCTTTTTGGTCACCTCTGATGCCATTTATCACCGTATCCTGTCATCACTGTTAAGGTCTAATGTTAGTTCCTCAGTTTAAGGATTAAATTGGTTTCAATCTAATCTCCTAAATAGAATTCAGATGATTTAGGGCCCAGCTCAACTGCTTCCTGGCCAGAGGGCTTTGTTCTGGTCCATTTATTAGATGCTATTTATAGTACCATTTTCTGATAGAATCAGGGCATAATGGATTGATTTTTATTTCTTGTTGATTACATACACATTCTTTTTAAAGGCTTTTAGAAACTAAATGTACAACTTATCACCAAAGCTTAACACTGGAGTCATTCTCATTTGCTTAAATAGAACCTGCAAAGAATAAAATTCTCCCTTCAAAAGTATATACACATTCCTGAGTGACAGAAAAGCCCTTGAATGTCTGTTGCTAGATGTTCTGGACTCATGACCTATCTCATGTCTTTTAATGAATATTCTAAATGTGAATAGCGCTTAAATAATAATCACTGTCTGAAACAAAAAATCATCAGTGTCTTTGGATGATTAGACTTTAAATGTTTTCTCGGTGTGCATGTTGTTTTATGTGTGTGTGTGTTGGTCACAGATGCCATGTATGGTATGAAGAATATAGTTGATCCTCAAATTTTCCCCTGCCTGGTTCCATAGGAGCTGGAGTGAGGATAAAGTAAGATAGTTGTGAAAGCCCTTTGCAAACTGTGGAATGTTGCTTTTTAAAAGCAATTTGAATTACATAATGAAAGCCCATCCTAGCATTCATGTCAGGCCTTAAGACCAACACTTAACTTTTTTTTTTTTTTTTTTGCGGTATGCGGGCCTTTCACTGTTGTGGCCTCTCCCATTGTGGAGCACAGGCTCCGGACGCACAGGCTCAGCGGCCATGGCTCACGGGCCCAGCCGCTCCGCAGCATGTGGGATCTTCCCAGACCGGGGCACGAACCCGTGTCCCCTGCATCGGCAGGCGGACTCTCAACCACTGCACCACCAGGGAAGCCCCAACACTTAACTTTGTTAGTATTTTAGAAGGATATTAGTCTATTAGTCTGTAATGTGTGTGTGTGTGTGTGTGCAGTGTATATGCAGGTACATGTACATACATGTATAATCAGGTTTGTTTTAAATGCTTCTATTGAATTTTCCTTGTAAATAATGTTGTCCAAAGTATCTACCATAATTTCTTTTCAATTATGCACCTGCTAATTTCTTGCTTCCATGAGATATTCTTGAATCATTTTGAGGAAGAGAGAGAAAGAGCCAGAGATAACGATCTAGTGAGAGAGCAACATGCCAACCTTTATTAAGACTTCAAAACACTTGGATGTACACTTCCTTAAAACTCAAGAGTTCACTGGGCTTGACATTTTCCAAATCTTTGGATACTTGTTAACACTCTTCATATCCATTTTCCTGATCTCTCAGCTGGAGGAAAGATGGTTTATGTGTTTTAACTACCTTTAAGCCTTTAGCTAGTTAAGTAAACATAATTTCATGTAATGGGCTTTGCCATTGAGTTTACATTTTAAAGAGCCTCTCACAATCTATCCATTCACTCAGGTTTTACATAATGCATTTGGCATTACAGGACTACAGCTGAGAAAAGCACATGTAGGAGCCATGGTAAATGGGAAGATGCAGAATGTTTCAATCCCCAATCCTTAGTTTTACAAATGCTGTCAACATTTTTAGCCTCTCTCTCTCTCTCAAGAATTGCTTGCAGATAGCCAAATTGATTGTTTATTTCTTTCACCTTTAAAAACTTTCCTCCTGCTTCCTCTTTGGGGGCTGGTAATAATCACAGAACCATAGAATTTCAATCTTAGAAGGTATTTTAAATGTCATAAAAATCCAATAGTTCATCCTGTGCTTGAATCTTTTATATTACATTCCCACTAAAGGGCTGGCTAGGCTCCGCCTGATTTCCTTTAGCTATGGGACACTCATTACCTCTCAAGGGAGTCCATTCCATTCCTACACAGCCCTAGTAGTCACAAAATTATTTGTTAGGCTTAGAAGAAATCCCCCTATTGAATTTTGCTCTGTTCTCAGTAAATAGACAAAACATGTATAATCCTTTTTTTCATATATTTGAAGACAATTATTCTGTCTCCTGTAAGTTTCTTTATGCCAAATATTTCTGATAATTTTATGATGTGATTTTGAGCCTAGTCATCCTAGATCCTTCAGCTCTGACCATGCCAAAGTTCACTGACAAGAATAATAGTGAAAATAAAACCTACCATATTCAGCTTTTAATGGGTGCCAGGTATCTTACAAACATTACCTTTAACATCCACAATGATGTGAGTTAGTTAGGTATTGTCATCCTCATTCTATAGATTTGGATAAAAATCTATACCTCTCTATATCTTTAGTTAAGGAAACAAAAGTAAGGAGAAGTTGAGTAGCTTTCCCAAACATGCATATCTAGCCTCAGCAGTTGGCAGAGCCTGGATTTGAACTAGTGTCTTCACTGATTTTAGAGTGGGTGTTCGTAACTGTACATTATAATCCCTTCGTGAGATGTGATAACAACCCCCTCACACACCCTGCAGAGGAGGCTGGTCTGGTTTAAGCAGTTCAGAGTGGAGAAAGGTGGTAACTTACCTAGAAGTGATGCCAAACCAAAGGACTGATCGGGATGAGTCCAGTGGGAGAAAGAAGGAGAGAAGCAAAGGAACTGGATGATTAATAGGATGGCGTATGAGTCTCAGAATAATTGAAAATGGTACATCTGGCAGACCCTACCTATATCATCATGGCCTCCTTTGGAAGGAGGGAGGGGCTGTAAAGAAAGAGTCGTTGAAACTAGCCATATTCTGGGTGTCCATGTGTCTCCCTTTGAAAGGATATAATTTTCCTAGGAATATAGGGACCTGAAAGTGGAAAAGAAACCTTGCATTCACAAATGTCCTTAGGAAACAAAGTTGATTAGAGATGAAATGAAAAAAAAAGGAATTCCTGGTGTCTTTTGCTTTTTCTTCAATAGACTCAAGTGGACCACTAAGAGGATATTATTGCTGAAAGCACTTGAGATTGTTTAGTTAAAAACTCTCACTTTACATGTGGGGAAACTGAGGTCCAGAGATGAAAAGTGTCTTGCCCAGTGCTATACATCCAGGCAGGGACTCAGAAGAGTGTGTGATCAAGGTCTACTGACTGCAGGACCGAGACTCTTTTTACTATATTTCCTCACACTTACTATTTCTTCGGTGAATCAAATAACTGTTCTATTGCAATGCACTGACACAATGAACAATTGCAAGATGGAAGCCTACACTGGAAGCTTGCTGTGCAACACGATGCAGAATTCAGTGTTTGATGCATCTTTCTTAGGGATGTTTGCTGAAAGTACCAGAGGGTGGAGGGGGGGATTTGTGGCAACATTATTCCAGCTAGCATCACGGTTTCCTGTATCTTATGAGATTATTTATGGTGAATCTGGTTCCATTCGGTTTTGGAAACTTGGAATCAGAATCATGGGGGTGGGGAAGTATTCATTAAAAATGCAGGTTCTTAGACTAAGCAGACAACCTATATCAGAATTTTGGGGAGTGGAATCTAGAAATTAATATTTGACAAACATACTAGATGAAGCTTATGCATATTAAAGTTGGAGAAGTACCTGTGTTAGTTCATCAGTGTGTTAGTTTCCTATTTGCTGCTGTAATAAATTACTATAAATTCAGTGACCTAATACATATTTACTATCTTACAGCTGGGAGGGTCAGAAGTCCAGAGTGGACATCAGAAATACAAAATGGGTTTCATTGGACTAAAATTAAGGTGTCAGCGGGGCTCCACTCCTTCTGGAGGCTCTAGGGGAGATCTGTTTCCTTGCGTTTGCCCACGTTCCTTGGCCCATACCCCCTTCCACCACTTGGCTGTCTGCTTCTGCTGTCACATCTCCTTCTCTGACTCTGACTTTCCTACTTCCCTTTTTTTCTTATAAGGACCTTTGCGATTACATTATCCAAGATAAACTTCCTGTCTCAAAATCCTTAAATTAATCACATCAGCAAAGTCCTTTTTGCCATGTAAGGTAACATACTCTCAGGATCTGGGGATTAGGAGTGGACATGTTTGGGGAGGCATTAAACACCTACCATTATTGGTTTTAAAACATTTCAAAGAAATAGAAAGGGGCTGAAGAGGGGAACATTAAGTACAAGTAGGGTTTCCGTCCCCCTTCAGGAGTGCCCTGATTTGTCTCTAGGAAACTCAAGCATTCTGAGGAGGACAGTTTGAGAAAAGCAGTCCTAGCACCTGTGCTTACTTAAGAGTCCATACGGGGGAATCTGACCACCAGGCTTCATTTAGGGCATCTTGCATGACTTTCCAGCAGTTGACTTTGCAACTGTCATTCAGCCTTCCCATTCTCAAGTTTCTAAGAAACTCCATTCAAACTTACTGCAGAAAACAAACAAAACATGACCTTGATTTATTAGAGATAAAATTACTGCTTTAACTGATCATAAGAGAAAGTGTCTGTTAGGGGGCTTCCAGTCAACTTTTCATCCTTTGTTATTATTTTCCAACATTTTTCTATTAAAAAGAAAATAGACAATTAGTGGAATTTTTAAAGGTATCCTTTTCTTCTGTCTATCTGTATAGCTCTGTATCTTGTCCATTACGAGCTCCTCAAAAATATTTCTTTTGAGATACTATTTGATTTCTGACAGAACTTTGTAGATGTTCCTGAATTAATATAAGAAAAATGGCCCTGAGTTATATATTTTAACTAAAATATAATAGCTGTAAAAGTTATCTAATGGGAAATTAACCAAAGGAGAGAATTAATGTTTTGTCTTTAAAAGGTATCTTTGTACATCACTGTATCAGGATACTCTTGGCCATCTGCCCTATGACAATATTTGGAAAGGGATAGACAATAATAATTGTCCTTAATGTCTGTATTAGTCAGCTTAAAATTGTACTGGGTGTCTTAAACAACAGAAATTTATTTCACATAATTCTGGAGGTTGGGAAGTCCAAGATTAAAGTGCCAACAAGGTAGGTTTCGTTCTGAGGCCTCTGCTCTTGGCTTGTAGGTTGCTGCCTTCTCACTGTGTCCTCACATGGTAGAGAGAGCACAAGGGGTCTTGTATATTTTCCTCTTCTTATAAGGGCACCAGCTCCATCAGATTAAAGCCCCACCCTTATGACCTCATTTAACCTTAATCACGTCTTTAAAGGTCCTATTTCCAGTGCAGTCATATGGAGGGTTAAGGCTTTAACATACGAATTTTAGGAGGGCATAAATCAGTCCATAGTTTGTCCCTGGAGCATCGTAAGTGTTTCCTGATCCCTGCAAGAGCTTGGCCATTTTATCACAAAAGATGGTTTATATAATGATGACAAGGGGAAGAAGCAGAAGCATGAACAGGTTGTTGAAACTCACATCTTGTTATTTGTTTAGAGAGATTAGTCATCCTTGCTCCTTTTCAACATTTCTATGTTTCTACACAACAGAAAAATTCTGCCTTCAAGACCTCCCCAATTCAAGAAATGCTGTAACTCAATGCAATCACTGTCCACCAGCCAGTTACCTTTCCTCTTAGGAAGTAGTAATCATATCATATCCATAAGGATTGGCTGTAGATGATTTTCACTCCTCTTCTCTCCTAAGATGGGTGGGATATGGATGGGGGTTCTTTGTTGTTCAGAATTTTGAAATAAAAAAGGGAACTTTTCAAGAAAGATCTTAAAAACCAGTGAGGGGGATATTGATCATTATCAATATTATCTTTGTGTGAAAGATCCTCTGATTAATATTTATCTCCTGGAGTTCTGCCCCTGAAAGTAGGGCAGATAAGCAGGAACAGGCAGAGAAGACTCTCAATCATGGTGCCGGCATGACTCTTCTGAAAGGAGAGAGGGAAGGAGGGATGGTTAGGAAGAAGGAGTCTCAGGTTGCCGTGCAGCTCTGAGAGTCTCAGCCAGGCTGATGAGAATCTCGGAGCAGAGACTGCCCATCAGAGAAGAAGCATTGGGCAGGAACTGTCTGGCTCTAGTCCCCTGCTGTGCTCAGTTAGTAATAGAGAGCAGCCCCCAGGAGAACATGGCTGAGATGTGACTGCTACAGTGTGTAGCAGCTGGGGGCTGTCAGCTACCCATGCTTCTCAGAGCAGGTTCACCTGAAGAGAGATCTGAGAGGCAGACCTGCATGGACACTGTAGAAATCTGTCATGCTTAACATTGTAAAAAGAACCAGTTGATTAATTGGAGCATGGCAAAGGGAAAGGCATCCATCTGGGTCTCTGGCCAGAAATCCCTGAAACAATTATATCTACATTTATATCTGTCTATCTATCATCTATCTATCTATCTATCTATCTATCTATCTATCTATATCTATCTATCTATCTACCTACCTCTCTATCTAATCTTTCTTCTGTTTAAGTAGTTATCTAGTACAAGGAGGAGACCACATGCTATGCTTGAAATAGAAGAAAGTGTTTTTTTATCAATCTAAAATATGTTTCTCAGCCTGAATTTGCCAGTCTCCAAGGAAACTTTTATCACTACAAAAAAAGTAGCAGAATTTACCTGACAAGCATCAAATTAAGGTATTTGTACATCACTTGCATTGAAGAAATAAAAGCTATTTTTTTGGTAAAATTCCTGTTCAGACTTTCCTATTTTAAAATCTCCTTTCCTTTTTCTATATGCATAGGCCTATAAACTTGTCTGTATCACTGCTAAAAACATAACACATAAAGGGGATAAAACCAAATCTCTTGGTGACCTCCTCCTCTCACACCAAGCAAACAAACACACAAGCATCTCTGTTTTCATCTCTGTACTTTTAGTGCTTATATCAATGCTTGTGAATATAAACAAATGAATGCATGAGTAAATAAATAAAATAATGAATGAATAAATGAATAAGAGAATAAATGTTTGATGGTATGCTTTTAGTATGGGTGGAAGGAAGTGAGTTGGAGAGCTAAATAATTTATAAATTTAAAAAAAGGTCATAACTCCAAAACAGAAGAAATCATAGATTGCTTTCCAGGGGGTAATATGATTGGTTTCATAATCTGCAGGTTAATTAGGCAAAAATAATCAGCTTAATACTTTGAGAAAGAGCCCAAAGAATCATTCCACAAAGGTGGCAAAGAAAATAAGCCTTGTCTAATTTGGATGGATCCTACAAGAAATGTGGGCATCTTTTGGTATGTTGTAGGAAGAACACTCACCTCTGAGTCAGGAAACAAGGATTGCAGCCTGGTTCTGCCACTAACCAGCCTTATCCCCTGAACATCTCACCTCACTTCCTTTGACTGAGTTTTCTTTTCCTCTTGGTGGGATTAAATAGTCTCTAAATCCCCCAGCAGTCTAGAAATTCCATACATGTAAATTGACCAGTTTAGGCTCTTGCTGGGGTAGGCTGTGGGAGAGCCCTGGAGATTATAGCTGCGGCATGCTTTAAAGAGAGAAGCCGGCTAAGGATAATGTGGGCAAAGACAATTGAAGACCTATTTGGGGAGACATTGCAAAAAGCTGCCTAGAGAATCTCAACATGATTTTCAAATAACACCCAAGTATTCCCAAGGATGCTTGGGGCAAGACAATGCTCTGCTATTTCAGAAAAGAAAATATGTACTGTGTTCTGTGAACTTGAATATAGTCAAGGACATACATCACAATTGTGTGCCAAACCAGCATTGTCAGGATAAGGTACTTTCTGGGAATAATTCTTTTCTGGAACAAAGCTCTGTGAAGTATGCAGGAACATGTAGTACTTTGAATATTGTCTCTATGCTAATGTAAACTTTTTTTCTGTACGAGTCTTAACAGAATTAAATTCAGATATTATGAATATCATGGATGGTAATGGGAGACTTTGAAAGTCATGTGATAAACTGTGTTTTGAGTATTATGATGACTTCACCAATTTATTACAAACATCTTTTATTCACCAATGCTGTCAGGAAAGAAATCTTCCTGACCTACTATGTTCCCACCATTGATTAGGTGCTGGAGATACAAAGTTGAGTAAGACAGTTTCCACAGAATATTTGTGTAGGTCTAAAGCAGCTGCATTTAAATAAAAGGTATCTGGTTATTTGAAAGTTTGTATGCATATGGGAGAAGTGTGGTGATCAACTAGAGCTTTTTAACTCTTTGGCAGCCACACTTCATGTCACAGGAATCTCTGGGAATAAAGAAAATCCCTACACTTTTTAGCCTGCAAATAGTATTTTAAGTGCTTTTAAAATAATCTGTTTAACCTATTAGGGTACATATTCATGAAACAACGTCAGAAGGAAGATAGAAACCACATTTCATGCCTTTACTTGTTCTGTGAATATTTCCTCTCTTGATTTAAATTAGAGTCAAATCATCTATTGCAAATTACTGACTCATTTATAGGATGCCAGTCCACTGGGCACAGGCTTTGTTTCCTTCTGGTTTAATCCTTCAATGAGTCTGTTCACAGATTTGAAGATTGGCTTTGGCAGAGCTACAAGTCCAACATTACTTGATGGCTTGCAGTTATCAATTTGGATCATTCCTTCTCAGAGTTCTTCTCTCCCTTGGTTCTATGACTTCTTCTGATACCTCTTTACCTCTC
The DNA here is from genome assembly GCF_005190385.1 of Monodon monoceros. Taxonomy (NCBI): domain Eukaryota; kingdom Metazoa; phylum Chordata; class Mammalia; order Artiodactyla; family Monodontidae; genus Monodon; species Monodon monoceros. The sequence goes on along the minus strand of NW_021703777.1, from coordinate 83,956,099 downwards.
TAATCCTTTCTTTACAATCTCTCTGGAAGATTCGTCTTCTTTTCCTACCTGGGAATTATCAGACTCATTTTTTTTTGTCTTCAAATCTGTATTAGTTTTCTACTCTTGGCATAACAAGTTACCACAAGCTTAGTGGCTTCAGCAACATAAATTTATTATTTTATAGTTCTTTAGGTTAGAAGTTTGACATAGATCTCACTAGATCTCACCAAACTAAAATCAAGATTTCTGCAGGACTATGTTTCTTTCTGAAGTCCCTGGAAGAGGTTCTGTTTCCTTGCTCATTCATTATTTTGACAGAACTTAGTTTCTTGTAGTAATAGGACTGAGATCCCTGCTTCCTTGCTGGCTATCAGCTGAGGCCCATTCCCAGCTTCTAGAGGCCATGCATATTCCACGGCTCCTGAACCCCTTCTTCCATCTTTAAAGCCAGAAATGGAGGTTTGTATCCCTCTCATACTTTGACTCTCTCCTTCCATTTCTTCTCTCTCTGACCATAGCTGGGAAGCTATGCAAGTTTCTATGCTTTTAAGAACTCATGGGATTAGATTGAGCCCACCTGAATAATCCTGCTATACTCCTTCCATTTTAAGGTCCATAACCTTATTAATATCTACAAAGTCCCTTTTGCCATGTAAGGTAATGTATTCACAGGTTATGGAGATTAAAGCATAGACATCCTTGGGGAGCCATTCTTCTGCCTACCACAAAGTCCAAAATCTAATTTGTTATCATATTCTTTACCTCCTTCCTGTTTTTATATCAAACCTCTACTGTGCATAACAAAGTCTGTTGTTTCTAATCAAAAACTTCAGGCATCATTTAGCTGTCTATGCTTTGTCACATCTCCCCAGTTCATCTCAAATCTGGTCAAATCCTCTCTCCGCTAGAAAATCTTCATCGGCTTCCACTGCCCACAGAATAAAATTCAAAACCTTTATCAATGCCTAAAGATTCTGATCTGTTTTTTTCCCTATTCTTTCCTGTGGTTCTCCCTGACTGCATCCCTTTCTTCTCCCACATCCTTCATCTAGGTAGTTTTTTCTTTCCATCTGCAACATATCTCACCTTGCAACTGCTCAACGAGTTTCTTCCAAGCTAAAATACTTTATGAACGACTTCTCCTTTGTCTTTGACTACCATCTCCATGCTAATGGTCTCCTACAGAACAGAGATTGTTGCCATAACATCTTTCTCACTCTGTTGTCCTTACTCTTCTTTTTGCCTGTAAAGTCACAGAGCATAATGACTTGGAATTATTCATTTTTGTATTCCCATTGTCTGAGAGAGTGCCTGGAAAATGTTTGATGCTCAATATATATATTTGAATAAATGAATAAATGAGTGAATGAATAAAAATAATTTGTCCCTGGAGTAACTACATATTTTTTCATAAAAATCAATTAAAAAGTACTTGTTTACTACACATTTATACTCATTAAGTATGTGATCTATATACAAAAACTGGGTCATCGTTTTTTGTGAACTATAGGTAAACCAACACATTAAACTGTATTTTCTTCCAAATGCCAACTCTGAGTTTTATACATAGAAGGTGCTCAATACAACCCTATTAAACTGAATTTTTGGTTTGCTTCTCTGACAGTACACATTAGTTGCAGGGGCTGGAAATGTGAAACTCCGCATCTCCTGTAACCACATCATCCTGGGTATGTAATTGGCTGAGATCTTGGAACACAAAAAACCTGGATTTTCATGGATTTGATTCCTGGATTCTAATCCTGCCTCAGGCTCCTGTTGGTTATGCATGTGACCTCAGACATTACATTTCATTGTTCTGAAAATGCTTTACTATTTTTAAAATAAGGGTTTTAATTATATAATTTATAAAACCCCATCACACTTTCTGCCCATTAATAAGAATTTCTTGATCATTACTCTGTGGTTGGCATTGAGCTGAGAGTCATGCAAAGAAGTATCGATCACAGTCTTCGCCCTCAAGCAATAATTAGCTCAGGGGCCAGGGTGGTTCGGTAGAAAGAAAGGTGGTTTGATGACAATAATAGGTCTGATACACAGCCTGAAGTGTGAAAAGAATACTTATATTCATTCTTGCTTCTTTTTTCTTGCCCTTTCCCACCTGAGAAGGCAAGATACTTGGCTTTTAGCTCTTCCTTTATACACAGGTGTACAATCTTGAGTTAGGATTGTGGACATGGGTATTTACAGCAGTGGGTGAGAGGTGTCAGCTCTGCGTTCATGGAGTGGGTGTGTAGCTGAGTGGCCTGGTCTCCAGCAGAGAGACCAGCAGGGATGGTGGTGAATCAGTGCTCTGGAAATAGTCTTAGGAGAGCAAGGATCAGGCACTATCTTGCACTACATTTGAAAAGGCTGTGGCCAAAATATATTTCAGAAACTAAAAAACAAAACAAAAAACAAGGTTTCTTATTGGCAGCAAGAAAAGAACAGAATATTTACAATGGTTTAGAATGCAAAGACAAAAAGTGAAGCTCTGTTCTCACTGAATTACTTAGACAAATTGAGATCTTCATCATCTCCATTTTCATAATATCGATTTTGTTGTTTATCATGCTTGATGGAAAGGCTGGCCTGAATTAGCTTGGATTGAAAGGAGTACTGCTGACATAAATGATCGGGTGGCTGAAACTGCTTGACAGATAGGATTCATAACAAATCCTACTCTTGAAATCAAGTTCTCAATTAAAAGAGCACCTTTCTGAAAGGATGATGCCCAAGTGATCTTAAAAGGACATTTCCTCTGGGAAAAGAAGTGAGTAGAACAGAGTAGGCAGCTTGGGAGTGTACACAAGTGGAGAGGAGGAAAGCATCATTATAAGGAGAAAATAGCATTTTTCTTATAATTTTTGATTCAGCAAAGGAAACTATGAATGACTGTCTTCTCTTGGTGGTGCCAGAATGGAAACAGGAAAAGAGAAAGACTCAAAGTGATGATAATATTGCTTCTCAGAGGGAAGGAAAACCAAGACTTTGATCTAGGTATGTGCCTTTTATGTTTTAAATGATCTGCTCCAGGCTTCTCTTACTGGAACAGGTAATTGAGACCTAACTGGCTTCATGAGATCTATGATGTAAAACTTCATCAATTCTACAGCAGTGTCTAGACCAGGAAGAGAATAAAAGGCTCAATAAACAAAGTGGTTTGACTTAATAATGTTTTCGGAGTGCGTACCACATTTTCTCCAGTCAACTTTTCTTTTTGACATAGATAACTTTTAACTCCTATGGACACACAAAGTACTCATTTACTTCAGAGTTTGGGCATATTGGAAAGTAGTATTGGGGAGTCTTCTCAAAGACTGTTTTCTTCTCAAAGGCAAATCAATTGTCTTGTTTTAGAGATAAGAATAGTCCCTCCCAGTCAATGGCTCCTTCACCGCATCCTCTGTGCTCTGTCAAGCAGGCACTGAACACCATCTGCCTATTGAAAATGGTGTTACTCACCCTAACCCAAGGCACTAAGGTTACTCATGTTTCCAGCACCAGCTAAAAAGCTTGAAGAAAAGCAGAGAATTATGATTATTGCATTTCTCTCTGCTTGGGCTGGAGATAATGAGCCACTCCTGCTGCCCTTTTACATGCGTAATGCCTACTGATGTTGAGAACCTCACGGTGTGCAAAAGCCATTAGATCACAGGTATCATCTTGAAAATAACAAGGACAAAGGGACACCATTTTTTTTTTAACTTGGCAAAAAGAGCCTCTATGGTTCCAAGTCTCTCTAGATTGTCCCAATTAAGAAGAAATAATTTTCCTAGAGTGTCTGCCTGTTTCAAGGTGAGCTTTTTATGAGGAAAGGATAGAGCAGTTCCTGAAACTGTTTTAGATTTCTGAAGTCACTTCTCCTGGGAGACATGATTAGGAAGTGTTAGCAGTCCTCTCAGAGACTGATCAAAAACATGTAACTTCTATATATTGCAAGGGGAATGAGGAAAGTTAAAAGAAGAAAGCAAAAAAGTAAAATTCTTTCTCAGATGTGGGAGGCAAACAGCTCCTTTTAGAAATTACTTAATTCCTTTGGGCTTTTCGTTTCCTCTTGTAACAAGGGTTTAGGTGTTGATCAGTGTTTCCCAAACTTAGCTCATCATTGATATAACTTGGGGGGAACTTGTTAAAAAAGAAAAATGGTAGGTTAATAGTTTCCTCTCTGGGAAATTCTGATTTAGTGGATCCGGGGTAAGTTCTGGAATATGCAATGTTAACAAGTTATTGCGATAATTATGTAAATTTGGAAAACATTTGTAGATGGTTTCTAGTGTTCTGAACACTAGAATTCTTTCTTGTTTTAATGCTCTTTCTGTGCTAAATTATGGACTGGCCTAGTGCAGATGACTGGGCACATTTGGAGAGACCATACCCAGTAACTATATCTAGTTACCGGCCACACTGGGAACTAAGAGGACAAGTTTCTGAGGTTACGAAGACGTCTAATCTGGCAGACAGGACATGATATTACATGTTATAGCCACAGGTAGCGGACACTGATTCTAGCAAGGTAACGGACCTGTCCAAAGGATTAGGTAGAGAGGGAGATATTAGTCATTCATATTCAGGTCATCAGTAGGTATTTGACTTCACAGAGATCTTCCGACACATCATATAACACAAACCACTGTCCCTACATTGTTGCTTCAAACAAAAAACTACGGCTATTCTTGATTCCACTCATGCTCTTACATCTGAGCATGATTAAGCCTTTGCAAGGCGGGCTGTATCTACCCTATTTCTGACATACATCCTGAATCTGACCTCTTCTCATCATCTTCAGGGTCACAATCCCAGTCTAAGCCCCCGCTGTTCTGTGCATGAACTACTGCAATAGCTTCCTAACTGGTCTCCTTGTCCCAAATCTGGCTTCCTTGCTGTCCTATACGAAGGAACCAGTATAATCTTTTAAAAACGTAAAGCACGTTATATCACTCCCCTATTTAAACTTTAATCAGATCTTTCCCCCAAATTCCTTTGGATGCAGGTTGTGGGTAGAGGGTCTATTTTGTTTCCAATGGAAAGAACCCTTTGAGAATGCTTAAGGTCACTCCATGACTAAATGACACCAAGAATGTCCCTGAACTCACAAAAACGTTTTTCTGAATTCCCTTCCACTGTATTGCCTTTGCTGATGTGTAATTAACTGAAACTTCTGCACATATGAAATCTTCATCTCTCTTAATCATATCCAATGTACTTGGGAATCTAATTACGCTCTCAGCTTTTCATAAATGCAGTTGATGTTCTGTGGTTTGCTGTTAAGAGCACTTTCTCAATCAATTATTTATAATGACTTTTTTTTTCTTTCCCATAGTCCCTTTTCTTCACTAAACACTGGATTAAGTGATCTCTAGTAAAAGTCAGTCAGGTGAAGTGCTGGAGAAAGGCATTATGGGAAGAGGAACAGTAAGTCTTAAGGCACAGACGTATGAAGTAGCAAGACAGGTTCAGGGCAGTGCAAGTCATTCAGTGTCCTTTGACTGAAGTAAGCAGTCAAATCCCTCTTGGCGGGACAGAGGTAGGTAAGGTATGGATATGGACGGGTGTCAGGTCATAAACAGTCTTGTGAGCTATATTAAGGAATTTATATTGTGAAATTTACAGAGAACCATGGAATGTAATTCAGGGAAGTAGGATGACAACATATTAAATGTAGAAGGACCTCTCTTATCAGTGTAGCAGGAGAGATGGTGATTGAGGGTGTAAGATAAAACAGAGAAGGTGGATTGACAAGACACAGGGAAGAATTAAACATCAATATCCAGAACTCTTTTTGACTCTACCTTCAAATTATAAACAGAGCATGACAAGTTCTTACAATGTACATTGGTACTATCTTGAAACAAGACACTGTTATTGCTCTCCTGGATTACTGAAGTGGTTGCCTCACAGATATCCCTGCTTCTGTCCTTGCCTTACTTCCTTCTATAGTTCATTGTCAACATAATAGCCAGATGGTGCTTTTAGAACATAAATTATAGGTTTCTTCTCTCCTCAAATTCTCCAATGGCTTCTCATCTCAGAATAAAAGTCAAAGTCATTGTAATAACCATAAGGCCCTACACAAAATAATCCCTAGTTAACTCTGTGATCTCATCTGGTGAGCTTCCTCTACTCACTCTGCTTCATCTATACTAAACTCTTTGCTCTTCTTTCAAAACCCTAAGCATGTACCTTTCTTAGGGCCTTTGCGATGGCTGGTCCCTCTGCCTGGAACGCTCTTCCCACAGATATACACACACACCTAATTCTTTGATCTCCTTTAACTCTACACAAATATCAACCTCTTTTAAAATGGTAACTTGCTTCAACTTCCAACTATGGACACTCTAGATTTCCCCTTATCTTGCTCTAATATTTACCCTAACACTTACCACATTGTAACATACCATATGATTTACCCACCTATTATTTTATCATTAATTAATTTATATATTTTTGTCTCTAATATAAGTTCCCCTGGCAGAGGTCTTTTTCAATTTTATTCACTGATAGATCTCAAGAGCCTTGCGAGGACAATGGACTTGAGAAAAGCTGCAGGAATAGAAAGGACTTTTTTTTTTTTCAGAATTCGGAGAGAAGCATTAAAGGAACAGATATTATTTGCAGTTTCTCTCTTAGGGCTTTAGACTTTGGGGTAATTCAACTCTAGCATCAGCGGACCACTTTCAGTAGAGATTGAAACCCCAAGTACTCTAGCTCCAGGGTCTTGGAATTCCTCTCTGGCTCTATTTCTTTACCATCCATCCAAATGAAGTGGTTATGACAAGCGTGAGTCCCATGTAATTGTGTGATATAGCTCAGGGGGAAAATAATGTCTATAGGAAACATTTACTGAGTACTCATTATGCCTCAAGCACTTCATTAATCCTCACAAAAATCCCATAAGATAAATTAATTATTACCATACTCCCTTTTTTTACGTATGGGGAAAACTGAGGCACAGAGAGATTAAAGCACTTGGAGGTAACACAGCCAGGATTTGAACTGGAATCTATAATAGTAACCACTGTGCTTTACCTCCATCTCTTAGAACAGTGGTTCTGAAAGTTGTTCATGAGGTAAAACTCGTAGGCATTAAGAGAAAAATACTGTAACTATTGACATTTAATTTTTATATAAATCAAGGAACTTGCTTGCAAGCAACAGAAATTAAGTCTGGTTATTTGAAATAGATAATCCATAATCTTCGGGACAGGTGGAGAACCAAGCTTGAAGCTTCACAGCCAGCAACAGTGCCTGAGTTATGCCATAGAACAGGAGGACCTTCTGAGCACTGCCACTGAGCACTGCTCCTGGGTATAGATGTCCAGGCTAGCACCATCAATTCTCAGATGCTGAACATTAGTCATTAGAGCTAGAACCATTGCTGCCCCTGCTGCCTCTGCAAGACGGATCTCTACGAGCTGGTTACTTCTTCTAGCACTCTCCCCAGAAAAGATTTTGCACAGACCCTGCTACTTTGTGTTCCTAACTTGGGTTTCAAAGTCCGGACTGGTACATCTGATAGTGAAGCATGGGAAAGTGAGAATTTGGCATTTTCAAATTCTACTGGTGCACATGAGTCATTCTTTTAACTTCCCAGTAAGAGAACCCCTTTCCTTTGTCTTGTGAAATTGAGGTTTCAGAAGACAGAGGAAGACAGATTTTCTTACTAGGTAGCTAAGAAGAATGATGAATGTCCACCAAAATCTATGTATGAGCAAAAAATATGCCTACATTTTGTGTATCAATGGAAAAAAACCACAGTCTCCAATAAACACAGGTGCAGAGAGCCAAAGCTGTCAAACCATACATAATCAGGTCTCCTGTCAGTGGTAAAAGACATGGGCTGGTTTGTGGAAGAAATTTTTCAGATTGAGAGTCTTCTATCCATAGACTAATTTTTCTTCTATACATTAGGCAAAAATGGTCAAGACTTAATTTCATTAGCTGATCACCTGGGTTCAGCTTTTCAAATTCTGTTTGAGGAAGAGCATAGTTTGAGAGCCAGAACTTAGTCACAGGGGGAGGAGAAGGAGAGGTTGAGGAGAAAAAGGAAGAAGCAGTGGTAAGATGGGAAAGGAGGAGGGGAAGTAAATCTTTCTAAAGGGAAAACTGTTCATTCAAATGTTTGTCCTGGTGGTCTCAAGGATAGCAACTAGTGGCCTATAACTGAATTCAATTCACATTTGTGTTTTATTTGGCTTTCATTAAACAACATTTTTTTTTAAATCTGGAGATTTCTCATAAAAATCTGGGTTTGTGGTTTCTCTTGAAAAATCAGAACTGGATTTCTGGTTTCTCTTGAAGAATCTTACCTGAACAACCTGTGTTCAGGACTGCCCTTGCATGCTTTTCTGGCACTAATTGGTTGAAGCTGAGTAATTGGTGGTTCTCATTTGGACAGGTGCCACAATCCCCACTATTCCCCACTACATACCCATAACTGAAGTTGTATGTCAGCCACTGCATGTCATTATGCTTTTATTGTCATTTGTCTTTGAGCAGAGAAATGTTTTTCTACCTATGTCTCTATTAAGAGTGTGTTTCAAGAAAACTGAAAGCATATTTCTTTGTGGAAATTAAAAGTATTTCTATATTTTCAACAAAGTGTCTCTGTCAAAAGTTCAATGCAAGATGTCCATGTAAAACAAACCAAAATGAGAATTATGAAAATCGTGTGGAAAAAAGTATATGGAAAATGTACATGGTGAAAAATCTCATGATTTAAAAAAGGATGCGGGGACTAAACTTTCAATAAAGACTGTTTCTTAAAGTGAATAAAAGAAGTACCTCAGCTCATATTAACCAGTCCATTTCACTCACTAGTGTTACCTTCTTAGGCTATGAGGCATATGAGTTTGTTACTGGTCTTTGCTGTTGGAGACATTAATTCCCAGAATGTTTAACCAGATGGTCAGTTGCCAGGATAAAAGGGCAGGGAAGGAACTTTAGTATTTTATCATAAAAAAACCTTCTCGGGCTTCCCTGGTGGTGCAGTGGTTGAGAGTCCGCCTGCCGATGCAGGGGACACGGGTTCGTGCCCCGGTCCGGGAAGATCCCAACATGCTGCGGAGCGGCTGGGCCCGTGAGCCATGGCCGCTGAGCCTGCGCATCTGGAGCCTGTTGCTCCGCAACGGGAGAGGCCACAACAGTGAGAGGCCCGCGTATCGCAAAAAAAAAAAAAAAAAACCTTCTCCCCAAACTTTCTCGCTGATCAGTGTTGTGGGTTGAATTTTTGTTCCCGAAAAGGATATGTTAAAGAGCCAACATCCAGTGCCTGTGAACATGACCTTATTTGGAAATCGTGTCTTTGCGGAAGTAATCAAGTTAAGATGAGATCATGCTCGATTAGGGTGGACCCTCATCTAGTATGTCTGGTGTCTTATAAGAAGAGGAGAAGAGGCCCAGAGACAGACACATTAGGAGAACCGTGTGATGAGGCCTAGGGGAGAACTCCATTAAAAAGTGGAGAGAGAATGGAATAATGAATGTACCAGCCATGGTGCACCAAGGATTGCCAGCAACCATAAGAAGTTAGGAGAGGGACTTCCGTAGTGGTCCAGTGGTTAGGACCCAGCGCTTCCACTGCAGGGGGCGCAGGTTCCATCCCTGGTTGGGGAACTAGGATCCTGCATGTTGCACGCAGTGAGGCCAAAAAAAACAAAAGAAGCTAGGAGAGAAGCATGGAGCAGAGTCTTCTTCAGAGTCTCTAGTAGGAACCCTGCTGACACCTTGATTTGGTACTTATGGCCTCCAGAACTATGAGAGAATAAATTTCTATTGTTTCAAGCCACTGAATTTGTGGCATTTGTGATGGCAGCCCTAGGAAACGAATACAATCACTTTAGGAATATATTTGGATGGTTGGTCTTGACTCAAATCATCTTGTTTATTCTTCTGACTCTTCATTGTCAAAGACATCAATTTATAGCCATAGGTATCATGGCTTCCATATCAGACTGTGATTCTCTGATTTTTCTCTGCAGAAACTTAGGAACTTACTTTTTCTATCCATACAGAGTGCTTTAAAGCTATTAATTTGTGGCTCATGCCCAAGGTGAATCTCTGAGCATTCTCCACTGAGTGCAGACTAGTATGTTATGTGCTGTTTGCTAATTTGAAAGGCAGTTTAAACTTAACTTTTATCAGTATACTGTGATAAAGGGAGGCTCTCAATTGCTTGTTGACCTTGCTAAGAAGGTTCACCTTACCACTGAAGTAACAGTCTTTCTTCCTCTAAACCTGCCGCTTTTGCTCCTGTGGTGTTACCATTTCACTCCCTTGGAGAAGATAACACGGTGGGTTGACTCATCTGAAGTAAATTGGCTAAGATTATTTTCTTGGTGACAGCTTTATTGTCATTCTGCAACACATTCTTTGATGCTGATGAACTTGTTAAACAGGGATGTTTTCCTCTATCTACAAGAAAAAAGAAATATCTTGAAAAATGCAATTTTACTCTATGTTTCATATCAGACATCTACTCAGGAGCTAACCCATTTGCTCCAAAAGAGAATTTCACTGAGGTCTTAGTTTAAACTCTCTAATTTAACTTTCTGAAATGCAGACTCATTGATAGAAAACTAAGAAAGGATGTAGGCATCCAGATTCATTAGCTAGACTTCATTCACCCCCATAGTGTCATGTAATTATTTCTCAGATTATTTTATTATGCTTATGCAACCTTAAAAATGATTTAAGATGCCTTCCAATTTTCATGCTTTGCTTTAATTTTTGTGCATAAATTATTTACATTGTCACAAACTGGGATCCTTTGAAGTACACGTGGCAACTGAGGGGCTGCTGCACCCAGGGAGAAAAACTTTTAGGGCAAAATTCCTCAGAAATTGAAATTGCTTTGAAACAGCTCTAGATCATGATTAATGATCTGTGATTGCTATTTGCTGCACTGTTCCAACCCTGGCTGTTTACCCGGCATTATAAAGGAGAGTTTCTACTGAGTATTTAGGACCAAGCACATTCAGTTTTCTTTCTTTTTTTCTTTTGTTATCCTTTGATACACTTTTCTCTATGGTCAAAGTATGCCTCACATTTATTTATATATTTAGATAGCTGTTTTTAATAACGTGATAAGGGGAAAGGATGGATAAATTAGGAGGTTGGAATTAATATATACACACTACTATATATAAAATAAACAATAACCTGATAAGCATCTGTGAGACTACCATGCAAAACTGAAGCTAAGATCTTGAAAATAATCTACATGCAGCTGTATGGTTCACCCCTTTCATTCTATCCTCCAGCCAACCCCCTCCTTCTGACTCCTGTGTTCACCCCCTTGCTCTCATTTTCATTGCCTCTATAACCATTCCTAAAACACTATGTCTTTTTTAGTTATTTTCAGCTTTTAAAAGAGTATAATGCTTCATGTAATCATTTGAGACTTAGAATTTCACTTAATATATGACTAAGATTCATTTAGTTTGTTGCATGACACTGTAGTTCATTCATTTTAACTGCAATGTTCTATCATGTGAATATAGCACATTTTGTTTTTATAGTCTCCAGTGGGCTATTGGGTTATTCCCAAGTTTTTGCTATCATGAACAGCACTGCTGTGAATATTGAGAATAAATCTACTATTAAACGGCTGCAAGAGGTTCTATTGTATATAAAATAGGAGTTGAATTGCTGAGGCTTCAGATATGAGAAGTCAGTAATAGACTATAAAAATCAAACTCTTTTCCAAAGTGATTGTGCTTATTTATATCCCTACCAGAAAAATATAAGAGATACTGTGGATCCTTTCTAACATTTGGAACATTCAGACATTTTAATTTTTGTGAATTGAAAGGATGTAAAATGGTATCTTATTATGGTATTAATTTTAATCTCTCTGATATAATAAACAGCTTTTCATGTTTATTGGTCATATGTTTCTTATTGTGTAGAGGACTCTAACATTTCTTTCCCATTATTCTGTATTTGTTCTGGATACTAAGTTATATTGTATTATATCTTCTTGATATTAATTTTTGTCCATTGTGTGTAATATAAATATATCATAAAGGAATGGGACCTGTATTTTCACTTTCTTATAAAACCTTAAGTTTTTTTTTTCTGAACAAAATTATTAATTTTAATGTAGCATAATTTTTCAATTTTTAAATTTTTTACAGTAAGCATATAAGAAATCTTTTCATATCTCAAAGACTAAAAAATTGTTATCTCTTATTTTCTAAGTGTTTTCATTTTTATTACTGATGTTTAAGTCCTAATTCGTATGGAATAGATTTTGCATTTTTGTGTGAGGTAGGAATCCAATTTCATCTTCCTCTATATGGATAATAATTTTTTCCCTGATTTACTTACTGCGTAGTCTCTGCTTTCTTCATCTTACATAATATATCTGTCATGCCAAAGATCCACGGTCATATTATCTACCCATGATTACTATATTTCATAATCAATCCTGATATATAGTAAGAAGAATATTTCCCTCTTGCTCTTCTTCAAAATTGTCCTGGCTAGGCTTGGTCCCTTATTTTCTTTTTTTGCGGTACGCGGGCCTCTCACTGTTGTGGCCTGTTCCGTTGCGGAGCACAGGCTCCGGACGCGCAGGCTCAGCGGCTATGGCTCACGGGGCCAGCTGCTCCGCGGCATGTGGGATCTTTCCGGAACCGGGGCACGAGCCCGTGTCCCCTGCATCGGCAGGCGGGCTCTCAACCACTGTGCCACCAGGGAAGCCCGGCTTGGTCCCTTATTTGTCATACACATTTAGAATAATCTTTATAAAGTTCAATTAATAAAACATTTTGGAGAAGCTGTTTGAAATTTTATTGATCTTATAGATCAATTTTTGGAAAACTGACATTTTCATGATATTAAGTCTTCCTATCCAGAAACATAGTTTATATCTTTTTAGTTGGGTATTCTTGAATACCGCTTCATAGAGTTTTAGAATTTTTCCTTTATAGGTATTGGGCATCATTTTTTGGATTTATTCTTATGCACTTAATATTTCTTTGATACAGTTCTAAATGGGATCCTCTCTTTAATTATGTTTTCTATATTTTTCCTTCTGGAGAATAAAAATATATCTGACTTTTGTGTTAAGGTTATATCCATTCACATTATTAAATGCTGCTATTATTTCTAATTATTTTTCTGTGCGTTTTCTGGGGTTTGTAGGTGAATGATAATATATCCAATATGGCAGTTTTATGTCATCCTTTCTAATTCTTGTGACTTTAATTTCTTCCATTTGCTTAATTCTCATAGCTCGAACATTCAATACACTGTTGATTAGAAGTGATAATTGTGCTTCCTTGTCTTGTTCTTGATTTTAAAGCTAATACTTTAGAATAATATATGATTTTGGGAGACATATATTTTTTTGTCAGGTTAAGGATATGCTTTTCTATTCCTAATTTACTACTAACTTACTTATTATCATGAATGAGGTTTGCATTTTACCAAATTTCTGCATGTATTGAGATGATTATATAATTTCTCTTTTAGCGCATTACTGTGGAAAATTACATTACTGGATTTTATAAACTATTCTGGCATACTTGGAATAAACCCAGTTTGGTCATAGTGTATTATCTTCTTAATGCACTATTGTATTAATTTTTTTAAAAATTTTGTTTTTTAGGAATTTTGGTTCTATATGTATGAGTGAAATAGGCCCGTAATGATTTGTCTGGTTTTGGTATCAGACTTTAAACTGAGGAATAATCCTCCATTTCTGCTGATTAGGAGAATAGGTACAGAAATTTGTTGAAAGTTTGGTAGAACTTGTCTCTTAAAACCGACAGGGCCTCGTATTTTGTTTATAGAGTTTTCTTTTTTTTTTTTTTTGCGGTACGTGGGCCTCTCACTGTTGTGGCCTCTCCCGCTGCGGAGCACAGGCTCCAGACGCGCAGGCTCAGTGGCCATGGCTCACAGGCCCAGCCGCTCCGTGGCATGTGGGATCTTCCTGGACCGGGGCACGAACCCGTGTCCCCTGCATTGGCAGGCGGACTCTCAACCACTGCGCCACCAGGGAAGCCCTTTTTATAGATTTTTTGATCACTGCTTCAATTTCATTAATGGTTATACAACTATTCAAGATTTTAATTTCGTCCTAGTAAATTACATTTTTTCCTTAGGAATGGCAAAGAGATGTTAATATTATTTTCTCATCTTTTTATTCTTTATATTATCTGTGATTATATTCATTCATAACATTGCTTCCACTCTCTTCTCTCAAAGCATTGACAGGGGTAGGTTTATTTTGTTATAATTTTTATTAAAAGAACCAACTTTTTCCTTGTTGATCTTTTTAAAATGTTTCTATGAATTTCTGTTTATATATTTATTATCTCTTTTCTTGTATTTTATTTGGTTTTACTTTATGGTTTCAAGTGGACTGCCTACCTTCTTAGTGTAAATACTTAGCTCATTCATTTTGAGGCTTTAAAAATTTCTGACTTAAGTATTTAAGGTGATAAATTCCTTCAAACAACTGTGTTCGATGCATTCCACATATTTTGATATATAGTGTTTGCCATTCTCTTTATAAAATGTCTCATGATTTCTTCTTTAACTTGTGAATGATTTAGCAGGATGTTTTTAAAATTTTCTGCTGTAAACACTTAGAGTAGTTTTATTTGTTTCCTTTGAGGAACCCTGATAAATACAAACTCTAAACTCTATTTCCTGATCTATAAAAGTAGGATCTTAATAACAGGTACCTTGTAGCTTGTTTGGAGGATTCAGTGAGTTAGAGCATGTAAACCACTTAACACAGTTCTTCACACATAATTGTCTATCCAAAATATTAGTTGGGATTCTTTTTTTACAATATATTTATGAATCATTATATTTGTCCAAAATTGGAGATTTTAGGCTTTGTAAAGACACTCTCAGCATGCTTAGAGATAACATGCCTGGCAAATTGTGTATGAGGAGATATTTTTCATTTAATTCTGTATTAATGGAAAATAAGAATTTGGAAAATACTGCTACATATTACAATATACATATATTGTAATGTATACATACATATACATACATATGTATACATATGTATACATACATATACAATAATACATATTATTATATTTTCCCATAGCTTAATATACCTCTCTTTTTGTATATCGGGAAAAAATCTTGTGTTCTCACTAATACAAGAGATAATCCAAATTCAACAGAGAAAATAAAAGTCATACCTCACCATCCCTTAAATGAACATAAAATATTTCTGAACAATATGCAGTTATACATTTATCTTAATTGAATATCTGCAATCCATAATTAGTGAGCAGAAAATCAGAGGACAAAATACTGGTAGGAATTTAACACAAATTTACTTGCATAGGTTTAAATTGTAGTTTCTATAATAAAAATAGAAAGGTTACCCTTTCACTTTGGCAGATAGCTAATTAGTATCCTTCCTCTAGTGTGAAAATGCTCTTGCTATAAACGAGACCCCATGCAAAAGTCTTGGCATAAAAAAAATGCATTTACTTTGTGAGTTTAGTTTTCTCTGTTTGGGCACAAACTGGAATTTTTTTTAAAAACCTTAATCTGTATTTATACAGTGCCTCACAGTTTTCAAGGCATCTTCCTATTCACAATCTCATTTGAGCCTCACAGTTTTTGCTGAGGTAAATGTGCGAATGTTATGATATACATTTCACAGATGAAGAAACTGAAGCCCCTATCAGTAAAATGACTTATTCAGGATTGGCGAGTCTGTAAGTAGCAGAACCAAGGCGAAAGCCCAGATTTCCTAACTTTCAGTCAGTGCCCTTTCTAGTACTCCCTATTCTCAAATGTATTGTCCGCTCCTTCCCTACATGCATTTTAATCTGAATCAAATTAGTCAACCTGCTTTATACATGCCCAGGTATTGTGTTCTTAAAGGCAGGGGGATTTTAGAGGATACATCTAACTATTTATCTTCAACAAGAACAATGCTGTGTCTTACTCGTTTGCCATAAATGCTATGAACTATATTGAAATTGAAAATTTTAATGCCCTGTTTTAAAAAGATGATTTTATTTAACTCACATAACAACATTTTGATGAGGAATTTGACTCAGTGGTATTAAGTAACTTGTCACACAGTCCATGAATATTGGAACCAGGAGCCAGGAATCATCCCTAGTCAGTCTGATCCCAAAGCCATGCCTTAATCACTGATTACATTATAGCAAAGGAATAAAGATGAAGGAATGAATAAGGTGAATTTGGTAGCAATGACATTTTCATGCACATTAGGGAAAAAGTAAAACAATTTTGACCTCAAAGCATTTATTTGGTCTAAGAATAAAAATGATTTTCTCAAGCATTTAGTTTTGCTCAATGTTTTACATATATTATTTTTAATTTCCACATCATCACCATTACATGTGACTTTGAGGTTCGTGATGGTTAAACAAGGTCTTGAGGAACTTGTTAGTGGAAGCCTGAAAGGCTTCAAGGAAGCTGTTGGTGAGGGCTTAAGGGAGACTGAGCAAAATGTTATTAAACCTGAAGGAATGAAGATCCTTATAAGATAGCAATTCAAAATTTTTAAATAATGTCATCTATAGGAATGTGAAAAATGAATAACGTTCTTAATGTACTGATGGATCTGGCTAAGGATATTTTCAGAAATAATGTTTAAAGTGTTAGCTGGTTTCCTTTAGCTACATATTATAAGATTAAAATCTAGAGAAATGAGCTAAAAAGGAATTATTTAGTTTTTGAATAGTATCTAGAAGAACTGAAAAATATCCAAGACTTTCTGTGTTTGAAAATACAAATACTTATCACCCCAGTCTCTTGGAGGGCAGATGAAATCCAGGGCACTATCAGGAAAATGTGGTCTTAGTGTAAATAAGTCAAAAGTGGAACTATAACACTTTTTGCTAGGACCTCAGAAATATTTAAAGGCGGTGCTTCATAATTCTTCTCATTCAAAAAGCAATCTTTATGGTCATAGCTCATAGACCCTCTCTGTTCAACAGCTGAGTTTCCAGGAATCTTAAGAAATTTGTCCACCGTAACCTCACACCAGACCCTGAGTAGATCAGACCTTAGGAAGAGATTTGTGTGACTTTTGTTCAGTGGAGTAGATTTATAATTGATACATAAAAAACTGACAAAGTTTGTAAGGTAACTATATTGACAGAAACACCACCAGCTTGAACTAAAAGTGAGAGAGCAAAATTAAAAAAGGCTCTTGGAGCTCCATATTTTAATGGGCAGAAAAGAGGCTGAGAAAAGTACTCTGCAAACACAGGGTTATTTTTATGGAAAGGAAAAGGTGACTAAAAGGGAGAATCCAGAGCCTAGAGGCTACAGCTAAGATCAATGGAGAAAAACTCTCATAAACTAGGACAGGACTATAATCTAGGAACTGGCAACACGTGCCCATCTGGATTTCAGAATTATTATGAGCCAGGATAGCTATGTGCCTCCCACTACCCTTTTATAACACAAGTATCTATGTGTTTATTCTATGCCCATCCTAGCATTGCATGCTGGGTTGTTGTAAGGACACATACATCTATTTATCTTCAATAAGAACAACACTGAGTCCTGCTAATTTGCCAATAAATGCTATGAACTATTATAATGCCCTGTTTAAAAAGATGATTTCATTTAACTCTCACATAACGACACTTTGATGAGGAATCTGACTCAGCAGTATTAAGTAACTTGTCACACAGCCTGTGAATATTGGAGCCAGAAGCCAGGAGTCATCCCTGGTCGGTCTGATTCCAAAGCTATGCTTTAATCATTGATTACAGTAGAGCAAAGGAATAAAGATGAAAGAATGAATGAAGTGAATTTGGTAGCGATAGCTGGGTTAGCTGGTCTCTTTAGTTCACCAGTTTTCAGATAAGAGGAACCATGCTGATGACTCTCCTCCACACTTGAACTTAGTTTAAGTGACAAAATCCTGAATTTGAGCCAGAGACTGATACTATAATGGAATGATTCTTTGAGTACTATTTAAAGAGAATTTGGATAACCAACAAGGACCTACTGTATAGCACACGAACTCTGCTCAATATTATGTAACAACCTAAATGGGAAAAGAATTTGAAAAAGAGTACATGTATATGTATAACTGAATCACTTTGCTGTACACCTAAAACTAACACATTGTTAATCAATTACACTCCAATATAAAATGTTAAAAAAAAAGAGAATGAGTATATTATACATGTGGAAGGAATGCAAATAATTTGTGATGAGAAGACAGAGTGTGGAGGTTTGGAAATATGCTACACAAAATCTTTGACATTACTTCTTTCAATAGATGGTGACTATGTCCACTCCCCCTGATGGGCATAATATTTGTAGATATGGTGTAGGTTGTATTGTTATGTATATATCAGTCTGCTAGGGTTGCCATAACAAGTACCACAGACTGGTGGAGTAAACAATAGGAATTAATTTTTTCACAATTCTGGAGGCTGGAAGTTTGAGATCAAGTTGTTAAGCAAAGTTTATTTCTTCTGTTTTTCTCTTCTTGGCTTGCAGATGGCTGTCTTCTCCCTGTGTCTTCATTTGCTCTTTCATCTGTGTTTGTTTGTGTCCTAGTCTCCTCTTCTTAGATGGATACTAGTTATATTGGATTAGGGCCCACCCTAATGGCCTCATTTAACCTTAATTAGCTCCATAAAGGTCTTATGTCAAAATACAGTCATATTCTGAGGGACTGGGGGTTAGGATTTCAACATAAGAATTTTGATAGGGAACAATTTAGCACATAACTCTCTCTTTCTCTGTGTATATGTATATGTGTGTGTGTGTGTATATATATATATATATATATTTATAGATAACCTCTATCTATCTATCTATCTATCTATCTATCTATCTATCTATCTATCT